>NC_088377.1:141352500-141713333 GCF_037993035.2 Macaca fascicularis | reverse complement strand
AATATTCCTTCCTCTTCTTTTATCTACATGATTTTATGTGAAGTTGATACTATTTCTTCTATAAACATTTGGTTGAATTAACTAGTGTGAAGCCACAAGGGCTTTTAATTACAAATTTATGTTCATTAATAGGCAGAGTACCATTCAGAGTATCTCTTCCTTCTTGAGTGAGCTTTAATAGTTGGACTCTTTCAAGGACTTTTTTTTTTGTATAATCTAAGTCATCAAATTTGTTGGTATAAAATTTTAAAAAGATTTCATTATCATCTTTATCATCTCTTTAGTGTCTGTAAAATAGTATGCATTTTGTTCCTTTTTATTACCTTATTGCAGTGGTTAGTATCTCTGCCACAAATTTGAATACAAACGGTAGTAATAAGCATGCTTGTCTTAAACACCAGACTTTTGGTGGAGTTTAAAGGCAAACGTTAGGGCTCCTTTCTCTATCTCTTTCTCCTTTCCAAAATTTCTTCATTCACTTTTCAGTTGTTTGGCATCCTATAACTTTATCCTCTAATGCCTCAAGTCAGTAAAATTACGGATTTCTGTTTGAATTTCAGCTGTCTTCATCTTTTGAACTGGTAAGTGTCTTCAGGAAAAAAATTTACATAAGCACAAATTTCACTTAATGGAGTTTTTATCTATTTTATGCTGCAGTTTCTGCCTATTTTTAGTCACTCACCAGTGCTTCCAATAGTTGTTTATAGATATTTTGAATAAAATGTATAATTGTTATCTGTGGGAGTATATGCATTCATTACCAAAAATGGAACTGCAAATATTACTTTTAAAATATAGAATATATCACATTAAAAAAGGAAAATATAAAATTACATTTTATTGTATATTATGGTACTTAGTGCTGTAGCAGATTATGAGTTTAACTACTTAAAGTAAATACTTGGAAAGTTTTAAGTTTATGAATGTGATAATTAGTAGATATATTTTAATATTGTGTAAAAGAAGAAAATTCAGATGCATTAATGTCTTCCTTTGTTTAAACAGTATGGTTGACTCTGAAAGGCAAGAAAAGGCCATAAAATCAACCCAAATACAATGTACGCTAGATGTCATTGTACTTTGTCCCAAATATTGTTCTTTTGCATATAAAGTTACAAAAGATATTACTCTTTGTGAGGAAAATGTCAATCTTAAGAGAAAGATGAGCTCCCCAGCATTAGCTGAAATTTTAATATGAAAATAAATATGCTTGGTAAGGTTTCTTGATTTTTTTCACAAACTAAATTTTTGTTAGAGACAGATGTTTCCTAAGTAACTACGATTTCCAAGTGCTGAACTGTAACTAATTTATTTCACTTACTTAATAATAAATGGTTCCTTTGAGGGTTTTTATTTCTACTATTCAGATAGTAAACCAAAGGCACAGTGATAACAGTTTTCCCCAGTGGGAAGACAAAAGAGCAATCACAATACTTTATTCAGTGAGAACTCAATGGTATTCTTACTAGTGCCTATTTGCAAATTGCATATGACCATTCTGTGTTATCTTTCAGCAGCTGGTAATTTAAATTTCTTAAGTATTTTCTAGGTGAACATAATCTTGGTGAAATCAAGGTCTAATAATAAGTACAGAACCTCTGAGATAATGTAAGGATTTATGAAAATTTTAAAAAGGACTTTTTTCTCCCAGAACCTGCAATGAAATAACTTGTTTGCCTTGACATCTATGGATATCTCAGTTGTTCACAGTGACTGGTCAGAGCAAATTTTTCAGCTCAAATGTTCCAGCAAAACCAATTAGTTCTATAGTTTTCTTTTATATCTATAAACTCTGTGTGTCTATATTCAGAACTTATTACAAGTTTCACAACCAGAGCTAAACTAAGTCATTATTTTAAAGCAGAATCCTGTAATAGCTCAGGTAAATATTATTATTTCTAGGTATTACCTCCCTTGAAGAAGCATACTTAACAAATTATCCTCTGAATACAAAGTATTTCACATAACCCAACTGACTGTAGTACAACTATGAGTACTCTCTTAATTCTAACATTATTATTAATCTGTTTTATTTTTCACATAGGTGAATAAGACAAAGCTTGAAATCTTATTTATACTCATTGTAACAAGTTTTTTTCTGAGTGTTTTTTGTTGTTATTTTTTAACTCAGCAAACTCCTAGTGATAATCAGAGTCTTTCTTAGAAATTAAGAGTAATAAGAACAAGGCCTTGGCAAAAAGATAAGTTTCCAATTATAAAAATTGTCTAGTATTGTGCTTAGAACATAGTAAGGGCTTTAAAATATACTGGGTGAATGTATAAGATGATATATTAGCTAACAAATGAGATCTTTGGGTTCAAGCAGGCTTAGATTTTAATAACAGTTGTATTTAGTTACTAGTAGTTTAACATTGAAGAATATTGCAAATTTCCTCTACGCCTAGATTTCTGAATCTGTGAAAGACAATAAGAACTCATTTCATAACACTGTATTATATTTAAATGAGATAATAATAATCAGGTACAGTCCTTGGTGCTTAGAAAATATTGATTTCTTTTATTTGTCTTGATGCTTGTGTTCTGGGTTTGTGTGTGTGTGTGTGTGTGTGTGTGTGTGTGTGTGTGTTTGATACCAGTGGTAAAAATTATGTACTTGTGATTCTTATGTTCCCAATAAAGAAACATGTAAATATCATAAATGAACTGTTTGTAGGGAATATATTGCAAAAATATATCCATAAAAATTCAAATTAATTTAGACAAAGTCATTTTCATACACACTAGGAAAATTGGAATAAATAACATATAAATAAGTTTCATATTTTGATATGTAATCATTTTATCAGGTAGATTCATGGAAAAGGTATTCAGTAAAAATTCTAATCCAGGCTGGGCAAGGTAACTCATATCTGTAATCCCAACACTTCAGGAGGCCAAGGTAGGAGGACTGCTTGAGGCCAGGAGTTCGACATCTGCCTGAGCAACATAGTGAGACCTCATCTCTACAGTGTTGTTTTTTTTTTTTTTTAAAGCCTAGCTGCTCGAGAGGCTGAGAAGGAAGGATCACTTGAGCCAAGAAATTTGAGGTTTCAGTGAACTATGCTCATGCCACTGCACTTCAGCCTGGGCAATGGAGCATGACCTTCTCAAAACAAAAAATCTAAATTTCGTTTTATTCATCCTTGTGTTATCATATCATAGATATGTTTCATATATGTATACACACACGAAGAAACTTTGAGGGAAATGAGAGAATATATGTATTTATTAACATTGTCATAATTAGAAGGATGAAGTCTGATAATCTGGAATAGGCTAGATACTCTTTATTATTCAGATAAGTCTCTGAAATTATTATTGTCCTACTTAGTGTCTAAATATTACTGCATTGAAAAATAAAATTCTAAAAATCAATGCCAACAAGATTAACTGAAAAGATTTCTATATTTCCCCAGATCTGCATGATAACAATTCCAAAGAGTAGTTGTGTTAAAGGAAGTTTCCTTAGAACACAGGAAACATCTTACTGACTCAAGTTTATTGTCCTTGAAGGCCAGGATTTTCTCTGCAGTAAAGAGTATTTTGGGAAGAGGGTAATGTTGCAAGATTGCAAAAAAGAAATCTTTAGTGATCATCCCATCATAGAAACATCAATTTGAACAACTATACACGCACAAAAATCTTCAAAAAGGTAAACAAGTGCAAGACTACGGTACCTGGTTATGCATAATAATAAAAAAAGATGCATGGGAGAGGATAGGAGAGCAGTTTTACATTACACACATCATCCTCCCAACCACAGGTAGCACCACACTGAGAGATACGCTTTCTGCTTGGGGGAAGGAGAGGCAAGTAAGCAGAGGACTTTTTCTTGGACCCTAAAACCAGGCCTGCCACAGAAAAACACATCATCAGGCAGACTCCAGTGGCCCCTGATTCTAGGCAAGTACCTGTGGAATGACCTCCAGACTTGCCCCAGTGCCAGGGGCTACCCATAGCTCTTGAAAGGCAGACACTATCTGGAGGTGACATCACTACCTACTGACTACAGCAGTGTTCGGCTCTGGACGAATCTCAATGGACAGTAGGCCTCAGAAGCCAGGAGTCTTTGGACTTGCTCAAGTACTGTGCCAGCCTCAGTGGCCACAAGGCTTCCAATCCTACCCCCAGCAGACATAGTGGTCTCAGGCTTAGGGTTCCCCCACTACTGCAATGGCTAAGCTGTCCTTGGCATAGGGACCATACCAGATGGCCTGCCAAGAACCTCTGGACAAGCTTAGTGTTAAAAGGTGCTCCCAGACAAAGCCAGTCAACAAAAACAAGAATAAGTACTACTTTTTCAAATGCGCAGACATCTGTGCATGGCCACAAAGATCAAGATCAAACAGGGAAAGATGACAGCACCAGAGACAAAATTCCAGTGACTGAGCCAATAGAGATGGAGATGCATGAAAGCCTGACAAAAATAACTGTTTTATAGAAGCTAAGAAATTTCCATAAAATACAGAGAAACAATTCAAACAAATAAGGAAAACAATAAGTGACTATAATGAGAAATATAAGGGAAGATTGAAATATTTTTTTTAAAGCAAAAATCTTAGAGCTAAAAAATACAATGAGCAAAATGAAAAAGATACAATAGAGAACATCAACAGCACTTGATCAAACAGAAGAAGGAATCTGAAAACTCAAAGACAGGTTATTTGAAAATATACAGTTAGATTTTTTTAAAAGAAAAAAGTAATGAGAAAGAATAAAGCAGACATGCAGGATTTATGTGACAGAATCAAAAGAGCAATTTTTCTGAGTTATTGAAATTCAAGAGAGAGAAGAAAGATAAAGGCATAGAAACCTTATTTAAAGAAATAATAGGAAACTTTTCAAAACTGAAGAAAGATATAAATATCCAGGCACAGGAACGTTAGAGGTCTTCAGTCAAATTCAATCTAAATAACACTACCCCAAGACATATTATAATAAAACTGTCAAAAATCAAAACAAAGAATCATGAAAGCAGAAAGAGAGAAGAAGCAAATAGCATATAAGGCAGTTTTAATACAACTACAAGCAGACTTCTTTATAGAAATCCTACAAGCCAGGAGATAATGGAGTGATATATACAATGTACTGAAAAATAAGGTACCAATCAAGACTGTGGTATCTAGGAAAGCTTTCCTTCAGAAATGAAGCAGAGACAAAGACTTTCCCAGACAAACAAAATCTGAGGGAGTTCATCATCTCACCTGTCTTATAAGAAATGCTAATGAAAAATCACTTTACCAAAAAGGAAGAGGAAAATAACAAAGGCGCTACTGAACAACTAGTAAGCAATTAACAAAAAGGCAGTAGTAAGTCCCTGCCTATCAATAATAACATTGAATATCGAGGGATTAAATTCTTCAAACCAAAAATATAGCCTGGCTGAAGAGATTGAAAACGAGAACCAACTATATGTTGCCTACAAGAGACTCACTTTATTTGTAATAGCATATGGACATTGAAAGTGAAGGTGCTGAAAAAAATATACTCCATGTAAGTAGAAACCAAAAGGGAACAATGTTTATATCAGATAAACAAAACTTTATGTCCAAACTGTAAAAGAAACAAATAAGTTTATTATATAATAAAGGAGTCAACACAGCAAGAGGATATAACAGTGGTAAGTATATATATGATATACACACATGTGTGTATATATATATGATATACACATGTATGTATGTATATATGTATACACATGTATGTGTGTACATATATGTATACACATGTATGTGTGTACATATATGTATACACATGTATGTGTATATATGTATAAAGATCTTTTCTCACTACAAGAATTTGAAAGCAGAAATCTATACAGAAGGAATTCTGGAAAATTTACAAACACATAGAAATTAATGAATTGCTCTTAAAACACAAATGAGTCAAAGAAGAAATTAAAGGGGAAATGTAAAAATAAATGGAGACAAATGAACCTAGAAACATAACATACCCAAACCTATGTAACACAGCAAAATCAGCTCCAAGAGGAAAGCTTACAGCAATAAATACCTATATCAGAAGAGAAAAAAGTTCTCAAAGAAACAATTTAACATTTAACCTCAAGGAACTAAAAGAAAAAAAAAGAACAAACTAAGCCAAAAATTAATAGAAGGAAACCAATAATATAGGGTCAGAGCAGAATGTAAAAAAGTTGATCCCATATAAATAAAGAGTAAAATGGTTGTTGGTAGATGCTGGGGCATTTTGCAAGTGAGGGCTTGGGAAGATGTTGGTCAAAGGATACAAATTACAGTGAGATGAAAGGAATAAAGACATCTGTTGTACAGCATGGTTACTGTAGTTAGTGATAATATATTTTATTGTTAAAAAATACTAACAGAGTAAGTGTTCTCACCACAAAAATATGATTACTATATGAGGTAATGCATATATAATTAGGTAGATTTAACCAATTCATAATGTATATACTCTTCAAAACATCCCGTTGTTCATGATAAATACTTGCAATTTTATCTGACAACTTAAATAACAAAGCAATCAACAAAGTAAACAGGCATCCTATAGAATGGGAGAAAATATTTGCAAACTATGCATTTGACAAAGGTCTAGTATCCAGAATTTTAAAAAACTTAAAGAAATTGACAAGCAAAAAGCAAACAATCCCATTACAAAGCAGGCAAAGGACATGAAGAGACACTTCTCAAAAGAAAACATACGTGCAGCCAAAAAAAATGACTAAATGCTCAATATTACTAATCATTAGAGATATGCAAATCAAAACCACAATGAGATGCCATCAAAGAAATACCATAAAATATGAGTGAGATACCAATAAGAGGCTTTATTCCAGAGATATACCCTCTCTGCCTTCACATACCATACCACCAGTTAGAATGGCTGTTATTAAAAAGTAAAAAAAGAAAAAAAAAAAAAAAAAAGATACTGGTGAGGTTGATGAGAAAAGGGAGCACTTAGACTCTGTTAGAGGGAATGTAAATTAGTTCAGCCATTGTAGAAAGCAGTATGGTGATTTGTCAAAGAACTTAAAACGGAATTACCATTCAACCCAGCAGTCTCATTATTGGGTATACTCAAAGGAATATGAATCATTCTACCATAAAGATACATGCACATATATGTTAATCACTATTCACCATATCAAAGACATGGAATCTATCTAAATGCCCATCAATAGTAGACTGGTTAAAGAAACTAGTACATATACATCATGGAATATTATGCAGCTATCAAAAGAATGAGATCATGTCTTCGCAGCAAGATGGATGGAGCTGGAGGCCTTTATACTAAGCAAATTAGTACAAGAACAGAAAACCAAATACCACATGTTCTCACTTACAAGTGGAAGCAAAACATTGAGTGCACATGAATACAAAGAAGGGAACAACAGATAGCAGGCCTACTTGAGGGTGGAGAGTGGCAGAGGGGAGAGGATCACAAAGCTACCAATCAGGTATTATGCTTATTACCTGAGTGATGAAATAATCTGTACGTCAACCCCCCGTGACGTACAATTTACCTATACAAAAAACCTGCACATGTACCCCCGAATCTAGAATAAAAGTTAAAACGAAAGAAATTTGAAGGAAAAATAAGTATTTGAAAAAATTTATCTAAAAACTATAGGTTTGCAAAACCTTCACTCTTTAATTATTCTTTGTGTTCCATAGATTAAATACCCATGACTTTTTTCTGATGTACTTTTGAATCATATGAAGAACATTACAGCATTATGTATTCAGAAATATGTTCATCAATTTCATACTTACTAAAAGGAAGACAGAAAACATACCAATGAAATATTTTCATAGGATTTAAAAAACATTCATGGAATAAAGATGAAATAAGAAATAATTTAAATTTCAGTTTAAAACTAAAAAAATTAAAATCTCTGTGTGGCCTGAAAATATATTTTAGTTTGTATATTTCTTTTCATTCTCTGATAGAGTTCAGGACATACTACTCTAAAATATGGCATTTTGGCATTTGAGGAAGCAGCAGCGGAAGTTTATTCTCACTTTCTTCTCACTGCTCTCCTGTAAAGCAGGCTATAAGAGAGTTATCTGAATCTGAAGTAGATCATAGAACCTTTATTCCAGAGGTGTCCACCTTCTACCCACACATAAAAAATGTATGAAGAAACAGGCTAGCCAAATTCCCCTCAGTTTATTACCATATCCTCTTCTTTTCCAATCACACTTCTGCATTACAGTCCATAAAAATATTCAGGTTTCCCTCTTTCTCACCATCTTGATTTGTGAAGGCTCTCATGTCACGTAAATCTTGTGTTAAATACATCTGTATTCTTTTCACTTGTTAATCTGTTTTTTGACACAGATTCATGCCTTGAGCATGAATTTGTGATGGGTAAAATATCTTTTTTCTCCTACATTTCAAAAATACATAAAAAATCAAACTGCCGGTCTTTGAGGAGCATCTTGTAGAACTGTAGGCACAAGGGCACTGGTGCCTAGACAGATTTCAAGCGTGTGATTCTAGCCATTTCTATATTCAGTGTATGTTATATGGTAAAACTGTAGAATCTCTGTTTTTCTCTTTTGACTTATTCTTTCCTTCTTCCACAGTTTGCTGAATGTGCATTCCATGTATTGAGCAGCTCTCATGATTGAATTATCCTTGCTCCTATCTCCCACTATTTCTACCTATTCTAGAGGAATATGTCCCTGTGGATACACAAGTGAGGCCAATTACTTCTTGAGTTGCTCTACTCACTTCTGATATAATTTATGAATATGTTGCTCTCTATACTATAATTCCTAAAGTCAAGAATAGTAATATAATGAAAGCATCTGAAATTATCTGAAGTGCATACTTAATTCTCCTACCATTTATGCATTAATTAAAATAGCATTTTTGCATATCATCAAGTTTATTTTAATATAGACATTTATCTCACATGCAACCTAAAGAATCTTAAAAATTCCATTTTATTCGCTGTATAAATATGGTGATATTTTATTCATTCAGCACTGTTAAGCATAGATAAATCCATATAAGGAAATTTTCAAACAACTGAATCCTACCCTCTGTTAAGCATAGACTTTCAGTACTTTGTCATTTTAAGTCTTTGCTTCTTAGAATGTCCCTTTTTTTTTTTTTTTTGGTGGAGCAGGGTGCTTTCTTCAGACTTCTTGACTGGATTATGAATATTTGAAGTTCCATATACTAACTTTAAGTGAGATTTTTCTAAAATTTATCTGAATTATCAAAAATCATCAATCTTATAGACAGCCTTTTTGACCTGATAGATTTATCTTACCCTCAAACATATTATTTTAATATCTCTTCTTACCTACATGACTCAAATTATTAAATTAAGAAATCCAATCTTAAACCAAAATAAATATGCATCACCCACCAAAAGTAATTCTAATAAATTGTACACTATGTTTTTTAAAAAAAGGTTAAGAATTTAAGACAAAAGATAATTCAGCTCTATTAGTTTATTTTTTAAATTTTCTGATTTTAATTTTCTCTCTTTGTCTTTTTACATTTTTTTCCCTCTATTTTTACATAGGATCTGAATGCGTGATCAGTGCATTGTTTTTAGGCAGTTGTTGTGATACATTAATATGGACCTTTACTGAATTATAATAAATATTTCATCCAAACTCCAAGGGATTCAAACACTTTGCAGCTATAATACTAATGTTGGTAAAAACAAAAAATTGATTTATTAGTCATTTATGTTGGTTTGCTTGGTGTTGACCTATTTGTTTCAATATAATAAGAGATGAACAAAGTCATTCCACAAATACCCAAAAGTAAAAAATAAAATAAAATATGATCTAAACCATTTTCAATAAAATACAAACTTTAATTTCTGTTGGACAATGTGAAATGATTTTTAATTTGGGAGAGAACCATTTAACAAAATACAGAAGACTTACTAGGGAGATTTCTAAATGTAATGAATCCTGTGTCAGACACCTCTGGGATTTTTACCTCTCATCATAACTCAACATGGCTATGAACACCTTCAAGACAGAAACTATGTCTTATTCATAAGCTTATTCTCAGCATAATTTTTATATTAATTATAACAAATTAGAAAAAATATTATTAATTACTGTAGGTGCTTTATACATGTTGAATTAACATACCCAGAAATATCACTGTGGTCAGCTATCTCAATTTAAAAGGTGTAATTCATTATCCAGAATAATTCTTCAGCTTAAAATTAAAGGTGACTGAATGTGGTAGCTAAGTTGACATTTCCTCATGAATATTGTCTGCCATGAAGAAATCAAAATTTTAATGAAGAAAGGACAAAAATAAATTGCTCATCGAGAGAAATAAGATTGGAGCTTAATGGTTTACAGGAAAATGGCCCTGGAGAATGGAAAAATGTGAATTTTAAGAGAACCAGAGGCAGAATGAGAGACTATCCCTGAAAGGCCAGAAGAGGTAGATGTAGAACAAGAACATAACTTTTAAATGGTAAATGGTGATATTACTGCCAATAAGTATGTAAGTTTATAATGTAAACAGATTTAAAAAGAATTCACATTTATTATCATGTAAATTCCTAGGTGAGAAAATGTTCCCAAATGTATTATATAAAAACAAAACAATGTAATTGTAAAAGTCCTTGATGCCAATTTCAGAGATAAATTGTCATACTGTGTCTTCATCTCTCACCTGGCATTTTTTATGTTTCTATGCAAAGAATATTTAATGTTTCTTGAAGGTGTTATTTATAAAATTGATAATCACATCTCAGAATTAGGAGTAATCTTATTTTTTAAAAAAATATCATTTAATTAATCAGCACTACCATCTGAATGTCTGCTGGATACTTAATCCTGTGTAATCAAGAGTTCCAAGTGATGGTACCTGACTTTGGTCAACTTATTTTTCTTATGATTCTTGATAGAGTTATCTTTAACTTAAATATTTCTGGCTATTAACAGTTAACCTAGTAAATCAGGCTGGATCCCAATAAGATGGTACGTTCAAATAGAACTCGAAGAAGGCTTATTTAAAAGAACTAACTACAAAAGTAAGAGTAAGGGAATCAGCAGTTACCTGCAGCATAACAGTTCTTACAACTGTTCTCTAGGCCGGAAAGAATAGAGAAGGAAGGTGTCTGAAAAGCTTACAGAGGGAGAGTTGTGTAAAGCTGGCCATTTTGAAAGAGGTAGTGACATTTGACTAAGGGACTTGGCCAGCTCAATGTGACTTTGAACAGCAGAAATCAGGGAAACATATGTTTTCACCTCTTTCTCCTCTCTACCTGGTATCTTCTGTGTAGATTGGCTGAAACCAATGGAAAGCAGATTTCTTATTTTTCAGCCTCTTGGTGTAGAAAGCAGAATAGAGAAGAGTAAAGAGCACAGAGTACAGCTAACCCATTTTGCCCCTTACCATCTACTCATGTCCTTTGCCTGCTTGAGACAACTTCCCTTTCATAGCAGATGCACAAAATATCATCAGCTCATCAGCCTCACTATAATTGTGGATCTTGGAATAACTCTGGTCATATTCCCACCTGAAACTTTAAGTTTCATTGGTCCTTTTTGTAAGGTGGGGAGGGAAAGAAGAGAAGTGCTTTGAAAACATTAAACATAGCCACTATAGTCTCTACATGTTTTCCTGTTCACAAGGTTCAATAAAATATTCATAAAATAATGATGAAATAAGAAATGTTGTATATTTTAAGTAAACACTGTTTCTTCCATGTTGCCTTTTTTTGCCAGAGGGATTTTTTTGCTAGTGAGATGGACACAATTTTTTTTTCCTTATGGGGTAACCCAAACTTTCTTCATTCCTGCAGAATCCAAGTCTTGGGAGCCAGTCTGTGTCAGTTTTCCACTGACAAGGACTTTTGCAAAAGTAAATACTGAGAGATTCCCATGGTAACTACGATATATCACACCCTCCTAGTTTAACCACTTTCCTTCTCAAACTGTTATTTCATAGACATTCTGAAAGCAAACTGATCAAGGAGCAGATTCATCTCCCTATCCGTTAGAAACCAGATTTTGTTGATTTGGAATATTACTCTTCCACTAGGACTGGTCCAGGTCCACCAGTTGTGGGAAGATGAAGAAATTTTTTTTCAATTACATATTAAGTTCAATAACAAGAGCACTCACATCACCATCTTGACTTCTATACCCTACTCATGGAGGGAGTGGCAATATATATTGGTTGCAGCTTCAAAGGATGTACCAAATCTGGCAAATTTATGCCCAAACTCATGGTGTATTGTCTCCCAGCTGAGATCATACATGAGTAGACTATTTCATTGCTCTATCAAGATGGCTGCTTCTACATGATAACTAATGAAGAAAGACAAGTTTCTGTATATGTGAAATTACTACTACACTTCCTTTGCCATGAACTGCATCTCCAGATGAAATACAGTATTTTGTAAAATATCCAGGATAAGCATTTTGTCAAGTGACTAATGGTGGTTCTTGCATAAGTCTTTTTTGTAGGAAAGGCTAATCTATACCTATGCTCTTGTATTTTCTTGATAGGACAAAATATTCTTCCATCTATGGAAGGGATATAGTGAAATGAGTGGACCCCCAGGTTGGTTCACCTAGGAGATGATATAGTTTGGGAGATGAACACTGGCCTCTGGCGTTACCGTTTGGACACAGCAGTAAAGGTAGCTGGATAAATAATTGTTTTAATTATCAATTGCTGTGTAACAAGTTACACCCAAAGTTTAGTGGCTACAACAACAATAAACATTTCATATCTCTTTCTATTTTTGTGGTTTAGAAATTCTGTCTCAGGGTCTCTAATGGAGTTGTCATCAAATGTTGGCCATCACTACAATCACCTAAAGGTTTGTTTGGAGATAGAGAATCCACTCCCAAGGTGACTTAGTCACATAGCTGTTGGCAGGAGCCTCATTTCTCCATGATTTTAGGGTGAGTTTAGAGTTGCTTTTAATTTAGGACTAGTTTAGCCTGACTAGAAAGACAGACCTTCTGTAGTCTGTACTGAATTTCCATGATGTCCAATGTGGTCTCTTTATTCTGGCTGTTCAGAATCTCAAGGTCTGTTAGCCCTGTGTATGATCAGGAATTTATTCAGTGTGTAGCCTCCTGGTAGTTTTTTACTCAGCATAGCGGAGAATCATTATACATGTGTCTTTTGTTGTTCATCAAGGGGAATCCCATGCAGGTTTCTGCAGCTCTTTTTTCATGTGACTCCTTCTTTGCTGATGTTATACACCAAAAATGTCATCTGCTGCAGTCTCCCTGCACTCTAATCTTTGATACCTCAACCAGCAAGAGATGTACATGTTCCTCTTGGGTTTCTCCCAATCCCAAGCCCATTCTACTATCCAAAAAGTTTCTCAGAAAACTAAGGCAAAGGGAAGAATAATTTCATTAGGTTTTTTTTCTTTCAAGGATTGGAGTCCTGGATTACCCTTTTCCAGTGTCTACAGTATGGTTTAATATATTTTGCCATTTTTATTTGTTTATGTCAGCTGGCACATTTGATACTAGAAATTCCATCATTATCAAAATGGAATTAGAGATCTCATAGCCTTGTCGAAAAAGTTAGCACAGTTTTCCTCTTTTTCTTACTAGCAGAAATTTTTATTTTCTTTGAGATGTAATTGTTCCTATGGTATCTTTAAAATTCTAAAATACATTTTTTTCAAGGTAGTACATTCAAAGCATTTTATTTTTTATTTATTTTTAAAAAAATTATTCTATTTTACCTTGAGTCACTTTCAATTATTTCATTTTCTCAGAAATTATTTCATATGTTTGATGTTTTATTCAAATTTGTATGATTTTGAATAATATCCTTTGGTTTTTGTTAAAATTGTTTCTTTGCAGTTTAGTATACACTATTTCTACTTTTGTGTATTGGCATTTTCTTATTTTTGTTAATTTGATTGACACCACTTAGCAGGGTGTCTCAAATTTCACTAAGGAAATTGAAGTTTTTCACTTTTTAAACTGTCTTTGTAGGTTAGCATCTGTAAATTTCTCCATTTGCCTATATTATTACTATATTTGTTCTTTTTCTGTGTGATTATTTGATTGTTGGTTTTATATTTCCTTGTACTAAATTCTGAGTAAATTATTTTTGTTCTCTTTTTAACTATGGAACTTTCTTCCTGTCTAAAGATTCTGTCTATATTTTGGGCAAATATTTATTGATAATACCAATTTTTTTAGTTTTGTATTACTAAATATTTTATTATTATTTATTATTATTTTTCTTTAAGACAGGGTCTTGCTCTGTCACCCAGGCTACCGTATAGTGACAAGATTATGGTTCACTGCAGCCTTGACCTCATGGGCTCAAGCAATCCTCCTGCCTCAGCCTCACAAGTAACAAGGACTACAGGCACACGCCACCACGCCAACCTAATAATTTTTTAATTTTTTCTGTTTATATGGAGTTTCCCTATATTGCCTAGGCTGATCTCAAACTCCAGGGCTCAAGCGATTCACCCACCTTGGCCTCCCAAAATGCTGGGATCACAGGTGTGAGCCACGGTGCCTGGTCTGTTTTAATTTCTGCTTTATCTTTTTGGTGGGAGAGTGTCTGCTTTCTTGGGGTTTATTATCTTTCTATTCTACATTCATTAAGTGGTTAAATTGTTCATTTATATTTATTATTTTTTAAAGATATTTATTATTTATTTCTCTTTTCACCTGTATCTTTCAAGTTTTTATATACACTGACTTTAGTATTCATTTCTATGCTCTTATGTAGCTAACATTATGTTTCTTTCCATTTGGCAAAGCAGTGATATTCAGGTTGACCCAAGTCACTTTTCAGGAAACCACTGTGTAGACTCATCATGGTTTTCTAGAATCAATCCTAAAAAAAAGTCCTAGATTATCCTTAGTTTAATTACTTTGCAGGCAAATATTGATCTCAGATATCATTTGAAGTTCTATTTTTTATTCTTAATGTTAAGAAAATATCAGACTTAGACACTAGGCTGTCTTAATGTTATTCCAATTTAATATTTTTGCTTATGTCAGTCTTCACATCTATGGGGTTCCTAAATATCCCTTTATTTCTTTCATTATTGCCTCATCTCCATTTTCTCTGTTTGCTTTTTCTACAATTGTTAAGTTAATTGGTTCACTTGATCTTGTCATTCATCCTTTAATTGTTCAATATTTTTTTCTATTTATCCCTTTCCTCCTATTTCTTAAAAATTTCTTCAGTTTGTCTCCTACTTTATTACACTTTGCTAAGTATCTGATGCTCTATTCACTGCACATACATTGAAGATATTGGTATTATTCATTTTATCATCATCTCTTTCATTTGAAAGCCATGTAAATATATGTCTATTTCACCTCACATTGTTCCTTATCATTTCCTAATAGCTTGATTTCATCCAGTTTACTACCCTCTTGATGCACATTGAGAATGCAGACAAAAGATATTGTAACCTTTTTGTTTTTACAAAACAGATTTTATATTAAAAGGACCAGAGGGAAACATACAGATTAAACTAACATTTGTCATGTTTACAAATAAATATTATATAAATGTTTATTCTGATTTATTTAGTACTTGTGAGAAAATATTAATTTCCTCTTCAGGAAATTTGCAAATAAAAAGAGATTTGTGTCATAAAATATGGTTAGTGGTCAAAGTACAGTTATGAGTTTTAGAATAAATACAAAATAGTTCCACTTTCTATAATTGCTGTAAAATCCTCATCAAAATTCTTTAATTTTTCCAAACAGAAACTATTGCAGGAAACATTCAGAAGAACTTAATACTTTGATGAAAAAGTTATTTCCAGCACTATATTATATTATTTTGTTTCAGAATTTTAGCAGACCATTACAATTATTTTTATCTGATTACTACCATGGGTATTTTTCAGAAACTACCAGCTGAGGACATTTTTCTTGAGAGTGGCATTTACTGGAAGTAATTTGTAATTCAAAACGCTTATAAATATGGTAGAAACTTTTCAGTTCCTAATTATAGTGGAATATCATAAAAGGCTGTTTCCAATAGCTTACATACTTCCTTTTACCTAAAATACTATAAATACTAATATATCTATTATTTAATTCTTATTTAGATATTACAATGTATCAGGCACTATTCAAAGAGTTTATACCTATTAGTTTATTTGATATTCTAACAGCCATATGAAGTGGTTACTATTAGTTTTCCTATTTTATAGATGAGGAATTTATAATTCCAGACAGATTAACTTGACAAAGTTCACATAGCTATGAAACTGATGTTCATATATAGAAAAGTATTTTAATTTGATCTTATTCCTTTCACCCTGCTAAATTCTGTTATTATTTCTAATAATTTATCCATAAATTTAACTGAATTTCCTATGTATACAATGAATCATACCATGTGAGAAAAGAACAACTTACTTCCTGTATTTGATTGAAAAATAAAAATTGTGTATCTTTATTGTGTACAATACATTGCTTTGAAACATGTATATATTATGGAATGGCTAGGTTGAGCTAATTAGCATATGCATTACCTTATTTACTTACCTTTTATTTTTGGTGAGAACACTTAAAATCTACTCAGGAATTTTAAAGAATATAATACATTTTATTTAACTTGATTCACCATATTGGAAAGTAGATCTCTTGAATTTACTCCTCCTAACTCATATTTTGTATCCTTTGACTAACATCTCCCTGCCTCCCTCACCATCACTAGTCCCTGGTAACCACCCTTCTCTCCATATCTATGAGTTCAATTCTTTTCATTTCCACATATAAGTGAAATTATATGGTGCTACTCTTTCTATGCCTGGCTTATTTCACTTTACATAATGTCCTCCAGGTTCATTCATGTTGTCACAAACGGCAGGATTTCCTTCTTTTTATAGTTGAATAATATTCTATTGTTTGTATATATTCCACATTTTCTTTATCCATTTATGTGTTGTTGGATACTTGATTTTCTTTCCTATCTTGTGTATTATAAACAGTGTTGAAATGAACACGAGACTGCAGATATTTCTTTGATATACTGATGTAATTTCCTTTAAACATCTAACCAGTAGTGGGATTGCTGGATCATATGGCAGTTATTTTTTTATTATTTGAGAAATCTTTATACAGTTTGCATAGTGGCTGTACTAATTTAAATGTTCTATCATTTTAAAATCTTATGTCTTTATACAGACTTATAACGATAATTCTTTGAATTTATTGATAATTGATTTATGAGCTTAAATTGTGATCGTTTTTGTAAATGTGTGAGAGCAACTTATATTGTTTAATTGTGGGGCAGAAATCTTCATCTTTCCATTATATTGTGCTTATTATTTGTGATGTTCTCCTAACACCTCAGAAAAAAATTGACCTTTGTGTGTTTTTTTTTTCTTTTCAAATCTCATACCTTATGTTTTCTACATAATAGAAATTCACTGGCATTTATTGATAATTGATTCACTGCCTATAATGTGCTTATTTAAAAACTGTTTTATATTTGGTTGAGAACAAATTGTATTCTCTTGTTTGGGGACAGAATTCCAGATCATACTACTAGGCCATGCTTGTTAACTATGTTGTTCATGTATTTTCTATCTTTACCAATTTTTTAACTGTTTTATTTCTCAAGTTAAAAACATGAATTGAAATATTCTACTGTAGGAATAGATGTATAAAGTTTCTCCCTATTGTTTTATCAATATGTCTATTAATATATTTTGAGGCTAGTTTATTAATATATGCTTGTTTTCTTCATGAGCATTTTGCGGGAAATTATCTAGTCGTGAGGATTCTTTTTGTCTTAAAGTTTATTCTCTCTTAAAAGACATATTTTTGCTGGGTAAAAACGTTTTGATTTCTAATCATTTTCTTATAATACTGTAGAGATATTATTTTAGTCTTTTGGTTTCATTTATTGCTGTGAGACGTCTTCCCTTTGTGTAATTTATGTTACTTTAAAATGATTGGTTTTTACACTCTAGTTTTTTTTTTTCTTTTCCTTCTTAATTTTTTTAATTTTGGTGCACTGCAACTGCCATATCATGTATCTAAGTATGTAATATTTACTGTGCATATTAGCTTCTTATATCTGTGGATTCAAGTTTGGCATTACTTCTGAAATGTTGTCAGTCATTTTTCTTTAAATACTCCCTCCTCTTCATTTCCACTGTATTTTCCACTAAACTCGACTTGCATTATTTTATCTTCAATATTTTTAAACTTCTCATTTATATTTGTCTTCTGGCTTATCTATACTGCATATTTCTTCCAATTTTCTTTTCTTTTTTTTTCAGGCTTAATTCACTTTATTTTTCTTGTATAAAAACCGTATGTTGTAGCCACAGCTGGAGCCTGGGTCCGCTGCACAGAGACTGTGGTGTGGGTCTTGACAAGGTGGTCAGTGAATTCCTGATAGGGAGACTTGGTAAACACAGTCTGCTTCCAGAGGTCAGGGGTCAGGTAGCTGTAGGTCTTAGAGATGGCATCAAAGGTGGCCTTGGCGAAGTTGCCCAGGGTGGCAGTGCAGCCCGGGCTGAGGTGTAGCAGTCATCGATACCAGCCGTCATGAGCAGCTTCTTGGGCACAGGCTCTGAGACGATGCCAGTGCCCCTGGGTGCAGGGATGAGGCGCACCAACACAGAGCCACAGAGGCCTGTCACCTTGCAAGGGACGGTGTGGGGCTTACCGATCTTGTTCCCCTAGTAACCTCTGTGCACGGGGACGATGGAGAGTTTGGCCAGGATGATGGCCCCACGGATGACGGTGGCCACCTCCTTGGAGCACGTAACACCCAGGCCAACGTGGCCATTGTAGTCCCCAGTAGCAACGCCTTAAACCTGGTGCGCTGGCCAGCACGGGTCTGCTTCTGCACTGGCATAATCTTCAAAACCTCGTCTTTGAGAGAGGCCCCCAAGAAAAAGTCAGTGATCTCAGATTCCTTAATGGGCAGGGAGAAGAGGTAGATCTCCTGCAGGGACTTGATCTTCATGTCCTTGACCAAGCGGCCCAGCTTGGTGACGAGCATCCACTCCTTATCCTCGGCTTTGCCTCCGCGAGCTCTGCGGTCCCGGCCCTGTCCACGGCCGACCCCAGCCCCGGATGCCACTGCCGAAACCTCCGTGGAAGCCATCACGGTTCCCCATCCCAGGGCCACCAGGGCCTCTGGGCCCCCCCGCTGCACTGCACCGGCGTCATCCGCCATTTGCTGTTTTCTCAGAGAAGAAGCTTCCTCCAATTTTCAAATATCTGTTCAGCGTGGTGTGTGTTTTTGTTTTTTGTTTTTGAGACAGAGCCTTGCTCTGTCACCCAGGCTGGAGTGCCGTGGTGCAATCTTGGCTCAATGCAGCCTCCGCCTGCTGGGTTCAAGAGATTCTCGTACCTCAGCCTCCAGAGTAGCTGGAACTACAGGCACCTGCCTCCATGCCTGGCTAATTTTTGTAGTTTTAGTGGAGACGGGGTTTCACTATGTTGGCCAGGCTGGTCTCAAACTCCTAACCTCAATTGATCTACCCACATCAGCCTTCAGGATTTTGAATTTTTTTTTCCACACATGAAATATTTTCAGTTAAAGTTAAAATTATTATTTTCTTAGTAATTACATTTTTTTTTCATATTTTACTGAACATCCCTAATAGCCTCTATTAACAGCTTAGTGTTTTATTCCGTCCTCTTATTTTAGGGCTTGGCAAACTTTTCCATAAGTATCCAGATGTTAAATATTTTCAGGCCATGGACCATACAGTCTTTGTTATAACCATTCGACTCTGCTGTTATAGTATAAACGCAACTATAGTAATGCAGAAACAAATGGAGTGGCTGTATTTCAATAAAATTTTATTTACAAAAACATGTGGCTGGAGTATGGACTATAGTTTGCCAACCCCTGTCTATTTGTTTATACATTATATATATAGCTATTTTATTTCTATGGATGGATGGATGGATGGATAGAGCTGATAGATGATGGAAAGAGAAAGAGAGATTCAGGAACTACAAAGAACACCACTAAGATATTTCACAAGAAGATCTTAGTGAAAACTCCAAGGTCAAAATTAAGGAAAAAATGTTAAATGCAGCTAGAAAAAAAGGCCAGGTTGCCTACACAGGGAAGCCTATCAGACTAACAGTGGACCTCTCAGCAGAAACCCTACAAGCCAGGAGAGAGTGGAGGCCAATATTCAACATTCTCAAAAAAAGAATTTTCAACACAGAATTTCATATCCAGCCAAACTAAGCTTCATAAATGAAGGAGAAATAAAATTCTTTCCAGACAAGCAAATGGTGAGGGATTTCATCACCACCAGGCCTGCCTTGAAAGAGCTCTTGAAGGAAGCATTAAATATGAGAAGGAAAACCCAATACCAGCCCCTGCAAAAACACACCAAAATAAAAACACCAATGACACTATGAAGAAACTGCATCAACTAGTGTGCAAAGTAATCATATTGCATTATGATGACAGGATCAAATTCACACATAACAATATGAACCTTAATTTTAAATGGGCTAAATGCCCTCATTAAAAGACACAGATGAAGAGTCAAGACCCATTGGTGTGCTATATTCAGGAGACTCATTTCATGTGCAAAGACACACATAAGCTCAAAATAAAAGGATGGAGGAAAATTTACCAAGCAAATGGAAAACAAAAGAAAAAAATGCAGAGGTTGCAATCCTAGCCTCTGACAAAACAGACTTTAAACCAACAAAGATGAAAAAAGACAAAGAAAGGCATTACATAATGGTAAGGAGATCAATTCAACCAGAAGAGTTAACTATTCTAAATATATATGTACCAAATGCAGGAGCACCCAGGTTTATAAAACAACTTCTGGGAGACCAACAAAGAGACTTAGACGCCCACCCAATAATACTGGGAGACTTTAACACCACACTGTCAATATTACACAGATCGGTGAGAGAGAAAATTAACAAGGCTATTCAGGACTTAAGCTAGTCTCTGAATCAAGTGGATCTACTAGATATTGACAGAACTCTCCACCCTAAATCAACAGAATATACATTCTTCTCAGTTCCACATGGCACTTATTCTAAAATCTACCACATAATTGGAAGTAAAACACTCCTCAGCAAACGCAAAAGAACTGAAATCATAACAGTCTCTCAGACCACAGTGAAATCAAATTATAACTCGAGTTTAAGAAAGTCACTCAAAACCACACATCTACATGGAAATTGAACAACCTGTTCCTGAGTGACTCCTGGGTAAATGAAATTAAGGCAGAAATAAAGCTTTGAAATCAATGAAAACAAAGAGACAACATACCAGAATCTCTGGGACACAGTTAAAACAATGTTTAGAGGGAAATTTATAGCACTAAATGCCCACATCAGAGAGCTGGAAAGATCTCAAATCAATACCCTAATAACATCACAATTAAAAGAGCTAGAGAAGCAAGAGCAAACAAATCCAAAAGCTAGCAAAAGACAAGAAATAACTAAGATCAGAGCAGAACTGAAGGAGATAGAGACATGAAAAATGCTTCAAGAAAATCAATGAATCCAGGAGCTGGGCTTTTCTTTTCTTTTTTTTTTTTTTTTGAAAAAAAACAAAAAACAAAAAACAGAATAGATAGACCACTAGCTAGAATAATAAAGAAGAAAAAAGAGAAGCATCAAATAGACACAATAAAAAGGGATAAAGGGGATATCACCGCTAACTCCACAGAAATACAAACTACCATGAGAGAATACTATAAACACCTCTATACAAATAAACTGGAAAATCTAGAAGAAATGGATAAATTGCTGCACACATACACCCTCCCAAGACTAAACAAGGAAGAAGTCAAATCCCTGAATGGACCAATAACAAGTTCTGAAATTGAGGCAGCAATTAATATACCACCTACGAAAAAAATCTCAGAATCAGATGGATTCACAGTTGAATTCTACCAGAGACACAAAAAGGAGCTGGTACCATTCCTTTTGAAACTATTCCAAACAATTGAAAAGAACGGACTCCTCCCTAACTCATTTTATGAGGCCAGCATCATCCTGATACCAAAACCTGGCAGAGACACAACAAAAAAAGAAAACTTCAGGCCAATATCCCTGATGAATATTGATGCAAAAAACCTCAATAAAATACTGGCAAACCGAATCCAGCAGCATTTCAAAAAGCTTATCCACCACAATCAGATTATTTTGTCCCATGGGGTGCTCACTTGATGTGGTGTTCTTCCCCTTCCCCTCGGAATGGGGCTTCCTGAGAACCAAACTCTAGTGATTGTTTTTGCTCTTCTGGATCTAGCTACTGGGCTTCGGGCTGGTGCTGGGGAGGGGAGTATCTGCAAAGAGTCCTGTGATGTTATCTGTCTTCAGTTCTTGCAGCCATAGACACCAGCATTTGCTCCGGTGGAGGTCGTAGGGGAGTGAATTGGACTCTGTGAAAGTCCTTGGTGGTGTTTTTGTTTAGTGCACTGGTTTTGTGTTGGTAGGCCTCCAGCCAGGGAGTGGAGGTTTCAAGAGTCCATCAGCTGCAGTCTTATAAGGAGGTTGCAAACTTGCCCTAGGGACACCTGGTTATGTACTCAGGTTTCTCAGGTGGTGGGCAGGGCCATAGAACTCCCAAGAGATTATGACCTGTGTCTTTGGCTACCAGGGTGGGTAAAGAAAGACCACCAGGTGGGGTCAGGGATAGACATCTGGTATATTCAGAAGCATTTTATTCTTTTTGATGCTCTTTTAAATGGAATTGCTTTCTTAATTTCACTTTGGATCACTAGTATATAAAAATAAAATTAATTTTTCTATATTGATCTTGTACCCCACAACTTTGCTAAATCTGTATTAGTTCTAATAGTATTTTAGTGGATGCCTAGAATTCTTCATATATAAGTTCGTGTTATTTGCAAATAAAGATAATTTTTTTTTCTTTCCAATCTTGATGTCTTCAGGATAATTTTGATGATGGAGAAGAACCAGGTACTGTCAGCTAGCTGAAAGCACACAGCAAAAGACATAAATTGATGGTTGAAGTTCTGATTAAATGAATATCAGATAGGTGCACTGCAAATTCTGTTTGAAGCAAAGTTGCTGACCTTTTATCTAGGGTTCCTTAAACTCCCGCTGTTTAGAAATGTCATTAATCTAAGAGTTTGAAAAGAGACTGAATGAACCTTCAGTGGAAGCAGATCAAATTAGAAGGTTATAGGTTCACAGGGGCATTGAACTTACAGGACCATAATATATATTTTACTGGCATAGCGAGAAGATTAAAATAGATGGCATCATAGTATCATGCCATATTGACAGCATGTACATATATGTGAGCATATAAGGATAATTAATTTTATAAAAAGTCATCAAAATTAGGATGACAAGCAACCATGACCAAAAAAATCATACAAGCTTTCCTTTTTTTTGCCAGATACTGTTGCTCAAAATCAGTTTCAGCAATGTATATATATCATAGTTTAAGTATAATGTAAATAACTACCATACATATAAAACCCATATTGCAATAGAGGTTCTAAGACATTACCCAAGAAATTGTAAAACTAACTTTTATGGTTGTCCTTTTTAGACAGACCTTTCAAGAATATCCTGTAAGTATAACATACTACTTTTTTTGCCAATAATTTCCAGTAATTTCTCTTCACTTTTACCTTTGGAGGCAGTATGAGGAAATATTTGAAGTTATACTACCACAAGGTGCCCTACGAATTATTTTTTTCTCTAGGTACTTCTTGGCAGCTATCTGCATGACATGTGATACACTCTAATCCTAGCGTTTGATAAGTCCATTTCATGGTTATAACATAAAGCTTTCTTGAAATTGTATAAGGAGAAATGAATAAAACTCACCCAGAAGATAAATGTAGAAGTTTTGGTGGGGAATCTACATTTTCCTGTTGCTAATAGTTTTAATTTACCAGACTTGCTTTTAAATTACAAAATTTTTAAAGTTTCATCCAAATCATCGAAATAGTACTGAATCCTAAACTTAAAAGAAGTTCAACTTTACATTATATTAGTCTTCCCCCAACCCCAGTCTAAAAAAGAATAGACTGCATTTAATATTAATAAAGAAAAAAATGCCTTCTATTTGCATATCACATGTTTAAAGCACTCTTCATACATTATCTTGATCTACTCAAAATTCTTGCACCTTAAATTAGTGGCAATTAATAATTTTTAATAGGTCCTAAATTCCTCAAAGCCTAGCAGTGTGTTTTTAATTTGCTTTTCTTTTCTTTTGAAGTTGTGTCTTTAAAAAATTATACTTCAATGTTTCATGAAATGTGTGGCGAAACATTATTACAGCATCCCTTACTGTACGTTCATATCTATCCATTTGACTAAGCATAGAGGTATCAATGTGTTAGATGATTATAACGTTTCTTCTTACTTGCTTATAAGACTCATCTCAGATTTATCCATTCTACATTAAGTAGGTTTTAATTAAGCTACTATGAATTTAAAGTTTAATTAGCTAGTGCTTCCGGTAAAAAATATAGCTGAGAAAAAGTCGTATAGCTGCTGATAGCTTGTTGCCAGCTTGGCAGCTCACGACTGCACTGTGGTGTGCTGGGCATCAACAATTTCAGAGAATGTTAGCATCAGATGAGATCACTCTGTCACCAGAATTGGACAAGACAATGCACTACAAATGGAAACATCACAGTAACAAATATCCTTCTCTCCTGGCAAATATGAATGACTACTGCTTCTTCTCCAGTGACAATTCCAGCCCAACTTAGCGTCTCCCACCGCCTAGACAAATTAATAGAATACTCAAATACAAATTGGTTCTACTACCTGATAGTACCTAATTTCAAACAAACCAATAGTTCCTTAAACTTTCCCTCAAACTACCCAGAATAAGATTGAATTTATAATAATCCTATCATAAGTCTCTTACTTAATTCCTTCTCCACAATTTCTGTGGTGCATGATTTTCTTTACTGTAGCAAATTAATATACATAAATGTGTTTGACTATAATCGGTATGTTTCTGGCGGTCTTTAGGTAGTGGGATTCATATGTGCAAATATACACATACTTGGTCATGTGAATTTAGAGCTACATGCAATGACAGAGGGAGATACAGATACAGACAGAAAAAAACATATGCCAGTTTCCTGGAAAGAACTTATCAAATATTTAAGAAGTGCTAGATGAACAGCTGGACACTTGCACAAAATTAATGAAGAATAGCAATTTTCTGGCCAACACATTATAATATAACTAGGATTGGGTGATCCTGCTTGGTTTGAAAGAGACGGCAAAGCAAAGAACCCTATACGAGCTTTGAATTTTAAGAAAGTGAATGTCTATTCCAGGAAAGCATTACTCTTTAAATGCTACAAAATCTTGGAAAAGCACAAACAATTGTCAATCCCCACCACTCTGGTGTTTTATGAAGAGCTGATCCTGAGCCACTGGAGGCTCCCCTGGAAGTTTCTTCTTCACTTCTTATTCAGGTCTGTTAAAATTTTGCTGTTTTCAAACATGATGTTTCTTTGTTCCTAATGTTCCTGTGTAACTATAGTCTTTCGGGCACACAATGAGGAAATTGGCCTTCAGACCTTATTTTAACACTCAATATTTGTAGCCACTGTGCTCAAATAGTCTTTTCAGTCAGGTCTCATTTCTCATTAGTTCCAGGATAAGCCAAGGATTTCAGTCCAATTTGCTGTGAGCCGTGGTACCATTTTGAATTCTTCTCAGACCCTTTCTGCTTCCATCAGTTTGGTTTGTCACACTGACATCTGGTGGACCAGACGTTTGGTCCCAAACACTTCATCACGAGACTTCATTTCAAATCACTCACTGCTGTAGATCAAACAAATGGTTGCCAATAAAGTGTTTGGCTATTTGAACTCTTTTGTTTTTTTCTTGTTCTCCACCGCTTCACCAATCTCAACTAGTTTTCTTCAGCCTCCCAGGAGCTCTCAAATTTTCTCAAGACAGGAGTCACAAGAACAAATGCAGATTTATATGTCAGTAGTGATCAACCAACTTAGATTGTGCCTGTATGTAGGTATTAATTTTAATCCTTGATTAATTTTACTGGTTCAGCTAATCTAGATGGATTTTATGAACAGATACAGTCTTAAGTAGAGGCAAATCCAATATTTTTCTTTAAACTGTGAAGACAATTGAGACTGTTACAGGAATGGAGGTCATCTACTAATAGAAAGCTGTGAAATATACTTGTAGCACAGATTTTGTTTTTGAGTCCGCCTACATTTGTAGCAAAGATTTCAAAGGCATTCACTTTTTTTCTTCACAAATTAAATGGGCAACCCATTCTTGATTAATTAAATAATACATCATAAATGAAAAGATTTAAATGATTTTTACATTATGAAGGATTCTGAATTAGTATTTATCTTTATAATTATCTGTCATGTTAAAGATTTAGGCATCAGTAAATGAAGCCCCGTAAGATGTGTACATGGAATGCTGACAGTGAAAAGTCTAGTGAAACGGTAGCTTCTCTAGGAAATGCATTGAATTTGATTCTATCAGAAATAATGTATCCTATAAGATTTATAATTATTAGATAAACCATTTAAAAGTAGATACCTTCATTGTTTGCTAGTATGCAGTAAAAATGGGAAAATACAAAACAAACAGCATAGTCAATAGTTTTTTAATGAAATAAAAGTTAAATAGAATCAGTTATTGTGAAATAGAGAAAACTTAATTTTAGATATTCCCGTGACAGTAAAGATGGTATAACAATAAGCCAACTAAAGAGCTTCTGCACAGCAAAAGAAACTACCATCAGAGTGAACAGGCAACCTACAGAATGGGAGAAAATTTTTGCAATCTACTCATCTGACAAAGGGCTAATATCCAGAACCTACAAAGAACTCAAATAAATTTACAAGAAAAAAACAACCCCATCAAAAAGTGGGCAAAGGATATGAACAGACATTTCTCAAAAGAAGACATTCATACAGCCAACAGACACATGAAAAAATGCTCATCATCACTGGCCATCAGAGAAATGCAAATCAAAACCACAAGGAGATACCATCTCACACCAGTTAGAATGGCAATCATTAAAAAGTCAGGAAACAACAGGTGCTGGAGAGGATGTGGAGAAATAGGAACACTTTTACACTGTTGGTGGGATTGTAAACTAGTTCAACCATTATGGAAAACAGTATGGCGATTCCTCAGGGATCTAGAACTAGATGTACCATATGACCCAGCCATCCCATTACTGGGTATATACCCAAAGGATTACAAATCATGCTGCTATAGACACATGCACACGTATGTTTATTGCGGCACTATTCACAATAGCAAAGACTTGGAATCAACCCAAATGTCCATCAGTGACAGACTGGATTAAGAAAATGTGGCACATATACACCATGGAATACTATGCAGCCATAAAGAAGGATGAGTTTGTGTCCTTTGTAGGGACATGGATGCAGCTGGAAACCATCATTCTTAGCAAACTGTCACAAGAACAGAAAACCAAACACCGCATGTTCTCACTCATAGGTGGGAACTGAACAATGAGATCACTTGGACTTGGGAAGGGGAACATCACACACCGGGGCCTATCATGGGGAGGGGGGAGGGGGGAGGGATTGCATTGGGAGTTATACCTGATGTAAATGACGAGTTGATGGGTGCTGACAAGTTGATGGGTGCAGCACAGCAACATGGCACAAGTATACATATGTAACAAACCTGCACATTATGCACATGTACCCTAGAACTTAAAGTATAATAATAATAAATAATAAATAAATAAATAAAAATAAAAGAGCACTGAATGAGAAAAAAATAAATA
The DNA here is from genome assembly GCF_037993035.2 of Macaca fascicularis. Lineage (NCBI taxonomy): Eukaryota > Metazoa > Chordata > Mammalia > Primates > Cercopithecidae > Macaca > Macaca fascicularis. The sequence goes on along the minus strand of NC_088377.1, from coordinate 141,685,610 downwards.
AATAACTGATGTTTACCACACTACTTATCCACAATGTCTACAAACACTCCCTAAGCTTCAAAAATGCAAAATAAAAAATTTACTTTGAATTGCAAAAAAAAAAGACAATAAGCCAGAGGCATGAGACACTTTCTAGTTGATTTTAAATACTGCAGTTTTATTTTCTCAATCTACACTTTTAAGTAATACTACACAGAGAATGTAGTGGGTTCATTAACTACAGTAAATGTAAAACAGAAACATACTACTGAAATAGGCATTTTTTAAAAATCATCTTCCTAGTCAGGATAAATTTACTCTCTGCATCTCAAATTCTTATATGTACTGCAGACATACTAAGATTAGGAACGTATTAATAACAAAAGTAAACAGTAAGAGTGACACCTTTTATCTAATGAGTGCTTTGTGCCTTCAATTCTATCTTGCTAGGGCATCAAACCAGAGAGAGAAAAAAGACGCCTGTTTTTTTTTAGACAAAACTAAACAAAATTTCTCTGAGGTCAGGAGAAATAAGGGTGACCAGTCAAGAACTATCACCACCAATTTTTCCTTAGATAAGGGGATTCATCCTTCTGTTGTAACTTCATCTACACCATGGAATACAGTGCAGTCATAAAAAAGAATGAGTTCATATCCTTTGCAGGGACATGGATGAAGCTGGAAGCCATCATTCTCAGCAAACTAACACAGGAGCAGAAAACCAAACACTGCATGTTCGTACTTATAAGTGGGAGCTGAACAATAAGAACACATGGACACGGAGCGGAACATCACACACCGGGGCCTGTCGTGAGGTGGCAGGGGGAGGGAGAGCATTAGGAGAAATACCTAATGCATGTGGGGCTTAAAACCTAGATGACCGATTGATAGGCATGTTTATAGATAGCAAATTGGAGAATAAAAAGCACAATGGATTTTTCTCTGGAGCAAATCGTCCTGCTACACAATGGTGGTTAAAATTGATACCATTCTTGGAAAGTAATCTCCTCAAATGTCTCTGTTAAAGACCCCAAGCAAATGCTGGCAATTAAATGAACAATTTTATAATTTTGTTCTAGAGTACAAATTAAAGTTTAAATGTAGTGTGCATCAATACATTTATTTAGAAAAAACTAGTTTTAATGTGAGTCAAGGTTGAGCTCCTATTTGAGAAGTTTTCCTAGTATAGTCAACAAAAGAGTTTTGATTAAATTATAGTATTTTGGTAAACACTCATAGCCATTTAACATTTTTATTCTGATTGCATAAAATGAGTGTTGCAATAAAACCAGTTTGACACTTGTTTCATTGTCTCATGTTTATGATATTTGTAAGATATTTCAATAAATTTATATATATAAGAATATTTATATACTATGTATACAAATAAGAAAAATATGAAAGCTCAGAACAAAAAGGAGATTAAATTATCCACTAAATTCTTGCTGGGTATGCAATCTTCCTGAAAATTATTACCTTGAGTCCTTTCTGCCTATTATATTCCTTGAAAACCCATCACCCAGGGTTTCTTAGCTAATTAAAGGTACAAAATAATTACCGATACCAATCATCTTTGTTCTACATAAATGTCTTTTGTCTTAATCTTAGCTCCTGGGGTTTACTGACCAGTGTAGTTGCTTTGTTTGCAACTTTTAAACGCCGGCATATTTAAAACTGATTCAGGAAGCATGTTTTAAAAAGCAGATTTCTAGGCACCACACTTAGAGATTCTAATACATTATGTCTGTTGAGGCCCTAGGAATCTGCATTTTAATTTGTATCTGCAGCTGATTGTGAGGTAGGCTCACAAGCAAAACTTAAAGAATCCTGTGGATACTTCATAAGAATGATAAAGAGCTGGGCAAATGAAGTAAGTTAAATAGTGTATTGTTTCATGCCCCAGTAGTTTCCGAAATTTTATAGTAGAGTTTTGTTCTTCAGCAGGACCTTCGCAGTTAATATAAATTTGAAAGTTGAGAGCACCTACAATTCATGAGCAAAAAAGGGAGACCATACACCTTTTCCTCTTGGTTCACTGTTAATTTGATCAGAGAGACTTAGAGGGATGTCAAATGGCCAGAGGTTTAATAGCAATCATTGGCTTCTGATTGGCATGTTGGAACTGGTACCGTATGCCAGTAATCTTAGTTGAGTGAGCACTTTCCCAGACAGATCTCTTTGCCACTTTAGGCCATTAGTATCTGTGCACAGCCAGATCAGGAATTGCACATATAGCAGATTGGAACTGTGATAGGAAGTGACTGAAGTCACCCAGTAGGATACTAGAGGCATTAATAAATACTGTTGGCAGATCAAACTTGATACGCTAAAATTTGCTATTTCAGAACATTTTGAGGTTAAAAGAAAAATTAAAAAGCCACATCTTTGAAGGCAACTGAGTTTATGATTAAGTTATGATTTAAATTGATTGTGTGTGTGTGTTTTCTGTTACTAGCACTCTGACCAAGTCTGAATTCACCAATAAAAAAGGGATAATGATGCCTATTGTGTAAGACTGCTGTGAAGATTAAAAGAGGCCAAAAACTTAAAAATGCTTTGCAGAGTCCCAGGAAAAAAATGTGTACAAATGTATATGTATTTTTCTTACTCGTTCCAGTTTGTTTGTTATGAATACATTTTGAATCTCTTTCCTCAATTTCAGCTTATGTGTCTAAATCTCCTTTTTACTTTTATTGAAAAAAGATTATCAGTAGTTTTAAAAAAGTGTTAGGGAATAATCAGGATATAAAAGAAAATTGAATTGTAGCCTGTTGTAGACAGGAGGATTTTTGATACTTGTTTTCTGTCATATAAACAGCATTTATTTTCCCTTTGACAACTTTTGAAGAAAATATTCAAATAAACCCAGATATCTTTTATAACTATTGAGTGCTGTTAATTTTACTTGGATATTAGAAATAAATTTATACTATTTTATTTGAAAATCATAACATACACTTAAATATAATTTTACAGGTTTTTACTGAGAAACACATATTTACATTTTATTATGAAAATAGGATGTGTAAGAAAGAAAATAAGTAACTTTCCAAATATACTTGTTTTCTATAAGATGAAGCCAACTTTCTCACTAATCATTTTTGATTTTAGATTTTTCGCTTACAACTTTCCTTGGTTTAAAATGACTTAGATCTCATTTTTTTAAAGACACAAATATGCTTTATGTAGGTGATGTTATTATATTTGCACAGAACCATTTAACAACAGCAATAAAAAATGATACAAAAAGTTTAGATTAAAGAAAGTTTAGATTAAAAATTAAATTCTTGGTAAAAGAATTCCGTAATAAGAAGTTGAATGTTGGCCGGGCGCGGTGGCTCACGCCTGTAATCCCAGCACTTTGGGAGGCCGAGACGGGCAGATCACGAGGTCAGCAGATCGAGACCATCCTGGCTAACACGGGGAAACCCCGTCTCTACTAAAAAAATACAAAAAAATTAGCCGGGCGAGGTGGCGGGCGCCTGTAGTCCCAGCTACTAAGGAGGCTGAGGCAGGAGAATGGCGTGAACCCGGGAGGCGGAGCTGATAGCCGAGATGGCGCCACTGCACTCCAGCCTGGGTGACAAAAAGAGACTCCGTGCCAAAAAAAGAAAAAAAAAAAATTGAATGTTTATACAAATCTTACCCTAAGAACAACATTTGAAAGGTCGTCAGTTTATCTTAAATTGTTTTCAAGTGGATTTGGTTACTAACGTGAAAGAAAAGGCTTTCATCTGAAGACAGTTTCAGTTTCTGAAGTTGTCCCATACAATTGACTTCTCTACATTGTTGTCGTGATTAATTTCTAATATAGTCTTAATATTAGGTTGGTGCAAAAGTAATTGTGGTTTTTGCCATTTACAATGAAGACTTCAAAAATCATCCGATATGATGAAATATAAAACCCTTCAGGTATTAATACACAAGTATAATTATGAACTCTCTTGGGGGTCTGAAATTACATTTTAACTCTTTGATGTAATTTAAATGCTCCCAACTTAAAGTACCTTTTAAAATTAAAACATTTGTTAGAATATTCTAAAATCAAGATCTATACTGACAAGAGCCAAACTACATGATTATTAAGACCTACAGTGTTTCATTGTAGAAATAAGGGAAAACTGCCTGGTGAATCTGCAGTTCACCTACCAGCTTTTGTACTAATTAGGAAATTAAACTCAGGGCTTGCCAGCAGTGTTGCTTCGTTGAAAACAAAATATGAAAAAAAAGTGCATATATGATAAACTTGGGTAGACCCAAGTTTGAGTAGAAAGCATTGTCTAAATAGTCACTGCTTTTCATCAGATAGGGATGCATTTATTATATTTGTATTCTCTACTCTCTAAATTTGAAAAATATTCCTAGTGAAGAGATTAACTTTAAAAACGTGACTAAGAATGATGTTCGTATTTTTTTTTCTTCTCAATTCATGTTGCCAGCTTCTAAAATGTCTAGGTACAATTAGGTTATTTATAAGAAGTGATGTATCCTTAGACCATGTTATGAATTATACTTCTGTATAGAGAGAGAGTTGACCAAAAATGGCAGAAGGTTAGAATAATAAGTATAAATTTTGAAATATTTCATCATTAAATATTTTCTTTGAGTACCACGGTCTTTTTTTTTCTTCACTTCTTTTAGTCTGGAAATTGATAATTTCTTTTAAAACAAGTGTGGCTGTATGTAATATAATACTATAGTTCAACTATTTATAAATTTTTATCATGTGTTCCTTTCCAAAATGCATGCATGTAAGATTACAAATGTACATATTCTCAGCCAATTCTGCTATTTCCTACAAAATATTTATGAAAGACTTATTGGCAAATGTAAACTATAGTGTAGCTCACCTAATGTACAAAATGTAATACTTGTCTAAAAAGTATTTTTAAAATAAAAATTTTGCTATTCTTTCATGAACTGAAATGTAATGTTATAAAATACTTGTATATGTTAACTATTAGAAAAGTATAGAATAAAGTTTGAAGAATGCAGGCGTTATTGAAAATAGTCAAATTTTCAATAAGCTTCCAAGAATATTGCAGATATCTACATTTTCTTCATTTTAAGAACAAGAATCTCATTTAACTTAGTTGAATGAACATAAAGCCTCGGGGATATCATTTCAGTGTCACTTCATATCAAACCAATACATTAAAACCAGTGTTCCAAATATTCTAACCTATTCAAGCAAAAAACATTCACCAAAGTAAAATGCAATGTAAAAGGCACTATAGAGTAGTTTCAAAGTAACAACTGTCCTATGGTTAGTCACATGAATATTTAGAATAAAGGAAAAAGTAATGAAATGGAAACGTAGAGAAAGAGAACTCTGAATATGCTTAAATGTGTACAAATAACAGTCAATTTGCAAATAACACAAATATATCAGTCAACAACAAGGAGTTTTGGTTGATAAAAAAAGGAGTCCTAATATAAAATTAATTTCCTCTGTTTCTTTTTCTTTTGTTTTGTTTTAAATTTGTTCCCTAGATCTGTTTTGTGGGAAAGGAGTGACTCTACTGAACATCTGTAATACCCAGCTGCACGTTGGCATTTGGGTAAGATTTGATTGATGGCGTACTTGAATGTAGATTTACAAATGTGGCCCAAGGCCAGTTTTCCCTTATTTCTACAATGAAGCACTGTAAGTCTTAATATTAAGTGTTTACTGGAAAGGAGAATAAGAAAGCAGTTTCTAGCAACACGCAGAGAATGAAAACAGGTAAATTAATCAGTATTACTACCTACCCATAGGTCCCACAGCTTATCATAGATATTCCAACCATGAAATGCTAGCTACTCAATAGTACAGAAAATTTGCCTTAAAATAGCCTGCCAGTGCTATTACCCTAGTGCTGTCAATGGGATACTCTCAAAACTTATGTTTTGTCTACTAATCCTTTTGTGGGGTTTTTTGTATGTTTATTTGTTTTACATTTGGGTTCTCTCTTTGTTAAAATTCAAAAGGTATAACATGGTTTGATTAGAGGCTTCTAAAACAGCACATCGAAAACCTTATGGTCTGGAAACTATTTATGGTCTTGAGAATTGTTACAGAGTAATAAACACATTTTTTTACCTTTGCCTAAAATTTGTATATCTGTCTATACAAAAAAGAAAATCTTGTAATTCTACTTTCAAACCTATTAAATTAATGGGAGAGATTGCAACTAATATTTGGTACTTTTCCACAAAAGTGTGAAAGGATGGCTAAACTTTACCATGAGGTAAATAACAACACATCACAGTTGAAATTGACAGATGTGGAAAGGTGAAGTTCATGTTATTAATTTCCTGGAATCACTTAAACTTTCAGAAATATGCCTTTACTTCCGTCAGTGAAAGACTTTCCCATCTATGAATCAAAATCTGATATTTTTAAAAGATCAGCTTACCAGAACTATTATTTATTTAACAAGAGAAAAAGATATTCCTAATGTGAAACTATGCTTAAGTTTAAAATGGCCCAAACTCTTCATCATGTTTTGATTTGTATCCCGATGATGTCAAGAATACCTCTTAGCTCTTATAAAGATATTACTCATGTTTTTTCTCCTTTGTGTTCCCCATGGAAGTTTACTTTATTGGACATACTATGCTCTTCTTATTTCTAGCTTACCTTGCTTTTTTAAAACACTATTTGATAATATAAATAGTAATAATAATATGACTACATATTAGCATAGCTCTTTTAAATTAGCAAAGCTTTCTTGTAGACGTAATTTAAAATTATAATCACATAAATTGTATAAAATATGTAGAATAGGAGTGTATATTCAAAAGCCCCATAAATGGATCAAATTTATTAGCTAGATAATAGATAAGAAAGAGCTGGAGTTGGAACTCTGAAAGCCTAACTCCAAACCTAGAGATTCTTCCTGGTTGACTCACCACGACTGGCTTCCAAAGCATGCTTCATATACCTTTTCTATTCACTTATGTAAGTATCTCATAATGTTACTGAATATAAATTAGAAAGTATATCATCAAATGTGATCAGAGACTCTACGTGATCAAAATATGGATGAAATTAGAGAGAATCTCTCTAAAACATTTTTGTCCAGAAACATAAATATCCATAAACTGCTAAAACTTTGAACGTAATTTTTATTGTTGTTATTTAAGATTATTTGATTCCTTATTTCAAATTCTAATTGACAACACAAATAACCTTTAAACTTTTAAGGGAAAGAAGTTAAATTCTAACACTTAGGAAAAAATAAAGGTGAAATGTAAAATTCCAGTATGCTCTAAAATAAAAAAATACTAAACAAACAAACAAAAAGCAAATATGCACTTACAAATACAGAAGAGCATTTAATAAAATCTATTTATGAGATTCTCCACAAACATACAGAGTTAATGTAAATAACTGATGCTAACACGTAGTGTTGATCCCAACACTATGGTTATTGGTAGTTCAATAAACATTGACTTTTGGAGGAAATAATCACAAATTAAGGTGAATAATATAAAGTGGAAAAAATAACTAATATTTGCTGAATTTGTTTTTGTGAGGTTATTCTAATTCTCATACAGGAAAACAAAAATATATCCAGAATAATGTCATTATATAGACCTTTAATAAGAAACAAGAAATCTGTTTAATAGTAAAAATAAATGTATGTGTTAAGGTAAAAAAAAGTTTGGATGCTGAGATAGAATACTTTCCACTTTTGTGGTTGACAAATGCCAGGATTATTTTATAGCAATTACATTTTGTAGGTCCATTGCTTTCACATTTCAGTTGTCATGATAATGTTAATTGTATAACATCCATCATAAATTTAAAAGGGCAAACAATGTTCCATTTGAAAAAGACTTTGATAATTTATAGGAAAAAAAAAAAAACCTTGAAGTCTATACAAGACTTATACAGAATTCTTAACCCTTTTAATCACAAAAGTATTTTTTTCATTCCCTCAGCCAGAGACAATGACAACAGAATTTTAAATCATTTTCATCTAGGCTTTCAAAAATTTGAGAGCCATGCAGTTTTATTTTTAAAACACTGGTAAGTAATTATACATGACTGTGATGCTATACATTTGCAATATTAACCCTTGATGGGTTTTTAAATAATCTATACATGGGCTGTTCACTCCTGAGCAACCTTTTATGTCCTCATTCAGAAATGCTTCCAAAAGTTGGAGTTTGAATTGTAGCCTTTGTCGTAGTCAGTAAAATCAGGCGGGGAACGGTGGCTCACGCCCGTAATCCCAACACTTTGGGAGGCCGAGGCTGGTGGATCCCCTGAGGTCAGGTGTACGAGACCAGCCTGGCCAACATGGTGAAACCCCGTCTCTACTAAAAATACAAAAATTAGCCAGGCATGGTGGAGCACGTCTGTAATCCCAGCTACTTGGGAGGCTGAGATGGGAGAATTGCTTGAACCCAGTAGGCAGAGTTTTCAGTGAGACGAGATCGCGCCACTGCAATCCAGCCTGGGTGACAGGGCAAGACTCTGTCTCAAAACAAAGCAAAACAAAACAAAATCAATAAAATTGTGTAGGAAAAACTTGCTTTCACCTTGTTTTTCCTCTACTCTCACATCACAGTAATGATCACACAGAAGACTTCTGTGACCAAATGAATGAGGGTTTTTTCCCCACATACCAAGCAGCAGACACCAACTGGTTGTCGTCTAATTCAGTTCCGACACTGTCTACCCAGAGATAGTGTCAGATCCCACAGGTTGAGGGCTCAGTCTCCAAGACTGCTCCCTCACACACACCCAGTTGCAAGTCTGGGCCTACAGAAGTTCTGATCAATCAGCTTTAAGTTGGGGTTCCCATGAACCAAATCAAAGTTGGGTTTGATTAATTTGCTGGAGAGGTTCAAAGAACTCAGGGAAACACGTTTACCAGTTTATTATAAAGGTTACTGCAATTGACACAGATGAAGAGACACATAGGGCAAGGTATTGGGAAAGGGGCAATTTCCCAGGTTCCAGGGAGGAACTTTCACGCCCTCCCTGGCTGTGCCACCCTCCAGGAACCTCCACGTGGTCAACTCCCGAAGCTCATTGAACCCTGACCTCTTGGGTTTTTATGGAAGCTTCATGACATCCACATTCCTTCCCCCAGTGTATAGGGTGGAACTCTCTCATGGGAGGGTCCTAAGACCCACAGTGAGAAAGGTGGAGAAACATTAGAGTGAAAGGAGGGGAGGAGAAGGTCAGAGGCCTGCCTTGAGGTCTAACATAGCCAACGCTGTAACAAAAAGCTATAACAATGCCTATGGGAGTTACAAGCCAGGAACCATGGATGAAAACCAGTATATATCATAACACTACAAAAAAAAAAAAAAAGGAAATTTATCAGTTAACGATATTACTGGGCCTGGTGGCTTACACCTGTAATCTCAGGGCTTTGGGAGGCAGAAATGGGAGGATTGCTTGAGGCCAGAAGTTTGAGATCAGTCTGGGCAACATAGTGAGATCCCATCTTTACAAAAAATAAAATAAATTAGCCAGGTGCACTAGTGGTGCCTCGTGCCTGTAGTCCCAGCTACTTGAGAAGCTGAGGTGTGAGAATTGCTGGAGTCCAGGAGTTCCAGGCTGCAGTGAGCTGTGATCATGCCACTGCACTGTAGCCCAAGTGACAGAACAAGAACCAGTCTTAAAACAAAAGCAATTAAAAAAATACATTATTTCATAATAACATTTTTTTCTTGTCATTCTACTAAAAGTGTTAAGATCTATTATCAGATAGGATAATAATGAGTCATTAATGCATGTTTGCAATGGAGTAATTTATATTTTCAAAGCTTCAGAATCTAAAGTAAAGTCAAAGGAAGGGGAGGAGAAGCAAAAGAAAGAGGAGGTGGAATAATAGGAAAAGAAGGAGGGGGGAGAATAACATTTCGATTGCCTATAGCATTAATACATTCATTTATAAAGTAAGTATGAAGTATGTTTAAATATTGTCAAGAATTAAACTAATGCACAATATATTATTTCATAATAATTATTAAATTAATCCAAATTTGTATAAATAAGGATTTAAATTATTAAATTAACCAGTTGTTTAAATTTGCTTTACTTTTACTCTCAAAATAAATGGCAAAGAAAATTTTTCTCTTATTAGTAACTTATGGAAGCAAAAGGGTAAAAAACGGGTTTGAAAATATTACTCTAAACAATAGTAAGTTATTTTTCATCAACATTTGGTTGAATGATCTAAGTCCTTTTGGACTGTCGAACTATCAGCCCTGATGGAATAGTGCATCCATTTTCAATGATGAACAATGGATTTTTATAGTTCAGGGCTTTGGCTCCTTTCCATGAAGTATAGAAAACGCGTTGCAGAAAATAATGCTGTAAAACAAAACCAGCCAGGAGTCAGAGTCAGGAGATTCTTTTACTTTTTTTTTTTTTTTTTTTCATAGATGTCTTGGATATTTGGGTCATGTTCTAAACTTAGCTCAGAGATGTAATACTGTCTAGTAGGGGGCTCAATTTTCAGTCTGTGTGTAGGAGATTTCTAAAGATTTACATTCTAAATTCTTAAATCAATTAAAGTCCTAATGTGTATTCTCTAGCTGCAGAGCCTTCATCCCATTCTAACACAAGAAGCATAACTCTACAACCTTTGTAGTATTTAGCTTGTATCATTTGCAAGAGAAACTGGGCATTGTCTTACAGAGCTGGTACTCAGGATCGTAACATGATTTTTCTTCTTTTTTCTCCATGGAAATGTCTACCCCATGGTGTTTAAACATGACATTGTGAAGAATAATCAGTAGAGACTTTAGCTGAGCCAGGCAGTTACTGTTTTCTTTTGAAATAGATGATCAATAACATTCTCCCCTCTTGTATTTTGTTTCCCTCTTTTTTAAAGGGAATCAGAAACTTAACTACTTCTAAATATAACAATATAAATTTAAAAAGGAACTATACTGTTAGGTACCAAGAAATGTGTAAATTTTGTGTTTTCTTCAATTATGATTGTCTCAGAAATGTACCCTGCATACCAATAATGGGTTGAAAGCTACTGCAGCATGATATCCATGTTGCAATTGGCCAACATCATCTTTGTTCACTATTTTTGAAGTTTTCTGAGACAAAATTTTGCTTACCTTCTTCCCATCCTCTTTGCCTCTCTCTTACCTCTTGCATTCGATGTTTCCCTTTCATCTCTCTTCTTTCTGTATTTAATTGGTCATTTAAAAGTCCTGTTCTCCTTTTCTTAGTAGATCTCATCTTTCAGGAGTCCCCTGAATCCACACATGGCAAATGTTTCAAATTTATACATTTTAATAGTCACTTGGGTGCTATATGAAGGAGTGGGAAAGATAGCAGACACTTTCTCTGGCCTTTTCCTTGCTCCTCATTTTGGCCAGATCACCATCAGCAACTCTGATTAAGCTGTTCTCCTTTAGCACTGAATTTAATTATTTTCTAAAATCCAAAGACTTTGCAGAAAAGTGTTCTTTTCCTATCATATCTCTATAACATTTTTCATCCTCTGATGATTCTGAATCATTTCTAACTAGTGGCATCTTTGCTATGATTGTAACTCATAAACAGCATCTGAGTTATGCAACATGGCTTAGGTAGAGAAAGTGGCAAATATTTTTTGGCTCTAACCAAATTTCCTATTTCTGTTTTCATAGTCTACATACAGAAAGAAAACAAAGCCCTGAGCAAGAAACCTGCTATGTGGGTGTCAGTACCTTGAAAGCCAGGATGGGTACAAGCTGTTCAGAGGCTTTAAGCCTATCAATTAATGTCTTCCCCAAAGCTATGGTCAACCACACTCTGCAGAAGTATGCTAAATAGGCATTGTGCAAGTATTGCTCATTCACAGGCAAAAAATTTTCCTTTCTGTTCTTGTGCAGTCTTACATGAATAAGGAGTTGGAAACAGCTTCCTGTGCTACACGAAACAGAACTCCTGGGTTAAAATTAGTCCCAGCAATGCCCGTAATTAGCGATATAATATGACATGTGTTGCTTACCCTCTCTGGCCCTCGCTTTTCTCATTTTGAAGGTTGTTCTTGACCAAAAATATATGGCATTAAAGTTTTAGCAAACGAAAGCCATTTCTCTTTCTTCCATGACTGAATCTGAAATGAGCTGGGACTGATAGAAAATTTTGTCTGTGTTAAGAAATCACATGGTTACTTAACTACCACCACCACCTCACCCCTCCAATCAACCACCACCAAAACTGATTTACTTATTTATGTATGTATTTATGGAGATGGAGTTTCACCTGTCACGCAAGCTAGAGTGCAGTGGCGCAGTCATGGCTGACTGCGACCCCGACCTCCCAGACTCAAGTGATTGTCTCACCTCAGCCTCCTGAGTACCTGAGACTACAGGCACGTGCCACTACATCTGGCTAATTTTTAAAAAATGTTTTTTGTAGAGACAGGGTTTCGCCACAGTACCCAGGCTGGTCTCAAATTCCTGGGCTCAAGCCATCCTCCCACCTCAGCCTCCCAAAGTGCTGAGATTACAGGTGCGAGCCATTGGGCTATAAAACCTGGCTTGTAAGAGTGATTTCCATCTCACTTTGGAACATTTGGTTTCTGATCACAACTGGTTGGATCACGGATGGCTGTCGAATCCAAGAGCAGACAAGCAAAATCATGGGTCATGGCCCAAATGGCCTGGATAGAAAGGAAAAATTATATGACTTGATTTTTGTCTAGAAATATAGAAGAGCATGGAACAGTTTGAAACTGCTGAAGCTGAAATGATATGAGAGGAGGACATGGGGCGACTAGGCCAAATTTATTAAGAAACCTCAAATATGAATAAGATTAGAAAGTAGTAACTCTCATAGATAACCCTATGAGATAGGGAGAAAAATGGAAAGTCCAATGTAAGACAAACATATAGTAGTAAAGGAGAGTTAGAAAAAAAGTCACACTGAGGACACGTGCTAGAATAAATCTCCAGGGGCCCCTCCTGGGTTCCTTCTTAGCGTACCTCTTCTTGTGTGCTGGTTGTTACTAATTTTCTGAGTTTGATTTAGGGGAGCTTTCTATACTAAATTTCATATTGCTTGAGGCTTCCAAATAAAGTTAAAGTCTTTCCACCCAACCAACTTATAGTAAAAGAATCGTTCTATGATTTTTAAACTCCAAACTCCATATTCCCATATGGTATTTTCATTTTATTAATTCCAAGATGTTTATAATTGAAAGAGTATTTAGAAGATATTTTGAAACAGAAAATTTTGCATGAGTATTACCTACTCTGGAACTTTGCTTCTCATATCCTCAATAACAGCACCAATTTGACAAGAAATCCCGTTCAAAATGCTACTCACCCACCAAAGAAGATGACATTTATATTATGTGTACTAGAGTTTTATTGGTTTGATTAATACATCTCCATGTCCTACCATTAATACAAACATAAACATGCAGTCCTATTAAACTTCATCTTCGTGATTAAGATATTACATATTAAATAAAAATATTTTCCATTTTTACCGTCCCTAATTTAAAATTAAATTCATCCAGATGAGAATATGTCAAAGAAAGATCATAAGACTTTTGCTAAGAAACATATTTTAAATGTCACCCCTAAAAGTTACATTTCATTCTTAAAAAAAGAAAACCATGCTTTCTATATCACACTGCATTGGGGCATTCATGATTAATGAAGACATTTGACAACCGATGTTGAATTTATTTTTTGTTTTAGAAAAAGAGTAACATATGCAAGATAATATGAGCAATGGAATAGAAACAGAGTAGAAACAGAAGCCTGTTTGATTCAAATGAGGAAAAATATATCGACACTGACTTTATATATACAAAGAAATAAAGAGCAGAGATTACAGCAGGGTTCAGCATTTGCTTGGAGAAAACTCTTAATCTTGTGTAGTCTCTACCATACTCCTTGCCCCTAGCCAAAATAAACAGAATCTGCATTTTGTTAAGCAAACATAGGTTCAGTATAATTCCTAGTTTTCACTTGACCTCTTGTTGCTATATTTTTCTTCCTAAAGAGAAATTGGAAGCTGCTACTAAGCCCAGACAGAAACCGTGTCTGGGAAACATCAGGAACAGCTCTGATCCATGCTTTGAAGTAGATAAGGTGGCTTTCAATAGCCCTCATTTCCCTTTTTGTCCTCATCTTCCTATCCTGGTATTGCTGCCTCTCAGGTTTCTGACCAAAATGTCATCCTAATCCTTTCTTCTTGTTATTGTTGTTACAATCTTTTCTTCTTCACCCTTTTCCCCAGCACTTAGATATGTGGTTGCCAAACTTTATCCTAATGAAGTAACCTCTGCTATGTAGAATCAGTTCCTAAAGTGTCAATTAATTGGCCAGATAAATGAATACAAGCTAATACTCTCTTAGATGATCATAGTGTATTGAAAAAAAAAAAATCTTCATCTGTATGGTCAGATCTGTATGTGACTCTATTATAAGAGATTTTGATAAGCCTTAATTCAAACAGAATTTTCAGGGTTTATATTCTGTTTATATGTTGGGTCAAATGGTAGATAGGTTTTAAGTCCTTTGAGAAATCTCCAAGCTGTTTCCCACAGTGGCCGAGCTAATTTACACTCCCACCAACAGCATATAAGCGTTCCCTTTTCTCAGCAGACTCTCTGACATCTGTTGTTTTTTGACTTTTTAATAATAGCCACTCTGACTGGTGTAAGATGTTTTGATTTGCATTTCTCTGATTATTGATGATGATGCTGTAAAAAGCAATACTTACCATCCCCCAAATAATCTATTGTCTGAGTTTTAAAGTTTACGATACAGATGGTATCATATACCTTAGACCATCATATTAATAAGCTTTGCCATCAGATCTATTTCTCAAAAAAAGATTTTTTCTTCCAACTCTTATTTTAGATACAGAGAGTACATGCGCAGGTTTGTTATATGGGTATATTGCACTCAGGTGGTAAGTATGGTCCCCAGTAGGTAGTTTTTCAACCCACGCTCTCCACCATAGTCCATAGTATCTATTGTTTCCATGTTTATGTTCATGTGTGCTCAATGTTTAGCTCCCACTTATAAATGAGAACACGTAGTATTTGGTTTCCTGTTCCTGCATTAATGCATTTAGGATAATGGCCTCCAATTGCATCCATGTTGCTACAAAATACATGATTTTGTTATTTTTGATGGCTGTGTAGTATTTCATGATGTATATATACCATATACCATTGGGTACTTTATCCAGTCCACCACTGATAGGCACCTCCGCTAATTAAATGTCTTTGCTATTGTGAATAGTGCAGTGATGGACACACAAATGCATGTGTCTTTTTGTTAAAATCGTGTGTTTTCCTTTGTGTATTCCAGTAATGGAATTGCTGAGTCAAATGGTAGCCATCTTTTAAGTTCTTTGAGAAATCTCCAAACTGCTTTCCACAGTGTCTGAACTCATTTACATTCCCACCACCATCTCACTGGTGTGAGATGGTATCATATTGTAGTTTTAATTTGCATTTCTCTGAAGATTAGTGATGATGAACATTGTTCATATATTAATATTGATTGGCTAGCTGTTTGTCTTCTTCTGAGAAGTGTCTGTTCATATCCTTTATCTATTTTTAAATAGAGTTTTTTGTTTTTTGCTTGTTGATTTGTTTAAATACTTTATAGGTGCTAGATATTAGACCATCATTGGATGCACAGTTTGCAAATATTTTCCCCATTTTATAGGTTGTCTGTTTACTCTGTTAATGGTTTCTTTTACTATGCAGAAGCTTTTTAGTTTAATTAGGTCTCACTTGTCAATTTTTGGTTATTTTGCGATTGCTTTGGGTACTTCTTCAAAAATTCTTTTCTAAGACTGATGTAGAGAAGAGTGTTTCCTTGATTTTCTTCTAGGATTTATCTACTATAAGGTCTTACATATAAATCCATAATCCATCTTGAGTTAATTTTTTATGTGGTAAAAGTTAAGGGTCCAGTTTTATTCTGTTACATATGGCTAGGCAACAATCCCAGCACCATTTACTAAATAAAGAGTCATTCCCCATTGCTTGTTTTTGTCAGCTTTGTCAAAGATCAGATAGTTGTAAGTGTGTGGGTTTATTTCTGGGTTCTCTAATCTGTTCCATTGGTCTATGTTCCATTGGTCTGTGTGTCTCTTTTTTGCCATGCTGTTTTGATTACCATAGCTTTATAATGTAGTTTAAAGTTGGGTAGTGTGATGCCTCTTGCTTTGTTCTTTTTACTTAGCATTGCTTTAGCTATTTGGGCTCTTTTTTGGTTTCATATGAATTCTGGAATAGTTTTGTTTTGTTTTGTTTTCTAATTTTGTGAAGAATGACCTTGGTAGTTTCAAAAGAATAGCAATGAATCTGTAAATTGCCTTGAGTAGTATGGTTATTGTAATGATATTGATTCTTCGAATCCATGAGCTTAGAATGTTTTTCCATTTATTTTTGTTATCTCTGATTCCTTTCGGCAGTGTTTTGTAGTTCTCCTTGTAGAAATGTCAAAATTTCTATGCTCTGTTGTGTATTACAGGAAGGACAGTCACTAAACTCCACATTCTCTGGGATCCATGCGAATGAGTCTCCACTAGGGTTCGGTCAATGACAGACATTTTCAGGAGGTGAGAGAGTGAGAGAAAGGGTCAGTCAAGGATATATTCCTCTCCCTCTTTTCTGTCTAAAATGGTGTCTTTGGCAAAAGCTGTGCTTCTTCCCAGCCTCTCTCTCCCTCTAGAAAAGCCCACCCTGATTTCAGCTTCTCCTAGGTTATTATGATCTCTGAATTCTGGTGACACTACTTCTTCCCTTTGGCACTCAGTCCTAAGGGTTGTAGTAGTTTTGCTTCTTAATCTCTAGGTAATCTTACAGATTTCCTGTTTCATGTTTCAGCTTTTTCGTTGCTTAAAATCCAAAAACCAGTTCCTTGTATTAAATCCCTGCTGTTTGCAATCTAAGAGTGGTTTTTACAGTTGTGTTCTTCACTGATGTGAAGTCCTAGAGATGACAATATTTGTATTTATGTGCTTTCCTAGTAACTATTTATTCCATACATTGGCATTGGCTTTTAAATTTTTCAAATGAATATGAGAAAGGCAAAGATGATGAGACTTCAATTGGTGGTTATTCTTCCAAATTGTTTATCTGAAAACAGCTATATTGGAAGATCTACTAAATACCCATTTTTATGTCAGTCTGAAAAAAAAATGAATCCTTTGAGAGAAATAGTAATGTTTTTGTTTTTGACACCAACTTATTCCTTATTGTAAATAATGATCAGATGTGTAAAAATTAGTAAACAGCTAATGGAGCAATTATATTATTGGATGTCTATTTCCTCAGGGGTTGGCCTGATACTATTTAATCGAACAATCATTTATTGAACTAGTCTGTGCCAAATATTGTGATAAGCCTAGGCATATAAAAAAATGAATGAGGCATAAAACCTGTCCAATGGAAGTTCAATCTATTAGAAGTGACAGATAAACAAGTAAATTTTTAATACTGAGTAATAATGACAGGATGGGAAAATATACAAGGTGTGGGAAATGTAATAGGTTCAGAGGGATTGAGCAGGAAATGTTTCCTGAACTAACGTTTAAGTAATATTTTCAAGAATTGATATCAGTCCAAGCCAGGCACTGTGTTAGAGAACTAAGTGAGAGGAAAATAGTGAAAGGGTTTGTGTGTCATTAAATGAGTCTGGGATTCAATATTTTCTGAATAGTTAAAGGTTATAAGTATGAGATAAACATTCAGACACATGCTTTTGAGTTACATTATGAAAGAAACATGAAGAAAGAAAGGCTGGCTAAGAAATTGATGTGACTTAAACATATATCTCTGGACTTGACAGTAATGAGCAAATGAACCAAGGCCACAGGGATGGAAATTGGGTGGGAATGATGTGTTCAAGAGATATTTAGAAGGTAGAGTTGCATGCCATTATGACTGTTTCAGTGTGTACTGTATTAGAGAATGAGGAATACTGCTTAGATGATACTAGTTTATTCAGGTATTTCATAATCCAACACTAGATATTATTCTTGAATTGGAAAACAAATGGGAATTAAAAGTCTGTAATAAGTTCAACATGGCTGAATTTTTTCCAGCTTTGGCAAATTGTTAATTGAGGCAGCAAAATGAATTGATTAAGAGGAGGAATTCTGAAGCCAGAATTTCTGGCTTTGAACTCACGGTCTGCCAGAAAATATTAATAGCTGTTTGTTGAATAAATGAATTAATAGATCAATAAATAAATACTAAATAAAATAGACAAAAAAATGGGAAGAAAGACAAGTACTTAGAAACATACAGGTATTTGATAGCTAATATTTCTACAACTCGCTTTCTTTATCTGTGGAATGGGATATGGAAGAGAAACTACTTGTCACGGTTAATAATTGTCTTAGTCTGCTCATGCTGTCATAACAAAACACTGCAGACTGGCTGCCTTAAACAACAGAGATTTATTTTCTCTTGGTTCTGGAGGCTGGAAAGTTGAAGATGACAGTTCAGGCAGGGTTCAGTTTCTGGTGAGAACCCTCTTCCTGGCTTGCAGATGGTGACTTCTCACTGCGTCCTCACATGGCCTTGCGTGCACACAGAGTGAGATGAGAGAGACAGAAAGAGAGAGAGACAGAGAAAGCTCTTGTGTATTGTTTTGTAAGTAAATGAATTCTGTCAGATCAGGGTCCCACTTCACTCATTTAACCTTAATTATTTCCTTACTCAAAATATGGCCACCGTGGAGGTCAGGGGTGGCCATATATGATGTATGAATTTTGGGGGAATACATAGATTCAGTCCATAACAATAATATATCTTAAGAAATTGGAACAGAGTCTAATAGGATATTATTATCATTTTTGTACCTAGAGTATTTCTACTAGAATATACCTATGGAATGTCATTTCCAAAACGATAAGGATTTGTGTCCATTTTATTTATTTATTTATTTATGTAATTTTTTTTTTTTTTTTTTTTTTTTTTTTTTTTTTTTTTTTTTTTTGAGACAGAGTCTCGCTCTGTCGCCCGGGCTGGAGTGCAGTGGTCGGATCTCAGCTCACTGCAAGCTCCGCCTCCCGGGTTCACTCCATTCTCCTGCCTCAGCCTCCCGAGTAGCTGGAACTACAGGCGCCCGCCACCTCGCCCGGCTAATTTTTTTGTAGTTTTAGTAGAGACGGGGTTTCACCGTGTTAGCCAGGATGGTCTCGATCTCCCGACCTCGTGATCCGCCCATCTCGGCCTCCCAAAGTGCTGGGATTACAGGCTTGAGCCACCGCGCCCGGCCGTGTCCATTTTATTAATAACGGAATCCAAAGTTCCTGGAACAATGCTTGGCAAATAGCAGGTACTCAGTAAGTATTCACTGAATGAATAAGAGACTACCTCTAACAGGCACATACAATTGTTGTTATTCCTTTTACAAGCAGATAGTGCTTAGTATGTGACATACATTATTCTAAGTACTTCACATAACTCAATACATTTAATCCCTGTCATAACTTCATGGGATAGTCTAATTGCTTCCTTTTCACAAATGAGAACTCTGAGGCAATAAGGGGCATCACTGCTTGTCAAAGATTACATAGGAAATAAATGGCAAAGGTAGTGTATGAACCCAGACACTATGGCTCTAGAGTTGCATGCTATTATCGATGACACTACAGAGTTGGCTCTAGGGTCCACAGACATGGCTCGTAATGACAGTTCCCAAGGAAAGGGTCTCTTTTTTTATTTAGGCAGAGTATCTTAATTGATACGTGTTCACTGAAGGATCAAGTAAATTCAAAATGACAGCAAGCCTTTAATGATCTCTGCAGCTGGAATATTCATTTCATAACTTGAGAAAAATAGCTGTGCTGGTTGCAGCTGAGATTCAGAAGATAGCAAATATCTCAGCATCCTGCTATTGCCAGTCTCACAAAGCTTTGGGCCTAAATCGAAGTTGATATAATATTCCTTGTTTTAATTATTTTGCATCTATGCTACATTTTACTTTTGCATTTTTTTTTCTATCATACCCCTTATTTCTCCTGATCTTTGTAACCTCTATGTTTTGTACCATATTCTGCTATGTTTGTTATTTCATCTTCTTACACGCTATCCTTTCTGTTCATTCACTTTTTTCTTCCACAATAAGACTTCATTCTTTACTGTTAAGACTCACATTCTTTGTGGCTTCTTGCAGTTGTTCTTGTTATTTTCTTCATTTGTTTTTCTGTTTTTTCTTGGCCTTGCATGATAGACAGAGATTATTTGTCAGCCGTTTGTGGTTTCTTAACATTGCCAACAGGTTGACAGTTTCCCCAGTTCTTTCCCTATGAGGCTTCTGAATCATCTTTTAAAGTAGTTCTCTGTACCAGAAAACCAGAATATCAAAATGCTGAGCCACAATTTACATGAAACATACACTTTGCTTTGATTGTCTTTTTCTGAGACAAAAACGTACCATCCCTGTGTTCCTACAGTACCAACTTTCAGAACTGAAATTTTCTGCCAGTAAGTTAGGTCCTCTGGTCTAGATGATAAAAGCAGACTGATATTATAAGAAAACCATTTCAAAGTACATATGTTTTTAATTTGATCATCCAGAAGGTATTCTGCACCCCTTTTCTCTTGACATACTGCTATGGATTAATGAAATTTCCTTAATATTCCCTATTGATGAATCGGAGTGCTTTCATACAAATAAATTATTTTATTCCCTAAAGTAAATTTATCCTTCTAAAGATTAAGAAGGATTAAGCTTTGAGTTTATAATATCTTGGTATCTGTATATGCATCCATTAAAAAAACAGACTGACCCTCACACACGCACACATATTTATGTGTATATATGCATAAATATGTTTGGCAGGTATATAATAATTGATGTATTTTATATATTATAAATATTATTTAATATGTTACATAAATATTTTATCTTTCAAACTTCTCCCTAAAGCATTAACATGTACATTCTCCAACATATGTGAATTTCTACAGCTATTGCATTGAAAAACAAGAACATCAGTCTAGCCATATTTTATCAAAATTGCCTCAAAATGCATTTTTTGTCTCATAATCCTTATCTTACGATGGAGAAAGACTAAACTTGTAAAAACCCCACCTGCATGGATTTTTTTTTTCCTAGGGTGGAAAACATAAGGGAGAAAGAAAGCAACTCATATCTTATCCATTATGATTAACAGCCCATGCTAATGACATTCATTAAGCTAAATGAGCAGGAGAATGAGGACTCAAGCTTACTAATTGAGGCAGATTTATTTTTAGGATGAAATTCTCCCAAAATACATTTTCTTTTTTAAAACATTGAGTGTCATTTCAAGGCATATAATTTAAACAACTGATTATGGATGGGATACGCTTTAGCCCTTTTGGAAGTATAAAATTATACAACCACCAAAATCATCATTATCACTTTTATAGCTTTATTATGACTATTATTTATTACATGAGTGGATAAAATATAAAAAAGAAAGAAAAAATGATCTTCATTAAAGTTAATGACTCATCTTTGCAATTTTGTTATTGAGTTAACTATTTAAGATCTCTTCTGCCCTAGATCTTCTGCTGAGTGAGAGTATTAGTCACATCTATTAAACACATACCCACAAAAATAATAGCACCTTAGGAGAAGAGGCTTGGAAACATGTTTTACATATGCTCATCTATACTGTGCTTTAAATTAAATATATATATATGTATACACGCACATATGAACGTACATATATGTAGCATATATGAAAATTAGGAAGCCTGTCACAAATAACATAGATTTTAATACATTTTGTATGTAGAAGATTCCACATATTGAAAGTATTTTTATAATAAATATGTATGCTTCTTAATACATTACTGAAAGCTCAATGGACTTGTCATGAAAAGATCTGAATTTAACTTATACTTCATCCAGTATTAGCTTTGTATTATGGGAGAGTCTCTAAAATAGAGATAATAAATATGAGCTCAAATAATAACTTTCAAAATTTTTTTCTCACTACAACAAAGTAATTTGTTTTGAGCAAATCCTCTGACAAAAAATTATGAAAGATGGACAAAATATATTAAAAAACTATTTGAAAGCATTGGAGATAAACCACCTGAGGCAGGATTTGAGGATCTATGATCCTTGAGAGAATGGAAGAGCATAAGATGAGTTCCACATTCATTCATCTTTTCCCTTGAAGACATTTTTTCAATTCACTGCATCATAGAGCAGAACCCAAGCAGAACCCAGCATCTCACTTGGCTGAAAGCCAGTGACTGGAATTTAAAGTTGCCAAATTGGATAAGACTCATGAAGCAAAAATCTTTGAAATGAGGAAACTACTATAATGAGGGGAAAAAAATTTACAGGGAAATTCCTTTCTAGTTATTGGTTAATTACCCATCCTTGCATATGAAAAATGAAACTGAAAAAAGAATGACAAAAGGAACAAAGGAAGATGGAAGGAAGGAAGGGAGGGAGGGAGGGAGGGAGGGGAGGAAGAAAAGAAGGAAGGAAGGAAAAAAGGAAGGAAGGAAAAATGTAGGAAGACAGGCAGGCAGGAAGGAAGGAAGAACAAAAGACTAGAAATGAATATTTGCTGAAAGGAAACAACTAAACAGAAATTTTGTCAATTATATAATATCGGGGAGGCAGATGTTGAAGATCAAGCCCCGGAATGGTGCAAACATTTTCTCAAATACTCCAGGTCTTTTGTTAAGACCCCAGAAAAACCACAACCTAGAACTAAGACCACCTCTTGGGTATAAGGAACATGGTTAAGAGTAAGGACTACCATCTGAAAGTAACAGTGAAAGTGATATAGAATAGTTCTACAGAGCTTGAAATCAGCACACAACAAAATCAAGGGAAGTACTAATACAGTATTTGCTGTCAAAGAAAATCTAACCCTCCTTGGAGAAAAATGACATATTCCAGAGTTGTTATAATTTTTCATCCAAAGTGTCGAGAATTCAGTCAAAAATTACCAGGCATATCAAAACATAGGACAAAATGACCAAAAATGAAAACAAACAAAGGCAGATAATAGAAGACCTAGAGTTGGTATTAGAATTGTCATACAAGGGCTTGAATATAACTGTGTGATTAATATATTCAAGAAAGTAAAGAAAAGGATGTTGGGTTTTAACAGAAACATGAAATTACACACACACACACACAGAGAGAGAGAGAGAGAGAGAGAGAGAGAGAGACTCAATTCAGAATTAAGTAGCAAAATGCACATTATTTTCATATACCCTTGGATCATTTGCCAAAGTAAACTATGTAACTGACATTAAAGCAAGTCTAAACAAAGTTTAAAAACTAAAAATAGTCAAAGTACATTATCTAAACACAATGGAATTTAAATAAAAATCAGTTTCGCAGGCCGGGCTTGGTGGCTCACACCTCTAATCCTAGCACTTTGAGAGGCTAGGGTGGGAGGATCACTTGAGCCCAGGAGTTCAAGATCAGCCTGATCTCTCTTTTGTGAGACCCTGTCTCTACAAAAGTAAACAATAAATAAAATAAATAAGTTTCAGAAAGATAATTATAAAACTCCTCAAATGTTGGAAAATATCTATTTCTTATACATTTTATTACCCCCAAAAAATTAAACCTAGAAAAAAATTAAGTAATTTCCGAGTATCTTTTATCTGGATTCACCAATTTTTAACATTTTGCTCTACCTGTGTCATTATTCCTCTACATCTCATACTTTTTCTGAACAAAATTGGAAATGAAATTGCATACATCATGCCCCATTTCCCACTTGAAAGTCAGTGTTAGTACTCTAAGACTAAGGAGATGCTCTTATATAACCATTGTAAAATAACCAAATTCATGTAATGTAACATTAGTATAATATTTTATTTATGTTTCACATTCCAATTTCTTCAACTGTCCTAATAATAACCTCTCTAGCCATTTTTCTCATTACTTAAACATATCCAGGATTATGTATGCATTTACTTGACGTATCTCTTAAATTGTCTTTTAAAGATTATATCTAGAACATGTTTTAGCCTTTCTTTAACTTACAGTGCATTTACTTTTTTCAGTTTTTAAGAACATAAGTTTGTTATCTTAGTTGAATTTCCTTCAAATAGGTTTTGTTGGTGTTTTCTTATGTTTAGATTCAGGTTAGGCTTTTATTATGGGGTGGAAATCTACGTAAGTAATGCTGTGTCCTTCTTAGGATGTAATATTCAGAGACACATGATGTTTCTTCCCTGTTGGTGACCATGGCAATTTTTATTATTTGGTTTAGATGTTGTCTGGTTTATTGACTATATAGTTATTATTTTTCTTTTAATATTTAATTTTGAGAGAAATAATTTGAGGAAATGTAATTATCTTCCTCATCAAAATTTTTACCTCTAAAGTTAACAGCTGTTGTTTCTTGCCTACAAAACTTTTACTATAAAGGTACAAAATGATATTTTTTTTACCCTATCATCCCTTTTATGTTTATAGGTGAGAAATATACTGTAAAAAAATATTTTTTATATTTTTATTCATCATTTACATATTTTTATTGATAATATGAAATCATGGATTTTTACTTCATTCCGTGGATAATAATCCATAACTGTTCTTATTTAATTAGATACTCAAGTTGTTCCAGGTTTGGCCAAAGAGAGCCCGCTTTGGTCTCATCCCTGTGTATTTTTAGTATGCTCATATTTTGGCACACTAACATTTCTTTTTGTTCACTTCCCAATTTGCTGGCACCAAAAATGATTCGGGTTCCTCCTAACCATTTTTACTCTAGCACTAGAATGAGCTATTTCTCCAGGAATCTCTAATGTCTTGTAGTGAGGAATGACATTTATAAAGAAAGATCCAGATACCTGCATGCTAAATGTGCTTATTGCTAATGGAATATTCATTGCTTCGAGGCCCTTTCAAGGACACAGTTGGCTGGAGTTGGGCAGGGGAGTGGGGAGGCAGAGATAGATGAATAGATACTCAAAAAGTTCATTTTTGCCTTTCCCAATTCATATTTGTATGTTTCCCTTTCCACAGTGAGAAAACTGAATCCCAATAATATCATTATATTTAATCATTTGCACTATAATTACTATACATATAATAATCACAATTGTTAAACCTTTAAAAAATTAAAACAAATCTATTAAGATAAGTTTCAGGTATGTTTGGAGTTCTTTTTTTTATTTTGTCCAAAGGATATATAGTCAAACAACTGCATTTCAACCTCAATTGGATTAGTGGTTTTTATTTTTATTTGTTATTTTAGTGAAGGTTTTCTTTTTAAATTAGATATATAATTGGCTCTTTTTTCTTTTTGCATTGTTTATTTTTGAATATGTACAGTATTAATATGATTTAAAACTGTAATAAATGTTATACTCAGTGCAATGTTACTTTATTATTTTTTTACCCCTTTCTCAACTCACACTTGTATATAAACTAATATCATTATTCTTTTATATATTCTTCCTGTATTCCTTACTGTAAAATTAGTAAATATTTGAATGTTTTCTTATTTTCCCTTAAGATTTATATGGAAATAGCATACTATATATACTCTGGCTATTTGCTTTTTTAAGAAACTTAGCAATATATTCTACAAATTTATCCATATCAATTTATATATTGTTGTATTATTTTAACCAGCTTCATAGTCTTTCATTGTGTGTATACACAATAGTTAATTCCACCAATTTGCTATGTTGGTTATTTACATAGTTCCCAACATTTTGCAATTACAAATAATGCTACAATGAACGATCATGTATATGTGTATTTTTTGTATTCTTAAAATGCTTTCATGGTAAATTCATAGATGTAAGATGACTGTGTCAAAGGACAAATGCATAGGCATTTCTGCTAAATATTGCCAAATTCCCTTCCAAAGAGGTTGTGCTATGTTGTGTCCCCTCCCCACAAATAACAGTTTCTCCACAGCCTCTTTAGTAAAGTGTATTGTCAAGTTTCTAAGTTTTTGCCATTTGTATGTGAGAAATGGTATACAAACAGTTTTAATTTACATAATTCTTTTTATACATGAAGTTAAATATATCTTAATGTATTTATGGCTATCTTTATTTTTGTGACTTGTTTGCTTATTTTTGTTCCACTTTTCAAAAAATTTTAGGAAATTCTATAATTTGAAAAAGTTCTATTTGTATTTAGGATATGACTCTGTACAAGGAATATATTTTGTCAATATTTTCTTCAACTTTGGTATCAATTTTTTTTACTTTGCTTATGGTGATTTTTGTTGTTGTTTTTGTTTGGTTTTGTTTACATACAAAACTCTTAAAATTATTTTTGAGTACAACATGTCGTCAATCATTTTTTAAATTGCACCAGATTTTGTGCTCTACCTAGAAAGAATTCCTCTACAATCCAGGTTATAGAGGATTTCCCCCAATTTTTTCTGCTACTACTTGCATAATTTCAAATATTAAATTTAGATTTACAATTTTTATAGTTAATTCTCTGTAAGATGTTTTGTATGAATTTCTTGATTTAGGAAAACAAAAACAAAACATAAACAATTTGATGGTGTTTCCATTATCAGATTCCAAAAATATAATGAGCATATTCCAACAATGATTCAAGGATAATAACCAATTACTTTTGTTTATGAAATATTGCTGTCTCGTTTATACTTGAATTAATTGTTGAAAACATGGACTGATTTCAGTCAGATGCAATTCTTACACTTACCAATAATTGTTAAAATATTGAAATCAAATACTAATGAAAAGGTAAAATAGCTCATTGAAAACTGTAAAAGAAACAGAATATACATTCTTCTCAGCACCACATCGTACTTACTCCAAAATTGACCACGTAATTGGAAGTAAAGCACTCCTCAGCAAATGTACAAGAACAGAAATTATAACAAACTGTCTCTCAGACCACAGTGCAATCAAACTAGAACTCAGGACTAAGAAACTCAATCAAAACCGCTCAACTACATGGAAACTGAACAACCTGCTCCTGAATGACTACTGGGTACATAACGAAATGAAGGCAGAAATAAAGATGTTCTTTGAAACCAATGAGAACAAAGATACAACATACCAGAATCTCTGGGACACATTTAAAGCAGTGTGTAGAGGGAAATTTATAGCACTAAATGCCCACAAGAGAAAGCAGGAGAGATCTAAAATTGACACTCTAACATCACAATTAAAAGAACTAGAGAAGCAAGAGCAAACACATTCAAAAGCTAGCAGAAGGCAAGAAATAACTAAGATCAGAGCAGAACTGAAGGAGATAGAGACACAAAAAACCCTCCAAAAAATCAATGAATCCAGGAGTTGGTTTTTTGAAAAGATCAACAAAATTGACAGACCATTAGCAAGACTAATAAAGAAGAAAAGAGAGAAGAATCAAATCGACGCAATTAAAAATGATCAAGGGGATATCACCACCGACCCCACAGAAATACAAACTACCATCAGAGAATACTATAAACACCTCTACGCAAATAAACTGGAAAATCTAGAAGAAATGGATAATTTCCTAGACACTTACACTCTTCCAAGACTAAACCAGGAAGAAGTTGAATCCCTGAATAGACCAATAGCAGGCTCTGAAATTGAGGCAATAATTAATAGCCTACCAACCAAAAAAAGTCCAGGACCAGATGGATTCACAGCTGAATTCTACCAGAGGTACAAGGAGGAGTTGGTACCATTCCTTCTGAAACTATTCCAATCAATAGAAAAAGAGGGAATCCTCCCTAACTCATTTTATGAGGCCAACATCATCCTGATACCAAAGCCTGGCAGAGACACAACAAAAAAAGAGAATTTTAGACCAATATCCCTGATGAACATCGATGCAAAAATCCTCAATAAAATACTGGCAAACCGGATTCAGCAACACATCAAAAAGCTTATCCACCATGATCAAGTGGGCTTCATCCCTGGGATACAAGGCTGGTTCAACATTCGCAAATGAATAAACATAATCCAGCATATAAACAGAACCAAAGACAAGAACCACATGATTATCTCAATAGATGCAGAAAAGGCTTTTGACAAAATTCAACAGCCCTTCATGCTAAAAACGCTCAATAAATTCGGTGTTGATGGAACGTACCTCAAAATAATAAGAGCTATTTATGACAAACCCACAGCCAATATCATACTGAATGGGCAAAAACTGCAAAAATTCCCTTTGAAAACTGGCACAAGACAGGGATGCCCTCTCTCACCACTCCTATTCAACATAGTGTTGGAAGTTCTGGCTAGGGCAATTAGGCAAGAGAAAGAAATCAAGGTATTCAGTTAGGAAAAGAAGAAGTCAAATTGTCCCTGTTTGGAGATGACATGATTGTATATTTAGAAAACCCCATTGTCTCAGCCCAAAATCTCCTTAAGCTGATAAACAACTTCAGCAAAGTCTCAGGATACAAAATTAATGTGCAAAAATCACAAGCATTCTTATACACCAGTAACAGACAAACAGAGAGCCAAATCAGGAATGAACTTCCATTCACAATTGCTTCAAAGAGAATAAAATACCTAGGAATCCAACTTACAAGGGATGTAAAGGACCTCTTCAAGGAGAACTACAAACCACTGCTCAGTGAAATAAAAGAGGACACAAACAATTGGAAGAACATACCATGCTCATGGATAGGAAGAATCAATATCGTGAAAATGGCCATACTGCCCAAGGTAATTTATAGATTTAATGTCATCCCCATCAAGCTACCAATGAGTTTCTTCACAGAATTGGAAAAAACTGCTTTAAAGTTCATATGGAACCAAAAAGCCTGCATCTCCAAGACAATCCTAAGTCAAAAGAACAAAGCTGGAGGCATCACGCTACCTGACTTCAAACTATACTACAAGGCTACAGTAACCAAAACAGCATGGTACTGGTACCAAAACAGAGATATAGACCAATGGAACAGAACAGAGTCCTCAGAAATAATACCACACATCTACAGCCATCTGATCTTTGACAAACCTGACAAAAACAAGAAATGGGGAAAGGATTCCCTATTTAATAAATGGTGCTGGGAAAATTGGCTAGCCATAAGTAGAAAGCTGAAACTGGATCCTCTCCTTACTCCTTATACGAAAATTAATTCAAGATGGATTAGAGACTTAAATGTTAGACCTAATACCATAAAAATCCTAGAGGAAAACCTAGGTAGTACCATTCAGGACATAGGCATGGGCAAAGACTTCATGTCTAAAACACCAAAAGCAGCGGCAGCAAAAGCCAAAATTGACAAATGGGATCTCATTAAACTAAAGAGCTTCTGCACAGCAAAAGAAACTACCATCAGAGTGAACAGGCAACCTACAGAATGGGAAAAAATTTTTGCAATCTACTCGTCTGACAAAGGGCTAATATCCAGAACCTACAAAGAACTCAAACAAATTTACAAGAAAAAAACAAACAACCCCATCAAAAAGTGGGCAAAGGATATGAACAGACATTTCTCAAAAGAAGACATTCATACAGCCAACAGACACATGAAAAAATGCTCATCATCACTGGCCATCAGAGAAATGCAAATCAAAACCACAATGAGATACCATCTCACACCAGTTAGAATGGCGATCATTCAAAAGTCAGGAAACAACAGGTGCTGGAGAGGATGTGGAGAAATAGGAACACTTTTACACTGTTGGTGGGATTGTAAACTAGTTCAACCATTATGGAAAACAGTATGGCGATTCCTCAAGGATCTAGAACTAGATGTACCATATGACCCAGCCATCCCATTACTGGGTATATACCCAAAGGATTATAAATTATGCTGCTATAAAGACACATGCACACGTATGTTTATTGCGGCACTATTCACAATAGCAAAGACTTGGAATCAACCCAAATGTCCATCAGTGACAGACTGGATTAAGAAAATGTGGCACATATACACCATGAAATACTATGCAGCCATAAAAAAGGATGAGTTTGTGTCCTTTGTAGGGACATGGATGCAGCTGGAAACCATCATTCTTAGCAAACTATCACAAGAACAGAAAACCAAACACCGCATGTTCTCACTCATAGGTGGGAACTGAACAATGAGATCACTTGGACTCAGGAAGGGGAACATCACACACCGGGGTCTATCATGGGGAGGGGGGAGGGGGGAGGGATTGCATTGGGAGTTATACCTGATGTAAATGACGAGTTGATGGGTGCAGCACACCAACATGGCACAAGTATACATATGTAACAAACCTGCACGTTATGTACATGCACCCTACAACTTAAAGTATAATAATAATAAATAAATTAAAAAAAAAAAAAAAGAAAACTGTAAAAGAGAGATGCGAATTCAGAGACCTCAGTCTCCTTGAAGGAGTGTTCATAAAGTGCCAACTAATTGAACACATTTAATTCCTATTTCTACTTTCTCACAACCTGGAAAAGAAAAGCTTCTGTTGAGCCTATAATTTTATTTTTTAATTGCTATTTACACTCAATATTTTAATACTGTTTTATTTCAAGTGAAACATTCAAATTGTCATATTATTTTCTTAATTGCTTTCTTTGTAATTGGTGTTAATTTTATTTTAACCTATTCTGTCTCTTGTTTGACAGTCTAAAATGGCATGTTTGTATAATGCCAGATTTTCATAAAGCCTGGGAATATTTTTATATATATCACTTAAAAATAATAAAAATATGTATTAGTGCCCCTGTAATATAGTGACAAAAAAATGAAAATAAAGACAAAATACCTGGGGTTCTAATATGAATATCTGTCACGTCTAGTTTTATGACTGTGATGAAGACACCAGTTTCTTAATTCATAGTTTTATCATCTATAAAATGATAGAATTTTATTTAATCAGTGATTTGCAATCATTATTTACCCAGCATTTTTCTTAAGTATCTAACCGTCAACTGATGAATGACAAGGTTCATAAATTTGGAAAGGAGAGCTTTATTTGTCATAAAGCATTGCAGCCTGAATAATGGCCATTGTAACAGGCTGGGAAATGTCGCCTCTGGCCAGAAGACTGAAGGGGCAAACGGGAGACATTTATGTTGAGCAAGCTGGCTGAATATACATATTTAATAAGCTGTAGGAACCATCATGAATATTCATAAAAGGAGAAACATGTGCATACTCAGTTGAGTTCCATGCCCCTTCATGGATTCCATGTTCAAAAAATGGCAGAGTTAGTATGATCTGAGGGTAGAGTTTTTGGCCTCTGACATTAAAAGGTGAAGCAGAGGACATGAAAACCTTTACTGTGCGTTACTGGGCTGGCCAGAACCACTCTTTGGTCAGTGGTCTTATAAGGCAAAAAAGGAGGGTTGGCATCTGGGGTTGGTTGATATCAGAGATAGAGTCTTTTACAAGGACTGGTTTCTGTTTAGCCCTTAGGGAAGAAAACCCAATGGCAGTTAGTGAGAAAGGGAGCATTATGAGGTATGTCTAACCTCTCATCTCATCATTGCCAGTAACTGTTTTCAAGGTTACTCTGGGGACCCCTTGGCCAAGATGGGATCTATTCAGTCAGTTGAGGGCTTGGGATTTCATGTTTATTTCTCATACCCAAATAATTTGTTGCAGGTCGTATTACATGTTGGATTTATTGTCACCTTGAAAAAAGGGGACATTTCTACATTTCTCATTTAACGAGCAGTTCAATTTAATTAAATTGATTTTATAAATGTGTCAAGCATATGTGTTTTGTTTGGGGACCAAAATTTCTTAAAATATACATTGAAATATAATTATATGTCAAGCTCAGGATGCTCCTTTTTGCAGTAAGGCCATATCTCCAATCAGAAACTTCCCTAACACAAAAACAATCAGTTTTGTGCTCTCCGAATCTCCCCAAATTACTCAGCTCGTACCTTAATTTGGCTTAACACTTCCCCAGGTAAGTATTCTCGACACTGCAGACTAGATTGAGTCAACCAATGTTATGATCGTAGAGAATCCTGTACTTTTCCTTTGCAGTACTTGTTAGAATTTATAAATTTATGATTGAATGTTTGTAAACTACTTGATAAAGTCTGTCTTCTTTACTCAGTTATAAAATCTGAACGGCAACACCATGTCTAATTTGTCTAAAATGTTGGATACTGGCATTGTCTCCTGCTTGTAAGTACATGTTGATACATGAGGATATAGAGCAACAGGAAGTCTTCATGCATTGTTGGTACAAGTGTAAAACGATGCAGTCACTCTGGAAAGCAGTTTTCAAAGTTTCTCATAGTTAAAAGTGAAAAGCTCTATTATAAATGAATATGCATAGCTGCTTTATTTGTATAGCTATAGTCCAAAAATAACCACAATGTCTTTCAACTGGGTGAATAAACTATGATACATCTATAGAGCAGAATACTGTTCACAACAAAAGGAAATGAACTTTTGATCCATGTGGCAACTTGACCTGATCTCAAAAACATGCAGTTGATTGAAACAAGCAAACAAACAAAAAGTAGGCCCAAAAAGAAAAAAAAAAAAAAACAACAACAACTTAAAAGTGGTTACATACTATAAGATACCTTAATATTATCTTCTTAAAGTGACAAAACTAGGGATAGACAACAAATAAGTGGTTCCCAGGGCATAGGGTTGGAGAAACACGTTATTAAGAGACAACAAACATAGTTTTATAGTGTTAGAATAGTCTCATGTCCTGATTGTAGTGATGTTTAATTGATACATGTAATAATATGTTATAGAAATATATACCACAAGAAAGAGTGTATATAAAATCCAAATAATGTCTGTATTTGAAGAAATTAATTAATGTTAATTTTCTATTTATGGCAAGGGATTATGGATTATGAAAACAGATATTTTCATTGTGAAAAGCTGGGTTAAGAGGAAGAGAAACTTTTCTATTTTAAAAACATCCTAAAATTTAATTCATTTCAAAACAAAACATGTGTTAAGTGAGTTGATAAATGAACAGAGCAACATCCCTCACATTGTCTCAACTAGGGTGTACTCATGCAAATTGGAATCGGATGGTGTATTAGTCCATTTTCACACTGCCATACAACCCAAGACTGGGTAATTTATAAAGGAAAGAGGCTTAATTGACTATCAATTCTGTGTGGCTGGAGATGCCTCAGGAAGTGTACAATCATGGTGGATGGCAAAGGGGAAGCAAGCTTGGACTTCACATGGCAGCAAGAGAGAGAAGAGTAAGGAGCGAAGGCATAAGAACCCCTTGTAAAACTATCAGGTCTTATGAGAACTCACTCACTGTCATGAGAACAGCATGGGGGAAACCACCCCCTTGATCCAATCATCTCTTACCAGGTATCTCCCTAAACAAGTGGGGATTATGGTGACTACAATTCAAGATGATATTTGGGTGGGGACACAAAGCCTAACCATATCAGATGGACAGTCTGGAAATACAGTCTTAAGTGCGTATATTTCTTCAGCTTATTTAAAATAAAAGCAATTGTTTTATTTCTAATTATTCTCATTTGTTTGCCTAATGTTAGGCTAGTGCCAACTCTAGACCAAACCCTTTGGCTTCTTGTTCCATTTTTGTTACTGTGCAATCAAATATTAGTATCCAGTCATGGACTGTTTACTTCAGGTTCGTTTTGATTCCTAGAAAAGCAATATATTTTCACATCTGAATTGGAGTTATTTCTAACCTTTGGTCTGAAACTATTCTCCCTATAGCCACTAAACAAAATTCAGCTAAAATTAGTGGAAATTTTATTAAAATACTTTACTCAGTTTTGAGCACATGACACCACGTTTAGCTGTGAGTTGATGCTTTGGTTTCTGTCATCTCATAGAGTGTTATTTCAAAGAATTTCACTTTTCAATCAAGGATACTTTCTGAAAGCTCAGAAACTCCAAAATTCAACAGTACCATTTAGGTGTACCCTAAACTGACCTTTCTTACAATAAATTATAAGTTGATACTGTCTTCAAAAGGAATGTATGACAAGGCAAAACTTGAGTTATTCAAGGAAAAAGAGAAAGTCATTTTTCTTTTGTCTTTGCTTCGTTTTGCTACAAGTGAATTTCGGAATTATACCAGAGAAAAATCCCTAAAATTATTCCCTAAATCTGACACAGATTTTTTTTTTTTTTACAAATGTACTCCTCATATCAAATCTTTGTATAAGACCTGAAACAGCACCAATAAATTAATACCATTTCAATTTCAATAAAAAATTTTATTGTTTCAGTTCAGAAAATCTCCTATAATATCCTCTTGTGTTATGATTTTAATTATGTGTCCTGTAAAGTGGCACATTCTACATGCACAGTGTTATTATTGCTGAATTCTTCATATCTCTGAGCAAGCAGTTCTATGAAGGAAATGAAAGCTAGAACAGAAATCAAGATATAACGGAGTACCACAGACTGGGTAATTTTTTAAAAAGTAGAATGTATTAGTTTACAGTTCAAGAGGTTGGCAAGTCTATGACCAAGGTGCCAGCATGTGTTCTCAGGGCCTTCTTGCTGTGTTATCTGATGACAGAAGGTGGAAGGGCATGCAAGAGCTACAGAGAGAAGGGAGAGAGAGATGAGAAGAGACCTGGATTTGTCTGTTTAAAAGAACCCCACTTCTATGATAACAAATGCACTCCTGTAATATTAGCATTAATCTATTTATTAGACCAGAGTCCTCATGGTCTGGTAATTTCTCATTAAGCCCCACCTCCTCACACTATCAAACTGGGGATGAATTTTCCAACACATGCTTTTTTTGGGGGGAGGGGCACATTTAAATCATAGCATTCCATCCACAGCTACCCAATTCGTGTCTTTTTGTATGCAAAATATATTAATTCCATTCTAATAGCCCCAAAATCTTAACTTGTTTCAGGACCTTAACAAATTCCAGAACTAATTCAAAAGTCCAGAGTCTTATCATCAGATATGGATGAGACTCAGGCAGGATTTATCCTGAGGTAAATTCCCCTCCTGCTGTGAGGCTGTGAAATTAAGTAAGCTACCCACTTCCAAAATTCAGTGGTGGAACATGCATAGGATAAATAGTTCCATTCCAAAAGGGAGGAGTAGGGAAGAAGAAAGGATTTAACAGCTTCCAAGTAAGTCCAAAAGGCAACATGATCAACAATATTAAATCTTAATGCTCCAGAATAATATTTGACTCCGTGTGTCACCTTCAGAATACACTGGGATAGAGTTTGGAACCCCACAGCCTCAGGCAGCTCCACTCCCATGGTTTTGCTGAAGTCATCTCACACAGCAACTCCCACAGTTCGGAGTCTTGTACCTGCAGCACTTCTGGGCTGAGGCTACATGCTAATGACTCTACAGTACTAGGGTCTCAGGGGTGCTCCACCATCAAGGTCTCATTAGGTATTGTCTTACTGGGGACTCTTCCTCACTCCTGCAGCAGGTATCTACAGCTTCCTTTAAAATCTTGCTGGAGACAACTACACCTCCGCAGCTCCTGCACTCTGCACATCTGCACAGTTAGCACTACAGGGTTGATTTATATCAAGATTTATAGCCTGTACTTTCCAGAGTAGTAGCTGTAATGGTGGCTGGAAGCATACCTAGGCCCGCATAGCTAGAAATGAAGAGGCCAAGGATTCCTGTGCTAAAATGCAGGGAGAAGAAACTTGAGGCATCACAGAGCAGTGAATGCTGAGGTCTAGTGGATGCCTCTCTAGAAACCTTGTCCTCAAAGTCCTAGATTGGAGGGGCAGCCTTGAAGATTTCTGAAATGTCTTTGGGGTCATTCTTCCATTGTCCTGAAGAATTTCACCTGGCTTCCTTCTATCCATGCCAATCTTATCAAACAGTTGCTTGGCTACATCCTTGCACACTTTTTCATTCTTTACATGGCCAGGCTGTGAATTCTTCAAATCTTTGCATTCTGCTTCACTTTTAATTATAAATTCCATCTTTAAATCATTTTCTGCTCTCTCACTTTAGTGTATGCAATTAAAAGAAACCCCTCATCTACAAATGTTAGCCTGGTGTGGTGGCGCACACCTGTAGTCCCAGCTACTCGGGAAGCTGCTGCAGGAGAATCGCTTGAACCCAGGAGGTAGAGGTTGCAGTAAGCCTAGATCACGCCATTGCACTCCAGCCTGGCAACAGAGCAAGACACTGTCTCAAAAAAAAAAAAAAGAAAGCCACCCCCCCAAAAAAAAAAAAACACAAGAAACCCCTCAGCTTCTTCAATATTTTGCTTAGGAATTTATTCTGGCCATGCACGGTGTCTTACGCCTGTAATACCAGCACTTTGGGAGGCCAAGGCAGGCAGATCACAAGGTGAGAAGATGAAGACCATCCTGGCCAACATGGTAAACCCCGTCTCTACTAAAATATACATATATACACACACGCACACACACACACATATGTATACACACACACACACACACACAAATTAGCTGGGCTCGGCAGCTCATGCCTGTAATCCCAGCTACTCGGGAGGCTGAGGCAGGAGAATCGCTTGAACCAGGGAGTCAGAGGTTGTAGTGAGCTGAGATCATGCCACTGCACTCCAACCTGGCAACAGAGCTGTACTCCATCTTAAAAAGAAAAGAAAAGAAAAGAAATGTATTCTGCCAGATATCCTAGTTCATTGCTCTTAAAATGTGTCTTCCATAAAGCCCTAAGACATAAATAAAATTCTGCCAAGTTCTTCACACCATTATAACATGGATAGCCTTTAACTCTTGTTTCCAACAAAATATTTCTCATTTTCATCTGGGACCTCATAAGAATGGCCTTTACTTACCATATTTTTACTAACATTTTGTTCCTGACTACTTACATCATCTCAAAGAAAGTGCATACTTTCTCTGCAGTTCTCATCTGAGCCCTCTCCAGAATTTCCATCAATACAGATGTTTTTCTAGTCTGCTTCTCCAAACTCTTTCAGTCTCTGCCATTACTCAGTTCCAAAGCTACTTCCACCTTTTTAGATATTTGTTACAGCAACACCCCACATTACTGGTACCAGCTTTCTGTGCTGCTATAACAGAATATCACAGACTAGGTAATTTACGCAGAACAGAAATTTATCGGCTCATGGTTCTGAAAGCTGGAATATCCATGATCAACGTGTTAGCATCTGGTGAGAGCCTTCTTGCTATGTCATCCATGCAGAAAGGAGAACAGCAAGCAAGGGAGAGAGTATAAGAAAGCCAAACTTGCTCTTTTATAAAGAGCCCACTCCCACAATTAACAAGCCAACTCCTGAAATTATGACATTAATCCAGTAAGGGCATAACCTTCCTTGCCTATTCACCTCTTCTTAGGCTGCAACTCCCAACACTGCTGCATTAGGGATTAAGTTTCCAACACATACTTTTTGGGAGACTCATTCACATCATAGCAATTATTTTCCATTGTTGTGGGAAGTTAGGGACCCTGAACGGAGGGACCAGCTGGAGCCGCGGCAGAGGAACATAAATTGTGAAGATTTCATGGGCATTTATCAGTTCCCCAAATTAATACTTTTATAATTTCTTATGCCTGTCTTTACTTTAGTCTCTTAATCCTGTTATCTTCATAAACTGAGAATGTATGTTACCTCAGGACCACTATTGCACAAATTGATGATAAAACTTGTGTGTTTGAACAATATGAAATCAGTGCACCTTGAAAAAGAACAAAATAACAGTGATATTCAGGGAACAAGGGAAGACAACCATAAGGTCTGACTGCCTGTGGGGTCGAGCAGAATAGAGCCATAGTTTTCTTCTTGCAGAGAGCCTATAAATGGACGTGTAAGTAGGGAAGATATCACTGAATTCTTTTCCTAGCAAGGAATATTAATAATTAAGACCCTGGGAAAGTAATGCATTCCTGGGAGAGGTCTATAAATGACTGCTTTGGGAGTGTGTGTCTTATGCGATTGAGAGAAGGACTGAAATACGCCCTGGTCTCCTGCAGTACCCTCAGGCTTACTAGGGTGGGGAAAAACTTCACCCTGGTAAATTCGAGGTCAGACTGGTTCTCTGCCCTCGAATTCTGTTGTCTGTTGTTTAGGATGTTTATCAAGACAATACGTGCACAGCTGAACATAGACCCTCATCAGTAATTCTAATTTTGCCCTTTGCCTTGTGATCTTTGCTTTTGCCCTTGTCTTGTTTCCTCAGAAGCATGTGATCTTTGTTCTCCTTTTTGCCCTTTGAAGCATGTGATCTTGTGACCTACTCCCTGTTCGAACACTCCCTCCCCTTTTGAAGTCCTTAATAAAAACCTGCTGGTTTTGCAGCTCAGGTGGGCATCACGGTCCTACTGATATGTGATGTCATCCCCGGAGGCTCAGCTGTAGGATTCCTCTCTTTGTACTTTCTCTTTATTTCTCAGCCAGCTAACACTTAGGGAAAATAGAAAGAACTTACATTGAAATATTGGGGGTGGGTACCCCCAATATTCCATTACCTTTGTTCACTCATTTATTTGTTCACTTCAGTAGTCCCTGAGTGCTTATTATGTGTCTTGTCCTCTCTGAGACACTGGTAATACAACAGAGAATAAGACGAATGAAGTCCACTTTCTCATAATGTTTGAATTCCAGTACTCACCTGTTTTGTTTCTAGCTGGGCTGGAATTTTGCATTTTAATCTTACCTTCCGTATTTATTATCAAAAGTTTCTCTGTAGAAGCATATCTTTGCATGCATGGAGTTTAAAGATTACTGGTAAAGGAATTTGCCTTATTGGGAATGTGCTTTTTTCAACATTAGAAATTTGGCAGTATATATTGGCATTAAGGTGCCAGAAATTTAGACTAATTTTCCAAGAGACTAAAGACTCTTAAAATAGATCTTTATGTAATAATTAAAATTAATTAGAGAGGTATTGTCACTAAGTACACAATATTTTTTAAACCTAAGTAGGTGGTTAAAACCAGAAATGCGTTTTAAAAGTGAATAGTAACTGAGATTCTATGAAGATTTTAACAATAAACTATTGCTTGTGTGTCTATGTATAAACATTATTTAATAAACATTCTTGTTGCTATATTTCAAACACACATCTCTGTGACTACTGTGCTGTTGGGGGGGGGATCCAAAGTTAATAATTTTAAGACAAAATATTGTACTTTTATCTAGTTAAATTTGTAATGATCATCTCCCTTGAAATTTCCTCAGTTCATGTCTTGGTTTTGGATTCTACTTAGTGTATTGAATGTCCAAAGGTTAGAAAGTCATTTTAAAATACCTATTTCTGTGCTGAGGCACAGAAAGTATTTCCGAGTAACACATGGGGAAGCCTAGATCTGTGAAGAATGAGGCTCAAGATTAGTCACAGAATAAGAATTATTCTTTAATCCCCCAAAGAAAGTTGAGTAACATTGATAAAATATCATGGGAACTTTGCATTTCCAGTGCCTCTTTGCCACTTTGAACTTTATAGAATAAAATGTTTTAACTTTCCATAGCTTTCATGTTTAAGCCTAATTGAAAAAAAATTCAGAGGGATCAAAAATGTAATTCATTAACTGTGCTCTAGGGTGCTAGCTTCAACTCCCTGTGAATGTGAAGTGTTCTTACAGTCTACTCTTAAGCTAATCCTGGACACTATCCTGCTTTAGGCAAGTCATCTTCCTACATGGCAATAGTGATAGAGTAAGATGCCAGAGGACATCCACGGTTCTTTGATTTCCTTCTTCTCTATCATCAAATATTTACAGCACGTCTAGAATACTTCCACTCCATACAAAAATCTCCACGAGAACATCTCTAAAAAAATAATCACACACAGCCCCTGAAGAAATTCACTTGTTATGAGTTCAGAAAAGAGATGCAACCTATTACAGTTATAATAATAATTTTAATTATAAACATGTTCTTTATATTTTGAAAAGTGGCAACTCTATCATTGATGTTACTGTTTTAATGCTGACTTCTAAAATAACTCCCAGTAAATCTATGTTCTCTTACACATGAAACCCTTTCAAACATTTGGATATAGTTGTTATTAACTTTCTAAGTAATTTGTTCTCTGAGCGCGAGGGCTTAAGAGCAGGGGCTCTGGTGACAGACAACCAAGTATGAATTCTGTCTCCAGACCTTATTAGCTATGTGATCTTGGGCAAGAAACTCTGTGCACTTCAATTTTCTCATACATAAAATAGGATATTATATCTACCTAAATGAACTGTCATGGGATTAATTTAACTCACATACATATGCATACATACATACAACTAGTCTTCAAAAAGTGTATCCACATAGTACATACTTAATAATTGTTAGTTATTATTAATAGTAATATTATTTTAGAAACTTACTTCTATTAATTCAGAGAATTGTCCTATATGTTTTGCTAGCCACATCATACTGTCTCATGTTATATCTGTGGTTAACCATATGAAGTTGAGGGCCAAGCAAAATCTTGTT
This sequence comes from Macaca fascicularis, assembly GCF_037993035.2. Classification (NCBI taxonomy): domain Eukaryota; kingdom Metazoa; phylum Chordata; class Mammalia; order Primates; family Cercopithecidae; genus Macaca; species Macaca fascicularis. The sequence continues at coordinate 141,645,402 of NC_088377.1, read as the reverse complement.
TGATCTGTGCAGTTAAATTTGGGACTCTGAATTCATGACTTTGTATTATTTTTATTTAATCATCTTATTTTAAACTCAATAGCCTTTTAGTATTATCTTTTTAAATATGATTTGATTTTTATTTCTGTCTTTTAAAATTATTTCTTAGCCTTTTAGTGATGTCTTTTTAAATCTCATTCTAGGTTTCAATTGGTTCCACATTACTTTGTCTGAGGTATGTTTAATAAACAGATTATGTTTTATTTTCCTTATTTTAGGGCAAAGATCAGTAAATATGGCCAAGAAGAGTGAGAGAGTAAATATTTCAAACTCTTTGGGCCATATAGCCTCTGTTGCATCTTCTTAAATCTGCCGCTGTAGAGGTGAGGGAATTGTGGACTCTATGTAAATGTTTGAGTATGTCTGGGTTACACCAAAATCTACAAAGACAGCCAGGATCTGATTTGGTCCCTGAATCGTGGTTCGCCGCACCTGTTCTAGAGTCCTCCTTATACCAAGCTGACCATGTAGAAAGTACTGCCAAAGGAAGGTGGTACATCAGCTAATTCCAGTAGCTATCACTTAAATTGCAAAGATCTGGACACCCATCATTTAGTTAATTTCTGTTCATAGTAAAAGAGATTAAATTCTGACCTCTCAAGCAGAGGAAATAACAAATAGAAAAGTTTATGTCTTGTGAATTAGGAAATTTAAATGAGCCAGAAATAGCTTAAGAGAGTTATCTGAAATTGATGTGTAAAAAACTACATAGGGAATTTAAAAATGACAGTTGTCAGGGTAAACTAAACCATGAATTCTAATTTGCGTTTTTAGCAATCAGATTTAGAAACACATATGTGTGTATGACCTGTGTTTCTAGAAAGAGAAGGAAGCAGAAATCTCCTTATTCTATGAAAATGTTTTTGCAGTCATTTATTCATTAGTTTCTACACTAAGTAGATGTAAAAGGTAACTAAATCCTAAATACAGGTATTGAAGAGAACAGTGTTTGTTAGATTCCCTAATCTAAAGGTTGTAAACCACTAAAAAGTCTGTAAATTATTCTGTTTCCTTTTCTTCTTTCTGTCACAGCAGTGTTCTACCAAAATACATGCTACAAAAATGTGTTGCTTATTTTTTGACCTATAAAAAGGAAAAAATGAACAATTTTGATTCTTTTAACCCGCATTTCAAATTATATGGAGGTCTATAAAAATAAATATTTTGTACATTCCAGTAAATTTTAGTTTCAAGTTTCTGTAAGAGCATGCCGCAAATCTCATTTAGCTATTAAGAAAGTACTTCTGCTTTCTCTTTCAGATTGTGTAGTATTCTCCTCTATCAAAATATGTGTATGGGCTTAAAAGTACTTCTAGAGACGTATTAATGAGTAGAAAAAAGTTACTTCCTATTTAGAGTTATAAAATTGAGTGATTATTTCTCTGTTTTGTAGTATGCAGTTGTAATTATCTTATAACTTTGAAAACATTTTATGCACACCACCCTCTAAAGGATGCCCGTGTGCTGGAAATCCATGAACCTGTAAATACGTTAACTTACATGACCAAAAAAAAAAAAAAAAAAAAAGACTTTACAGATGTTAGTATTTAAATTAAGGGTCTTAAAATGAGGAGATTATCCTGGATTATCAAGAGGGGCCCTAAATGTGATCCTCAAATGCGTATTTGCAAGAGAGAGGTGGGAGAGATTTCCCTATACAGACACAAGAGGAGAAAACAGTGCCTCCATGGAAGCAGCAATTAGGGTGATGCGCCACATTCAAAAGATGTGGAAAAGATGAGAAATACCTTCTTCCCTAGAACCTCCAGAGGGAGCTTGAATCTGCCAATACCTTCATTTCAGTCCAATGACACTGATTTTGGACGCCTGGCCTCCAGAATAAATTATTGTTATTTTATGCTACCAAATTAATGACAATTTGTTATAGCAACCACATAAAACTAATATAAGGAGTCATTGAGTTTACATTCATATTGAACACTGTATAATTGGTCTATATGGCATAAAAGGAATCTAAAAATATGTTTACTATCTTTGATATATTTAGAATCTTATACAATACACAGAGGTATTATTGGGCAGGTGATATGGTTTGGCTTTGTGTCCCCAACCAAATCTCATGTCGGATTGTAATCTTCAATGTTGGTTGGAAGAGGGTCCTTTTAGGACGTGATTGGATCATGGAAGTGAACTTGCTGTTCCTGTGATAGTGAGTGAGTCCTCATGAAATCTGGTTGTTTAAAAGTGTGTACCACCTCCCCCTTTACTTGCCCATGCTCTCTCTCTCTCACTCTCTCGCTCTCTCTCTCCTCCTCCTGCTCTAGCCTTGTAGGATGTCCTGGCTTCTCCTTCACCTTCCAACATAATTGTAAGTTTCCTGAGGCCTCCCCAGCCATGCTTCCTGTACAGCCTGTGGAACCATAAACTAATTATTTCTTCATAAATTACCCAGCCTCAGGTGGTTATTTATAGAATGCAAGAATGGACCAATACAGAAAATTGGTACCACAGAAGTGGAGCATTGATATAAATAAACCTGAAAATATGGAAGCAGCTTTGGGATTGGGTAATAGGCAGAGGTTGAAACAGTTTGGAGGGCTCAGAAGAAGACAAGATATGGGAAAATTTGGAACTACCTAGAGACTTGTTGTTTGTGACCCAAATGCTGATAGTGATGTGCACAATAAAATCCAGGCTGAAATGATCCCTGATGGAGATGACAAGCTTATTGCGAACTGTAATAAAAGTTACTCTTACTGTGCTTTAGCAAAGAGACTGGCAGCGTGGTGCCCCTGCCTGTTACTGTTGGCAAATATCTGAGTCTCATGGCACCAAATATGTTAACAATGGAAGGTATCAGAATTACCAGTGACTAATCTTTGCAGGTGGGCAGCAACCTTAATTCTAGCACCCTCAGAATAAAAAATTTGACTGAGAGGCATAAGGCAGAAAAAAAGACTGAAGCAAGTTTCAGAGCAGGAGTGGATGTTTATTTAAAAAGAAAGGGAAGCATACTTGAAGAGACCCAAGTGGGCACATGAAGGTCAAGTGCAGTGTTTAACTGTGATTCTAGGACTTCATAGGCCAGCCCCCTTCCAGCATCTTGCATCCCTTTCCCATAATTCTTCCCTTAGGATGGGTTGTCCACATGTGCAGTGTCCTGGTGGGCAGCACTTGGAAGGGGAGCACATGTAGTGTGTTTAGAAAGTGTTTCACATGCCCATCTGAGACTTTTCTTCCTTTTTCTGTTGGACTGCCCCTGGAAGGTCGTACTCTACCATTTGTCGCTTAATGCACATGCCCAGGAGGTTGCTTCTACCTGGCATCTGCATTCAATTAACACTTTAGTGCAACAGGTGTGGACCATCAGGAAATGGCTCTCCCTGGTGCTGGCTGCCAATTCATCACTTTTAGAGAGGCAATGTTATAATTGCTGAACCATCACCCTATTGTGGGATCTGGCCAGCAGCCAACAATGCAGCGGGGCTCTTTCTTTGTTCCCAGGTGGATCGGCAGGTCAAGAAATAATATACACACACAAGATAGTGAAAGCTGGGTCCAGTGGGGGTCACTGCCTTCTAGTTCCGCGGTGCTGCCAATGCACTGAATATGCCAGCATTTATCATTAAATTTAGTGAGGGCAGGCGTAGGTTAGTGAGGGATTTAGGGTCATTTGATTATGAGGCGAGATGGTCACATGGGGATGAAGTAATTCTTTAACATAACATCTGTATGCAGAAGTACAGTATACAGAGATAAGAATTTACAATATAGAGTGTGCATCAGTAATTTCTAAAAGAGTCTTAAAACAGAAACACAGTCTTTCCATAACCTATGATTAGCCAGATATTAATCAGCAGTAACAGTTGCAGCAAAAGCTGGTTACAGACAATCCATAGAAACAGGATGTGAAGCTAGACAACCGGTTATACCAGAAATTCTCAGAAGGGAGTATGCCTTAACCCTAAAGAGGCCTAGAAGAGCCATGGAAAGATGAGGGCATTTATAGCCCTATCTTACCGATATGGACAGGTGCCCCTCATGCATCCATTTATAGGTTCTCCACAAGGGTTGCATTCCATTCCCAGAGCTATGAACATGTGCTTTTCTGGGATAGGAATCTTGGTGATGTGAAACCTCCCTGACTGCACGTCCATTCATAGGCTCTCTGCAGGGGGAAGCACATCACGTGCTGTTGGCTCATTCTGGCAGTCCAGTCTGGCATTGTCTTTACACAATCCTGCATGCAATTTTGTGTTTATAATAATCAGGAGCATTTCATCTTTTATTCCATAGCAATAGTTTCAGGGGATCTCCCTACATCACCTAACATTCCTAGTGGGTGGGGGAGAGTCAACTCTTGCCCTGCACAGGACTGTCTTCTTGTAACATGCCCTAGAGATCTGTGGAAATTTGAACTTGAGATAAATAATTTAGGGTATGTAGCAGAAGAAATGTCTAAGCAGTAAAGCATTCAAGAAGTGACCCAGCTGCTTCTTGTGTTTGTGAGTGAAGAGATGATCTGAAACTGGAACTTAGAAGGGAAAGCTGAGCAAAAAAGTTTCGAAAATTTGCAGCCTGGCCATGTGGTAGAAAAGAAAAACTCATTTTCTGGGCAGTCAAACTGGCTGCAGAAATTTGCATTAAGTGAAAAGGAGCCTAATGTTAACAGCCTAGACAATGGGAAAAATGTCTCCAAGGCACTTTAGGCACCTTCGTGGCAGCCCATCCTATCACAGGCCTGGAGGCCTAGGAGGGAAGAATGGCTTTGTGAACTGGGCCCAGGCCCCATTGCCCTGCACAACCTTGGGATTCTGCTCCCTGCATCTCAGCCACTCCAGCTCCAGTCATGGGTAAAAGGGCCCCATATATGTCTCAGGCCATTGCAAGCAGCAAGCCTTGGTGGCTTCCATGTGGTGTTAAGCATGTGGGTGCAAAGAGGGCAAAAGCCGAGGCTTGAGAACTTCTCTGGATTTCAGAGGATGTATGAAAATGTCTGGATATACAGGCAGAAGTCCGTTGCAGTGGCAGGGCCTTCATGAAGAACCTCTAACAGGGCAGTACAGAAGGGAAATGTGGGGTTGGTGCCCCTACACAGAGTCTCTACTAGGACACAGCCTAGTGGAACTGTGAGAAGAGGTCTACTGTCCTCCAGACTCTAGAATGGTAGGTATAATGACACCTTGCACCATGCGCCTGGAAAAGCCACAGGCAATCAATGCCAGCCAGTGAAGGCAGCTGAGGGGCCTGTACCCTGCAGATCCACAGTGGCAGAGCTGGCCAAGGCCTTGGGAGCCCACCCCTTACATCAGTGTGGCCTGGATGTGAGACATGGAGTCCAAGGAGATTATTTTGGAACATTAAGATTTAATGATGGCCCTGCTGGGCTTCAGGCTCATATAGTCCCTATAGTACCTTTGTTTTAGACAATTTCTCACTTTTGGAAAACGAACATTTACCCAATGCCTGTACTTTCATTGTATCTTGGAAGTAACTAACTTGTTTTTTATTTTACAGGCTCATAGGTGGATGGGATTTTCCTTCTCTCAGATGAGGCTTTCAACTTGCACTTTTCAGTTAATGCTGAAATGAGTTAAGACTTTGGGGGGCTGTTGAGAAGGCATTATTTTGTTTTGAAATGTGAGCAGTACATGAGATTTGGCAGGGACCAATGGCAGAATAATATGGTTTGGCTCTGTGTCCCCACCCAAATCTCATCTCGAATTATAATCCTCAGTGTTGGAGGAAGGGTCTGGTGGGAGATGACCAGATCATGGGAGCAGACTTCCCTTGCTGTTCTTGTAATTGTGAGTGAGTTCTGACAAGATCTAGTTGTTTAAAAGTGTGTAGAACCTCCTCCTTCTCCCTCTCTCTCTTCCTCCTGGTCCAGCCATGTAGGATGTACCAACTTCCACCACCCTTCACCTTCCACCATGATTGTAAGTTTCCTGGAAGGCCCCACACCAGCCATGCTTCCTGTACAGCCTGTGGCACTGTCAGCCAATTTGAGCCAATTAAACCTCTTTTCTTTATAAATTACCCAGTCTCAGGTAGTTCTTTATAGCAATGTGAGAATGGTCTAATACAGCAGGATAATCCTCCACGGGCCCTGAGCATCTCGTAAATTCTTCCTTGGTATTTCAAAAATTCAAGGTCTTGAAAACTCTACTCAGGTTGTTTCTTAGGGTAACCTTAAAGAATTTGGTAATACTTCCTTGTCTTGAAACCTCAAAAGATGGGATAATGTCTCCTTCCAGGAAAAAAGGTAGGAATGCTATAAAAGAAGCAGATTCCCCAAGCGCAGTGCTCTTCGGCTGCAATGCCAATCCACTGTTTTTGCAGTAATCACTTGAGGCCCTTTGTGTCACCCCGTGGGACTTGCAGATTTAGAACTAAAATAACAATGATGCACATACTGTCTTCTATGCTTTTAGTAATAAACCTTTTGTCTCTGACCCAGAAGACTTTTGTCTTCTGACAGCATCCATGAAGAGTGACAGACAGATTCAATAGCTTATATGGAAGTGTGTTGAGATTCCCCAAGACCATTCCCATATTTAGAGACTTGCTAGAAGGACTTACAGGATTCAGAATAAAGCTGTACTCATGGCTAAGGTGTATTGTACTGAAAGAATGCACAAAGAGATTGGTAGAGAAAAGAGAGGCAAATTCTGGAGAAATTCATGCACATGCATTCTTATGCTCTCCCCCTTGTGAAGGGGCACATTTAAGCATGTGCCTTCATCTAGCAATTAAAATGCAGAAGCATAAGTACAGTGTTCCTGCCTAAGGAAGCCCATTGGCAACTCAGCCCCTATGGTTTCTGTTGGATGGTGGTCATATAGGCACATACTAGGCAAATACCAAAATTACAGACTCCCAGAAGAAAAGCAAATATTCATAAATCATAACGTTTGTAAAAACAGCCTAGGCACAGAGAGCTACTCTTATCAGAAAGTGGATAAGACAAGTGCCAAATTCCCAGATGCCAGCCAAAGGTCCACCTTACAGTAGGCCCTTCTAAAGATAGCTGCCTGTAGCCTACTATATTAGTTCTTTTCTACGTAGGAGCATAAAAAAAAAAAAAACTTACCTGATGAGAAGATTACCTATGAAACAAATAATATTGCATGATAACATATGTTAAACTTCCAAGCAATGCACAAATTACCATTGCCAAAAGCATACAGATAAAAATACAGATATGATCAAGGAGATGTTTTTCATGCATGATCTAGAATTTGAGTTGGACTTTGAAAGACAGGAACAGAGAGGTAGGAGGTACAAAAGCTAGAATCCTTTTTATTTGATACAATAACAAAAATTAGTTTTGAAGTAAATTTGTGTTACCTCTATAATAAAAATTAGTCAATGAAAATATTGCCATTGAGAGAAAGAATTTGTCTTATATAGATCACAGATTAGATGAACTCTAAATCAGAATGACTCTGAGAGTTACGGCATTTTTCCAAGGTAGAAGAAGAAACTTGTTTAGGAAACATAATGTCCTGTCTGAAACATTTGCAGTAACTAAGGCATTTGATGACTAAAAAAAGTTATAATGGTTTTAATCCACTTTCAAAATAAAATGCTGAATATAGGCTATAAAAAGAAAAAAATCAACTCTTAGACAGGAATATACAAATTTCTATTTAAATTCCAGCTGAGATACTAAAACGGTAAAGTCAGAAAAATGTATCATTAAACTTAAGTATATTTTAACTTTCCTATCACTTGATAGGAACTGAAATCAGTTAATATAAACCAGTTATAATTTGCACAGAGTTTTAGAAATACCTAGGCAAAAGAATATAGGGAGATGGTGACACTGCTGTTGTTGATATTATTATTATTAGTCATTGTAGTATTTAGTTTAAATTACACACACTGATTCAGACAAATATTTATGTGTTTTTCTCAATACACATTTTGAAGGATTATGATGTGTTAAGCATTGTGTCAAGAAATAAAGGCCAAAGTAAAAACACATCCTCTTCCTTAAAGGAGTGCACACTATCACAGGCTTATGTAACACAATATGATAAACGCCATTTTAAAAGTGGGATTCAGCCTACTATAGGAGAACTTAGACAACATGTTTCCACATCTGGAAATGTAAACCACCAACTACATATGTACGAAACATCATATGTACATTCATTGTTAAGCTTTAACCGCAACTAGTTTGAGTCTCTCTGTTTCTATTTTCCTTTAGAACTCCTGACTGATACAGTACTATTAGCTTAAATATGTTCATGTAGTAACATATCTGAAGGATAAGAAACCAGATATACACACACAAAAGCAAATGCAATAGAGCATTTATAAAACATTGCTTACTATGGTTAAAGCAATACATTTTCATGAATTTGTTGTCGTGATGTTCCATAAAATTATTGAGTAACTTGAAACAACGTTCTCAATATAATAATAAATAAAAGAGCAAATTATAAAACAAGAGGCACACCATCATTCCACTTTGTGTAAAATAAAAAAGTAAGAATAAGGATTAGATAAAATTTATATTATTTGTAGATAAAAAAGTGAAAATATATGCCTCACATTAGAGATAGAGATTACCTGTCTGTGGGTTTTTTGTGACTTTTATTTCTTGTGTTTACATTTTAAATTTTTCTATAGTATACAATATTATATAACCAGAATATAAACATTAAGCTCTAAAATTATGTACTAAAATATAATCAGTTATCTCTGGAGTAAAAGAGCCATCGTCACATATATATCATTCATGGGAAACAGAAAAAAATACAGGTAATGAAATCATAACACAAAATATTACACTAGACACTGGAGGAGAACAAGTATAAACCAATATACTGTGTATAATGGAAAAAAAATGTATAGAGAAAAATACAAATTTTACATATTGGTTAGAAATCAGTAATTATTTTAATGGTTTTGGGGGTAATTTTCTAAATCTTTTGGCAGAAAATAGCTTAAAATATTCAGGCACATATAATACTTTTCTAATAAAATATATCATAAGTAGTAAATGGTATAAAAAATGTCAAAATGATTTTAGTAGTACAAATTACTGTAAGTGCATTATGTTAATTAAAATTACCCTAAAGTTCTCAAACTGATCATCCAAATGTGTTTTTTTAATTATTTTACCACTTTAAAGTTATATTGACACATAGTAATTGTACATATTTATTGCATATAGTGTGATGTTCCAATGCATGTATACGTTCATAATGATCAACTCAGGGTAATTACAACATCCATCATTTTAAACATTTATCATTTCTTTTGGGTGATAATATTTAAAATCTTCTCTTCTGGCTATGTTGAAATATACACTACATTGTTATTTACTATAGCCATTGTATTGTATGATAGAACACCAGAACTTACTCTTCCTGTCTCATTAACTTTGTACCCATGTTGACCACCTTCTCCTAGTATCCCCTCCTCCCTATCCTCCTCAGTCCCTGGTAATCACTATTCTACTCTCTACTTCTATGAAATCAACTTTTTTAGATTCTTCATAAGAGTGAGATCATTCAGCCTTTGTTTTTATATGCTTTGTTTATTTCACTAAACATAATGTCTCCAAATGTGTTTTTAATATCTCTAATATATGTAAGAATTTTGAGTAGTTATCACAAGTGTCAAATCAGCAGAATTTTTCATACTATAATTACACAGTAATTAAAGGCAGGTTATAGATGGCTCAGGAGATTATTGAAAATGGGAACCAGATCCTAGTTCAATGAAAAATGAATGGGAAAGGTGGAAGAAGAAACAAGAAAATGTAGACCACTCAAGTTTGCATGATAATTAAAGAGAAATAAGATTGTAACTACAGGAGGCATAAGAGCAATGTACAGTTGTCCTGGTTAGTCCTATGACATATGAGCACATTTCATGACTGGGGAGAAGAAGAAAGATATGAGTGAAGGGATGACTCATGAGAGAGATGCAGTCAAGAGAACTGATAAATAAGGCAGCTTGAAGCAGGAAGATACAATTAAATAGGTTTGTAGGTGTGTGGGGAGGGGTTAGGAATAAGGAAATAATGCCTTCCTGGCAGGGGTGTATGGGAACCAAGGATACCTGGAAAGTAGCTAGAGAGTGAGCCCTGGCTAGTTCAGTATGAAGGAGAGGCAAAGAGGGAATTGATAATACGAATGACTGAAGTGATTAATGATGTTCTGTAACTCCTAATAACTTTCTCTTCCACATTCATTCTAAAAGAACATTTTGTACACATGAAATTTGCATTTTCTCTACTTGGTGAGCAGTTATGACTACCTATCTTCCAACATTAATATTGAATCATTTTCAAATGTTCGTATTAGAGTTCTTATATTAAAAAATAAAATCTCAATTTTTTTTTCTTGCCCAACAAATTAGAAACCCTATGTTCAGCTTCTCTGTGTAAATTTACCACTTTGGATTTAGTCTATTTTGTGTACTAAAATGTAGCGAGTTTTTATTCTCTGAGCCATTCAGCCTTTATTTCTAATCTCTTTTTTCCCTTATGTTAGACATATTAAATGTTCTTCTTCCATAAGAATGATACAATAGTCTTTTCCCTGTATTATAAAAGTCCTACACTTATCTCTCTGATTTTATATATATTCTCTGCTTTTACATATATAATGTATATTTATATTTTACATATATTAACATACATATATATGTATGTTATACATAACAAGCACGGTTGTTTTTATTAGCAAGTCAGATCAAATCACTTTTCTGATCAGTGCCCTCCAATGGCTTCTCATCTCACTCAGAATGAGAAGCAGTTGGATCATGGGACCAATATGATCTGAATCTTGGCTCATTCCCTTCCACTCTCTAGCCCTTTCTTTCTCTCTAGCACCACTGGAACTGTGGGATATTTTAGGCACTCCCCCTCTTGCTCCACTATTCCCTTTCCCTGGAAAGTTCTTACCCCCAGTGTCTGAATCTAAGAGTATGTTCAAATACCATCATCGGGGAAGGCCCTCTGGGCCAAGATTTCTAGAACAGTAGCACCTCTCATTCTGTCTTCTAACCCTGCTTTTTCTTTCTTCTCAAAAACCAACCTATTCCATGTTTGTTATTGTGCCTCCCTCCATTAGAATTTAAGCTTGATAAGAGCAAGGTTTTTGTGTTTGTTTCCTTCTTTACTTCTAGTGCCTGGAGGAATGACTGGCACATGATAGGCATTGGTATACACTGAAAGAATGAATAAAGGAATAATGAATGAATTAGTGTGATCAAAATTAATCTTTCAAAATGTCCTGTAACTTCCTTCTTTAGTAAACCCCCTTTGACACTTTCCTTTCTTTTTCTTCCATTTTTTTCACCATTATACACATTATGCTCCCTTTTGCTCTCCTATCTCTTCTGGAATTTGTGTTCATTTATATTTGATTCTCTGTCTCTTGTTTTAACTCTGCAGACAGAGTTAACTCCTCTAAGCATACTGAAAGATTCAGAAATAAACAGTTATCTGTCTTGTAGGAAAGTATTAAAACCTAACAACATCTTGAAGTGTTTCTGAGTTTCAAATGATAGATAATCTGTCTTGAACATCAGTGAATGATGAATAAGCTGTTGACTAACTTGGGAGCATGAAATGAGATGTCATTTGCCATGAATTGTTGGTAATACTGCATTCATTTTCCATGGTTCTGTTTTACCTAGCTGATAGCCAGCTAGTATGTCAACTTTTCTGTAAATGATTAAAATGTAATTTAAATAATTTATCTCAGACTTCAGAGAAATAATTTTTAGTTACTGCTACATTTGCCTTAACTTCAGTTAAAAATATTTGATACTCTGGTTATTGATATCTATGGATTTTGTTTGATAGTTTGTTACAGAATTTTAGAATAATAAAACATGTTTGAAAAGGCACTGCAATCATGAAAGAAGAGCAAGTGACACTTATAATGCCATCATTTTCTACAGGTATTAAAAATCCCAGTGCTGATTACAGTGTGCAAATTCTAAAAACATTTAACGTCATAGTAGAAGACATAGAAGATAGCATATAGATGGATTTTATTTAATATAACATCAGTCACAATCTGAAAAGGCTAATACTATATGATTCAAACTATATGACATTCTAGAAAACGCAAAACTATGGAGACAGTAAAAAGATCTGTGCTTTTCAGGGGTGTCAGGGAAAGGGATGAATAGGAGGAGCATAGAGGAGTTTTAGGGTATGAAGAATGTTCTGTATGATATTATAGTGGTGAATAAATGTCATTATACATTTGTCCAAACACATGTAATGTACAGCACCAATAATGAACCTTGATGTACACTCTGGAACTTGGGTAATAATGTTGCATCAGTGTGGGTTCATCCAGTGTGGTGAATGTACCACTGTGATGTGGGATGTTGATAGAGGAGAAAGTGTGAGTATGTGGGGGTGGTGAGTATGAGAGAACTCTGCTTTATGCTAAGTTTTGTTATGAACCTAAAAATAGTCTTTAAAAAATAAAGTGTGCATTTTTGAAAAACTATTAAAAGGGGAAAATCAATCCAATTTAAACATCCTCTACTAGGGATTAAGACACATGAGATAATATATTTCTTCCTATCAATAACGCTTCTTCATTTAGATAGTTACAATCTCCTTGATTCGTAGAGCATATTCATAGATCAGGCAATTGTACTACACTATATTTCTAATTATTGCATTGCTTTGTGAATAGGAGTTTTTTGTATTTCTTTCTTGCATTGGGTTGTTAAAAATGAAAATGGGGCCAGTGAAGTTACTGTTTGGAGACGATAAGCGAGTGCTTAGCTGCCATACTTGTTATTGCTTTGGTTGAAAGTAGTTTTCCTGACAATTTATTTGTACAAGCTCTTTTCTTTTTGACTCTTTACTTCTGAATATTGCCTATTGGATAGTATTTGATTTTGTGCACCATTAACATGAGCCAGCTCTGCTTTATTCTCGTGTCTCAGTTCAGAAGACACTAACCTGGTTCAAACCCACTGGTCACCACCAATATGACTCAGAAGGAAAGGCAATTGGAACATCACCAAAAACCTCTCATCACCTCACCAATATCTAATTAGGTAATGCAGAATTGGTAATTTTTAAGGCAATATTATACTGACGAATGTTACACAAGTCTGTGAATAATTCCCGAAAGAAACGTGCATGTCTTTGGTCATAAATGTTTCTGGTCCATGAGTATTTAAAGATTACTGGGTGAATTCTATCACTGGAAAATAAAACAACAACAAAAAAGTTCAAATCTTAAAGTGTAAATTTTAGGTTACACAGATAATCCATAAAAAACAGTAAATATAGGAAAAATGTATACAATTGTGATTTAATTCCCTTACATCTATCTGGATAAGGCCTTGTTGTACTTCCCGGACACTGTACTGTGTTAGGTGTGATCCTACATTAGTCTTCAAAATTAAAATATAAGTGTTAAGAATAATAAAAAACACAACTTACTCAAATCAATATTATGATAAGAATAGTGAAAAAAATAAGATGTTAGGCCAGATGCGGAGGCTTACGGCTGTAATACCAGCACTTTGGGAGGCCAAGGCAGGTTTATCACCTGAGGTCAGGAGTTCGAGACCATCCTGACCAACATGGCAAAATCCTGTCTCTACTAAAAATACGAAAATTAGCCAGGTGTGGTGGCACATGCCTGTAATCACAGCTACGAATGAGCCTGAGGAAGGAGAATTGCTTGAACTTGGGAGGCACAGGTTGCAGTGAGCTATGATTGTGCCATTACACTCCAGCCTGGGCAACAGTGAGACTCTGTCCGAAAGAAAGAAAAAAGAAAAGAAAAGAAAAGAATAGAAAGAGGGAAGGAGGGAATGAAACAGAGAGAGAGAAAGAGAAAGAAAGAGCGAAAGAAAGAGAAAGAAAGGAAGGAAGGAAGAAAAGATGTTGGAGAAGAAGCACAAAGATTCTAAATATTGTTTTAAAAACTGAAGTTGAGAATGGATTTATAATACCTACGTGTATGAAGTAATATTGTTAAGGAAAAGCTGAGTTCTTCACCATCATGGAATGAGGGAAAACATATGTAAGCTATTCCTGGCACTACTTCAAATTTATATGTGAATGAAGGCTGTAAAACTTTGCGGGAATTCCCAAAGTTTGAGGCTCAAGAGAAGAAGGAAAGAAATAGTGTTGAGCACTTCACCCTTGACCAGCTTCATGTGCTAATCATGAGCTAGAATTGTACAAGTTCCAAGTTATGCGACAGATATTATTGCAGATTTTAATTATTACATATAAGGAGGTGGAGATAATACTCCAGGCAGGTCATGCAAGAAAGACTAAATAGAGGGCTATTATACTCCGTAACAAAATATAGGCAAATGAAAATGTTTATGAGATGTAGCTCAGTCAAATTCAATTTAACTTTACCCTTTCATGGTTGCCCACAGTTTCATCCTTACTAAAACTCATCCTTACTAAAAGATATTTGCCCTGAGGATCTCAGTTCACTGATGACACTCTGGTTCTTAAGTTCAACATTCCTAACCTCTGTGACTTTTTATTTACATCTCAGACTGCTTCTCCTCCGAGTTTATCTGCTTTATTTGTTGATTCTTAGTCCATACTACTGTTTGCACCTTCCCCCATCTCTTTCATTGTTCCTTTTCCTTTCTCTACCTCTTAAAAATAGGCATTATCTTTAGTTTCTTTTCTATTTCTTTGTTACCTACTTTTCCTGATGATTTTAACAATTTCCATGGCTTAATCGCTCAGGTTTCTTCCCAGCTTCATATCCTCATTTTGCAAGGCCTGTGGACGTTTCCATCCAGATGCCTGACCATAAATGTAAGTGTAATGTCTAAAAGAATACCAGTTGTTCCCTCCAAGCCATATCACACCTCAGAATTTATATTGATTTCCAAACTAACATTGTGCTATCAACTTCGCAAACAGAAAAACAAATAGATCCATCTTTTTTTCAATGATCCTCTCAAATCCAGAAAACATACTTATTAATTACTCTCTAACATTTCTGATAAATATTCTTTATCTCTCTTTTCACTGGCACTAACCTTTCTTGCTTTGCATCAGGATTCCTGCATTAGTCTTCAAATCAGCTTCTTTATTTCCAGGTTTTGCAGCTGAATCTGTCTATTGGGCATTGTTATTTAAAGTATAGTCTGGGAATTAGCAGTAATGGTATTATCTGGGAATTCATTTTCGTAAGGTGAAATCTCAGGCTTTATTGGAGAATTGAATCAGCATATGCGTTTTAGCAGGATCCCCAAGCAATGAGTGTGAACATTAAAGTCTGAGAAACTCTGCTCAGTGTGACCATGTTACTTCTCTATTCATAAGGGCTTCAAAAACACACTTCAATATTATTAGATGATAACATTGCTTAAATTTGAAAGTATTACACTCTCCCCTCAAAATTTAGTTACCACTAATCACCCATACTATACCTTTTTTTTCCCTATCCCCTAAATCACTATGCACATTTTAGTTCCTGTGACTGGCTAACATGGTTTACTTGCTAAAAATGCCCTCTACTTACTTGTTTGTTTACACAAACCTAATCCATTCTGAAAGACTAATTCAAGATCCAACTTCTTAAAACATTTTTATAGTACCTATTATAATAATAGCAGCAAAAATAATTTTATTAAGAGTGTCTAAAAAACTATTTTGTGTTATTTTTGTTTTTCTTAATTTGCCAGCCCATTTCTAATTAGATATCAAGTTTTTTATTAGCTTGTGTTCTGGCATCTAGAAGAGATCTTGCACACCACTGGGGCCAAATAATTTCTAGAAATAAGTCTTTATAGATGTCCTTAAAATTAAATATGAGATTTATTTTACTTTATAACATTTATGCATACAACAAAATTGTACACAATTTTACAGATGATGGTTACACACATTTTAAATCAGAATTTCCTGCCTTTTCTTTCAGCGTCTTCTGCTAAGAGATATTTCACTTGGTGTAAATGAAATATATACTTGTATAAATATAAGAAAATATTTCACTTGATGTAAATGTCTAAACATTTAAATGGGCATTTATGTAGCATTAACTTCCATTGCCTACATTTAAAATAATGCTGTCTAATAAAATTGATGTTTGGATACGTTGCAATATTTAAAAATGCTATATTTAATAACTCTACAGAGAAATATATCTACATAAGCAGCTGTTTTGTAGAAATTAGCTTTATAACTAATGCTCCATATTGTTAGTTAACATATATCATTGATCATGATTCAATAATTCATATTAGTCACAAGCAAATTACATAATTAGTACTTGAAACGAAAACCTCCTATGAATAAAAAATAAAATTCACCCTCGTTTTTAACATCAGGAGGAAACAACAAAAATTAATATATTTTTCCCACAAAAGGATTCTGCATTGTAATTTTTTTATGTTTCAAATAATTATATAGCCAAATATTATAAAGCAATCTATAACTTTTTAATTATTTTGAAAATAACTATATATCCTAACATGTCTCTTTTGATACTTTCTATGTGTGATGCACTCCTGTGTTAAGTGTTAATTTTGTATTGTAAGGAGATGACAATAGGAAGTGTACAAAATAAAATATCACTGTGTATCCCTTATAATTTAAAAAGCCCTTGTTATGGAGTGTTCATGTCTTAGAATTCCCTTTTGTCTTTAATGAATCCAGAATTTCCTTTACTACAAATTCTATTTTATGCGTGCTCTTTGCTCTTCTTTCCCAAGCTATTTGAGGTTAGTTAAGTGCATGTCATATTAATTTACCTGAAAATGTGACTTTCTGAAGACACCCAAAGGAATATGGACATAACTCTGGATTGGAAAAATGGCTAGTTATGAGTCATCCAGTGAGGCACCGCCTGGAAGCAGTTGAGAGTTGATCATGCAATCCAGTAAAAGATTGAGTTAAATCTATCATCCTGTAACTGGTCCTTGAATTTACGTCCTAAGTGTACATTAGATAAAACTATATCAACATTTCTCAACTTTCTTTTTTGTCCCCGAAGATCACTACCAGTCAAATTCTAGGAGAATGTCCTCTAGTTCCTAGGCATTATGGGGTGAGAAGACTGACGTTAAGGTGGATATCAGATGCCCAACATATGATACTTTTCTTAAAAGATTTTTTTTTTTTCGTTGAGAGGGTAACAAAGAAAAAACTGCAGGACATGATGGGTTCCATTTTAAATGAAGATTAGTAGTAGTCACTCAGCACTGATTAAAGAAACACCATTTCTGCCTGAGTCTCCAGGGAACGTTTCGCGAAGAAGTTGACATTTGACCTAAACTTTAAAGGAAAGATTTTCAACATTCACATGAGTATGGGATAAAAGTCATTCAAAAGAAGGAGAGAGAAAATAAGAAGAAATTTGAAGAAAGAAACAGTATAGGGTACCGCCACATATGCAGAAGAGAGAGTAACCATTCTCTAATATATAACCACCTGAGGCTTGGAGGAGGCAAAAATGAGTTGGAACTACAGCATGTGGGGACTTCAAGTGAGTTTAAGGTTTATGGTGTAGATCATGAAAAGCATAAAAATGATTTCTAAATATATTTTCACAGTAATGTTACAATTTGCTCTTTCCTTTTTTATTTTAATAATAAAATATATTTTGAATCAGAGTTTCAAAAAATGTAAAATATTGGAGCTTGAAAGGATTTTATAAATCATTTTGACAAAATAATCATTTTATACTTAGGCAAACTGGGTTCCAAAGACCTTGAATGACATATTCAAGGTCCAAGAATTCTACCTGATCATTGTAATGCAATCACATATAGTTATAACTCTTATAGTTATTCTGGTTGTGTCCATAATCCCAAATCTAGAATGCAATCAATCTCTAGTGAGAAGAGAGTACAGTCTGATTTGGGTGATCAGTTTGTTTCAAAAGATCGATTTAAACCCTTATGACTGTTCCCTTACATGTAATTATATTTCACTTAAAGTTAGTTACAGATGGAATTGCCAGGAATTTTAAAAAGTGTAAATAAACATCATCATCATCTCCTTGGTTTAGTGTTCCTTCCATGTACTGCTATCATGCAGTGTAACATTTAGCCTTCCTACTCTTTTTTTCCAACAAATTTCTGAAAACGAAACAAAATAAAACTATGAACTCTTTGTTCTTTCCTGGACATGACTAAACAGAGCTCCGAAAGAAGGGAAGACCTTGACCTTGGACCTATCAGCTTTTCTGGCGAGATAGTTTCAGATATATATGACTCATTTCCTACAGATTTAGACTATGTGTGTGTGTGCGTACAAGATTAGAAGGGGAAAAAAACTTAAAGATAAGAGTCGCACATCACCTTGATTTCTGTCCGCCTCAGAGAACTACGGTCAAACTCATATGACATAGATCTTTTGTGGATTTCTGGCATGCTGGTTGTGATGTTACAGTACTTAAATTTCTTCTGCCAGAATATGTGATGTCTTTTTAAATATATAACCACATTTAGCTGTTTTTTTTTTAAATTCCATGTATTTCCCAGCAAAATTAAGTATAACTTTTTGACTGCCTGCCTCTAACAAAGAGACATCAGCTACTTCATCTGGCCTGCAGCGATCAGGGAAATATAGATTCAAGTTGCCAGGGATGGCCAGTCCAACATCCTAATGTAGTTACTGGAATCCCATGCCTACCTAACTTGGGCAGCAACTTTAACGTAGAAGGAGCCAGAATTGAGAAGTCACATTGATTGAAGTTCTTTGAATGGACCAAATTACATAGCTGGAGAGAAAGTTCATCACACCATTGTTCTATGGGCATAATGTCTCAGAAACATACTTCTTTTCTTTTTTATTTTACTTCTTCTGCATTACTCAGTCCCAGGCAGACTTTCCTATGGTCTCCTAGGGTTTGGACAATAGACATGTTTAAGTCTGGTTTGATATTTTACTAAGGCTATAACCCTTACTTACTACTAATGTGGTGAGGTTCTGTCTGAGACTCTGGATATTGGGCAGAACCTGAGTTTTGACCCCCTCCAGTACAGCAGATGAACCAAAATGTAAGTGTAATATATTGGCCAATACCTTCAAAATTTTTTTGTTCCAAGAGTGTACTTTCCTCTGTTACCAACTTTTAAACAAAAAATGGCCTGAAAGCTCAGCACTGTAGTGTATTTTTAAATGCTACAATGTAATTAATGTCATTTCAAAATATTTATTATTTTTAGAGAATGAGTTAATGTGGAGAGTCCTTCAGAAACAGAAAAAGTCCTTTAGATAAAGAAAAGTAAGTTAATGTGAAGAAGATTTTAAACTGCCATAGAGAAACATGGCATTGAGGGAGTAGTTTGGGTTAATAATGACTGTACAGTTCATCTGCCCCATGTGACTCTTCTTCTCCCACATACAGTGATATGTGTGAGACTATGCAGAAGGCAGATGGGTGATTTTATTCAGATTTTTCCAGAATTTGTGCATTTAAAACATATCATAATAAGGGGGTTTAAGAGATTGCAAAGAGAATGATTGAAATGATAGAGCATGGAATCTAAGTGAACAGGGAATAAACTAAGGACAGGGAAAAGGGAGGAAGAGAAAGAAGAGAGGTCAGTAAACTGGAGGTCCTGATGTGAATCACAGCAACTCATTGCCTAAATAATTAAATAGGAAAGCAAGAAACAGGAGATGGTGGTCAGAGATTTGGAGTGATACAGGATTTCAGGGTAACTTCTTAGGGCCTTACTGTAAAGTAAATCAGGAAAATGGACTCGAATTGAAGATCACTGTTGATTGTGAAGTCAAAGCTAGTTTCCTATGTGGAATTTGAAATCAACTAGATTGAGAATAGGAGTCGAAGCAAATAGGAAAACTTTGAACTTGATATCAGTATATTCAGTGAATTAAGGTGAAAAGTATATAAATTGTACAATAGTAAATGGCAAAAATTAGAAGGGGAGAGTGTTCCAAACATAGAGGAGTAGAGGTTTTTGCAAAACAGGAATAGACATGTCCTGGATATAGCAATGGGATCCAGAAAGATTCTTGCCTCCCATTATATGAGCTTTAAGAGCATAATTAACTTCTACTAATTTAATCCTTTCTTTCCTTCTTTATTTTTCTCTTTTTTTAGAGTCTCATTCTATTACCTAGGCTACATGACCTCGGCTCACTTCAGCATCAACCTCCCTGGCTCAAGGCATCCTTATGCCTCAGTATCCCAAGTAGCTGGAGCTACAGGTGTGCACCACCATGCCTGGCTAATTTTTGTATTTTTTGTAGAGATGGGGTTTTGCCATGTTGTGCAGGCTGGTCTTGAACTTCTAAGCTCAAACCATCCACCTTCAACCTCCCAAACTACTGGGATTGCAGGCGTGAGCCACCATGTCTGGCCAATTCAATCCTTTCATTATACAAGACTATCAGAGAGTTGTGTGTTTGGACCACATTGCTTTCCCCATTGTCTTCTATATAATGTTAGAGAACCAAAGAACCAAGCACAAGGTTGACCCAGTAACTGTGGACTGGGCATTAGAAAAGAGAAATGATTGTGGGTATACTTTAATAAGACAGAGACAACAGAATATAGCAATTAGGAGTGTTATACCTTGGAAGGGTTTTGAAAGAAAATTGTGTGGATTTGCATTGCCTGTGGGTGGAATTGTGTCCCTCTAAACGAGATATATTTAAGTCCTAACCTCACTACTTCAGATTGTTACCTTATTTGGAAATAAAGTCATTGCAGATGTGATTAGTTAAGATAAGGTTACATGGTAGTAGAGTGGTCCCCTAAACTGATGATGTTGATGTTGTGAATACGTGTGTGCAAGCATGAATTTATACAACTCTTGTGACAATCAAGTTCTGATGGGGATGTGAAGTAACTGGAACTTTCCTACATTACTCGTGAACATGCAAAATGATACAGCCACTAAGGAAAACCATGTATTAGTTTCTAATAAGTTAAACATACACATACCATATTACCTAGATTTTCACATAAGCCTAATAAAATTTGGATATTTATATAAGTTTTCTTCATAAAAATCTGCAAACGACCATGTTTCTCAACTGGGTCAAAACCACAGTTCTTTTGTTCTTACTCTTCTTTTACTACTTAGTAATAAAAAGAAGAAACTGTTGATACACTCAGCAACATGAATAAACCTCAAATGCATTATGCATGATGAACAAAGGCAAACTCAAAATGCTATATATTGCATATCTCATTTATATGGCACTCTGGAAAAGGCAAGATTATAGGAATGGAGATTATATCCTTGATTGTCAAGTGTTATGGGTGAGGGGGAGAATTTGCCTTCAAAAATCTGGCATGAGGGATTCAAGTGTGTGTGGAGGGGGTGTGATTGGAACTCTTTGGTGGTTTGATTGTAGAAGTGATTACAAAACTATTTTATATTGCCAAAATTCACTCTAGAAGAAGCAGGTATCACTGAAAATTTTAAAATATGTTTGAAACACTTTTAAATGCCTAATATCAATATACTATAGTAAATAATCAAAAGGCATATTCTAGTTTCTAGGGATGCTGCAACGAAATATCACAAATGTGATAGCTTAAAACAATACAGTTTTATTCTCTCATAATTTTAAAGGTTAAAAAGTCCAAAATAAAGGTGTTGGTTGGATTGCTTTCTTCCAAAGATTCTAGGGGAGAATTCATTCCAGGCTTCTCTCCTAGCCCACAGGCAATCCTTGGCAATCCTTGACTTGTAAATGAATCATGCAGTCTCTACTTCCATCTTCCTATGGCCTTCCCTTCTGCATTTCTTTGTACCTTTTTTTTCTTTTGTAAGGACACCTGTCAATGGACTTAGGACCCATACTAATTCAGGATTATCTAATCTCAATATCCACAACTTAATTACTTCTGCAAAGAAACCTACTCCAAATAAGGTTACATTTTGAGGTTTTTAGCAAACATATTCTCTGAAGGAACAAAATTCAAACCACTTAAGTCATCATAGAAATCTTTAATAAATGTATTTATATATTGATATAAGAACACTGATTAGCACATTCTTTCACTCATGTTTGTATTCTGACAATATTTTGCCTAATATATTTATTAGGATCACAGGCCAAAAATGATCATAAAATGCTATTATGTCTATAACCCCATTACCATAATTTTAGAGTATTTTAGAGTATTTTTTCCATGAGTAAATTGAATAACCTTATAAATTATAAACCACATGAATAACTTATTTTAATAAGATACAAAGTACATTCAAATTTATGTGAGAAAAAGTCATGCGTTGACCCAATTAGCTGGTGAATCAAATACTGTCTTTAAAGTATTTAAGAAATTTTCAAAGTGTGAAAATTAACATTGCTGAACCAGAAACTTAGAATGATGTAGCTGGAATGAACTAGAACACAATGTCAAGATCTAGTATTAAATTATGTCCAACAACATTAAGAAACCAATGAGAAGAAACTGTGGAAAGAAAATAATGAATAGGCTTTTAACTAAAATCTTTTTCACATTTTAAGTTCAGGGGTGCATGTGCAGCTTTGTTATATAGGTAATCTTGTGTCATGGGCATTAGTCATACAGATTATTTCATCACTCAGGTAATAACCCTAGTACCCATTTGTTACTTTTCCTGATCCTTTCCCTCCTCTCACTCTGCACCCTCAACAGAATGCAGTGTGTGCCATTTCCCTCTGTGTGTTCATGTGTTCTCTCATCATTTAACTCCCATTTATGAATGAGAACATGCAGTATTTGGTTTTCTCTTTCTGTGTTAGTTTGCTAAGAATAATGGTTTTCAGTTCCATCCATGTCCCTGCCAAGGACATGATCTCATTCATTTTTATGGCTGTGTAGTATTTCATGGTGTATATATACCACATTTTTTTATCCACTCTATCATTGATAGACATTTAGGTTGATTCCATGTCTTTTTTATTGTAAATAGTGTGGCAATGAATGTACCCAGGCATGTGTCTTCATAATAGAATAATTAATATTCTTTTGGGTATATACCCAGTAATGGGATTGCTGGTTCAAATGGTATTTCTGTCATCAGATCTTTGAGGAATTGCCACATTGTCCTCCACAATCGTTGGACTAATTTACACTCCCACCAACAGTGTATAAACATTTTATCCACAACTTTGCCAGCATCCGTTATTTTCTGATCAAAGCCAAATTAGAAACAAACTACCATTCCCAACTTCCACAAAATGAATAAAATGTCTAGGAATACAGCTGAATACAGAAGTGAAAGATCTCTACAAGGAGAGCTACAAAACACTGCTCAGAGAGACCAGAGATGACACAAACAAATGGCAAAACATCCTATGCTCATGAATAGGAAGAATCAATTCATTAAAATGGCCATACTGCCTAAAGCAATTTTTAGATTCAGTGCTATGCCTATTAAACTACAAATGGAATTCTTCACAGAACTAGACAAAAACTATTTTAAAATTCATATGGAACCAAAGAAAAAGCCCAAATAGCCAAGGCAATCCTAAGCAAAAAGAACAAAACTGGAGGAATCACGCTACCCAACCTCAAAGTATACTACAGGGCTACAGTAACCAAAACAGCATGGTACTGGTACAAAAACAGACATATAGACCAATTAAACAGAATAGAGAACCCAGAAATAGTACTGCACATCTATAGCTATCTGATCTTCAACAAACCTGACAAAAACATGGAATGAGGAAAGAACTCCCTATTCAATACATGGTGCTGGGATAACTGGCTAGCCATATGCAGAAGATTGAAACTGGACCACTTCCTTTCACCATATACAAAAATTAACTCCAGATGGATTAAAGATTTAAATGTAGATTCCAAGACTATAAAAACACTGGAAGAAAACCTGGGCAATACCACTCAGGACACAGGCATGGGCAAAGATTTCATGATGAAGACACCAAAAGCAACTGCAACAAAAGCAAAAATTGGCAAATGGGATCAAATTAAAGAGCTTCTGCACAGCAAGAGAAACTATCAACAGCGTAAGCAGACAGCCTACAGAGAGAAAATTTTTGCAAACTATGCATCTGACAAAAGTCTAATAGCCACCACCTATAAGGAACCTAAACAAATTTACAAGAAAAAACCACAACCCCGTAAAAGAGTGGGCAAAAGACATAAACAGACACTTGTCAAAAGAAGACATACATGCAGCTAACGAGTATGTGGAAAAAGCTGAACGTGACTGATCATTATAGAAACGCTAATCAAAACCGCAATGAGATACCATCTCACATCTGTCAGAATGGCTATTACTAAAAAGTCAAAACATAACAGATGGTGGTGAGGTTGTGGATAAAAGCAATGCTTATACACTGTTGCTGCCAGTGTAAATTAGTCCAACTGTTGTAGAAGACAGTGTGGTAATTGTTCAGAGACCTAAAGACAGAAATAATATTTGACCCAGCAATCTGATTACTGGGTATATGCCCAAAGAAATATAAATTATTCTATTATGAAGACACATGCATGTGTTATGTTCATTGCAACACTGTTTGCAATAGCAAAGACATGGAATCAACCTAAATGTCCATCAATTATAGACTGGTTAGAAATATGTGGTACATATACACCTTGAAATATTACAGAGCCATAAAAATGAACAAGATTATGCCCTTTGCAGGGACATGGATGGAGCTGAAGGCCATTATCTTTAGCAAACTAACACAGGAACATAAAAGCAAACACTGCATGTTCTCACTTATAAGTGGGAGCTAAATGATGAGAACACATAGATCCACAGGGGGGATCAATGTACACTGGGGTCTATCAGAGGGTGTAGGGAGGGAGGAGGGAGAGGATCAGGGAAAATAACTAACGGGTACTAGACTTAATACCTGAGTGATGAAATAATCTGTACAACAAACCCTCATGACATAAGTTTACTTACGTAACAAACCTGCACATGTATCCCTGATCTTATAAAGAGAAGAAAATGAGATAATAACCAAGGATTTTTCAGAAATTATAAACACATAAACCCCCAAATATAGGAAATAAATGTGTCCCATCAAAACTATCTTTATAAAAAGAAAAATGAAGTAAAACATTTTACAGCAACAAAATGTGTGATAGCTCAGCATCATTAGACTCTCATTGAAGTAACTTCAAAATATGAACTTCAAGGGGAAAGAAAATGACCACAGAAGGAAAGTATGGGGTGCAAGATAAAACGACTATGAAAGAAAACATGAAGAATCAAAGGAACCCAAAGTGAACCTAAACAATGATTTATACTGTTTTAATTTCTGTTACATAGACAGTCCAAGAAATTCTGGTTGATTTAAACCAATAAGTTAAGGAAAAAAAACACAAAATAAATACAAGCTTCTTGAGACAAAAACAGGTAATTACAACAGTGCGAGATTCATACTAACATCAGATTTTTCATTAATAGCTTTGGATGCCAGAAAAGTATCAAACAGTGGTTCCAAAGTTATGAGGGAAAATGGCTTTGAATGGATGCTGTCTCTAGACAAATCTTAAATCAAGTGTGAAGGTAGAATAATGACTTTTTTTTAATTCAAGGACTTAGAAAAGATTCATCACATAACTGCTACATTAAAAGTACATTATTGTGTCATTTTAAAAAGTGAGAGAGGCAGAAATGAGAAACTCCAGGAAAATTAAAAACTACACAAAAAATTTATTTTCTAATTGTGAAGCAAACTAATATGTGGGCACAATTTTAAACCAACTGATAGACTGATAAAAAATAATATTTAATTATGTATTAATGTGGACTGTATTATACTTTGAGTGATTCAGAGGTCATGATATTGAAACACTATAAAAGAAAATATTATTGTGAAATATAACTTGGACTTGCAGTTAATGTCTCTGCAAAATAATAATAAAAATAAAGTTCATTAGTTTTCCACTTTTAGCTCATCCTGCAAAGCAGACTTACTTATGATCACAGAGCAATTGTAAATTTTATTAATTTTGACCATGTCATTCTGAAGTGCTGAGGATAGAAAAGTTATAATAAGGAAAAGAAAATAAAAAGATTAGGAGTAAGATATGATATAGAAGGGGATTTGGTGATTATAATTGATAAAATAAATGAATATATAAGTACATTAAACAAAGATATACAACTAAGCAATAATTTAAGTAATGATAAAAATATTTGATGAAGACAATGATGAGAAGTGGAGAACTGCCTGCATGATCAAAATTTGCAGCTTCCGCAGTGCACAGTTAATAGGTAACACAGTCTATAAATCAAGAATTGGAGAACATGTATGAAGATAATGTAAAAAAAAGAAATAATTACTAGATTATGTTTCTTTATATTGGGCTAGGTATGAAGTGGTGCCAAAGGTGCAAAGATGATCATTTTTATGATGTTATCTGTATTATACGAATCTGTAAGATATTATTTTGATTAAGGTGCTTAAAACTTATATGGAAATTCATACCAGTAACATTATTTTTTTAAATAAGGTTTCTCCATCATGTGATAAGCATTTAAACATTCAAAACTGAGGACAGTGAGGAATTTGTTTTACTTGTTTCAAGTTTACATTATTCTTCAAGAGAAATGCGACAAATAAATGTAAATAATCCATGTAGGTTCAAAATTTTTCAAATGTATTTCAATACATATTATTGTATATTTGTTTTTGATCTTATTTAAATAACTTTTTAAAAAGGAGTGAAGAAAAAACTCTGCACTCTTTTTATATATTTTCCAGTTTTAATATTTTTCATACGTTTCTTTCATTTTTTTTCAAATTATTGTACAAAGTTCATATGTAAATCTCTAAAATGGAAAGAAAGAAAATCCAAATTCTCTTCATTATGAAGTATGGAATGTAAAAAAACAGAACACTGAGATTATGATAATTGTCCTACCAAATATATATTTATATTATTATTCCTTAACTTCTTATGCATTTTTCCATATAAATATGAAATATGAAAAATAGGTACACAGAAGCTCTAAGATCCACTCATTGTGAACTCTGCATAATTTTGGAAATAATGTCTTTAAAGTCTTTTTTCTGGTTAGCTTTCAAATGCTGTTTTAAAAGTTGCAAGGCATGAAGAACCAGATGCATACCTTCCCTTCACATGGATTTTGAATTTAATACCTCATAGTTGTATCTTGTTTCTGGGATGCTAATATGGTCTATTTTGTGTCAATGCACAATTTGTACAATGTTTCTTTTTAACTATCTCTTTCTTTGGTGATATGGTTAGTCATTTTATTCTAAAAAATTTTAAAAATATTTAGTTACTATTTCTAATGTACACCATGATCATCATTAATTCGCTAAGAATCAAAAGCAGAATATATTAGGAAAACTGAATTAGCATGTTTAATTTTAATGTGCCTCCAAACACTTTTTTTGTTACAGTATACTAAGCTTATGGAGTAAGTGCTCCAACTGACAGATTATTATTGAGAACGATGTAAAGGAAAGCCTGTTTTTATTAATACCTTTTCACAAATACCAGCCTCAAGATATTAGAATAAAATGCAATGTGTGAGTTTAAGTGTTGAATAATATGCTAGATTGTTGGTAAAGGAATATGCTTAACAAAGTATTTCCCCTTTGAAATATTATTATTTTTCCCCCAGGAAACCAGCTGGAGAGTAAAGCAATATTCTTTTTTACTAAATTACAGAATTAATTTATGTCCTGTGGGCAAAGGTAAACACACAGTAATCACAGCTCAGAATCTTCTCATTCAAGAAATGCCCATCAAGCACCCTAATGATGTCTTGTTTATGTTGATGATTTATTGTTTTCTTCAAATAGATCTGAAATATTTTACAATTCAGCTGATTCTGGCAGTTTCCAAGCATTTTCCCAGTCTCAGAAAGGGGTACTTGCCCTGCCCTCTGCAGAGCTAGGCTGACAAAGGCGGTGTCCTGGCCTTTGGCCAGGAGCTTGTCTCTAGCATGGTGTTGGCATTTCTGACTTGCGCGGGAGTACTGAGCACTGCAACCTCAAAAGCATAGTAGACTGCAAAAGCTCCATTCAAGTGAATGCTATTCTAGCATTAAAAAAAAAATACACACTATTTTTTAAACTAAAATTGGGAAGAAAAACGTGTATGTTCAGCAAAATACACATAACAGGCTACAATGCAAATGATATATATATATAAGAATATAAGCTTTTAAACTGAAGGTTTATAAATATAAACAATAAATAAAAAATTTATAAGGAAAACTTTTTTTTTTCTTTTTCAGAAGGAGTCTCTCTCTGTTGCCCAGGGTGGAATACAATGTTGCTATCTTTACTCACTGCAACCTCCGCCTCCCAGGTTCAAGCGATTCTCTTCCCTCAGCCTCCTTAGTAGCTGGGATTACAGGCACCCGTCACCTCACCTTGCTAATTTTTGTATTTTTAAGACAGGATTTCACCATGTTGGCCAGGCTGATCTTGAATTCCTGACCTCAGGTGATCCGCCCACCTTGGCCTCCCAAAGTGTTGGGATTACAGGCGTGAGCCACCATGCTCAGCCAAGGAAAACATTTTAATTAATAAAGAGATATATAAATCTGTGGAAGCATTGCCTGAAATTTCTGGATTAATAAGCTTGAAATGTTAGGCATTTAATTAAAATAAATGTTCTGTTTATCCACAGTATCTAAGTCCCCGTCTCTTTGTCTGGCTGTTAATGCTCTCATGACTGTTGATGAAAATCAAAATATTCTGTAGAAGTAAAAAACATTTACAGGTATTAGAGAGATTTTAAACAAATTATTTTGGATATAATGTCATGGAAAAATTGTTTTAAATATTTTTCTTCTAAAATATTACATTACATCTAGAACCTTAACATAAAGAGAAAAAAAACAGAATAACAATTGGTAATGTTTGAAGCAATAATTAGCTCAAAAGATTTCAATATAAATATCTTCATTATAATCTCCCAAAAAAACCATCATCTTGCCGGGCGTGGTGGCTCACGCCTGTAATCCCAGCACTTTGGGAGGCCGAGGCGGGCGGATCACAAGGTCAAGAGATCGAGACCATCCTGGCTAACACGGTGAAACCCCATCTCTATAAAGACACAAAAAATTAGCCGGGCGCGGTTGTGGGCGCCTGCAGTCCCAGCTTCTCGGGAGGCTGAGGCAGGAGAATGGCATGAACCCGGGAGAGGGAGCTTGCAGTGAGCCGAGATCGCGCCACTGCACTCCAGCCTGGGCAACAGAGCGAAACTCTGTCTCAAAAAAAAAAAGAGAAAAAGAAAAAAAAGAAAGACAATAAAATATCCTTAATTTAAAAAACATCATCGTTTCAAACTATTTTCAGAAATGAACTAGGAGTTCAATATACAACAATATTTCTTCCATTACTACACAATATAAACATGAATAGGAAAATGTGACTTCATGCTTTGGTATATCACACTCATGATGCTCAGGGTTCATCAACAAAGATAAAGCAATACATTTACTATACATAAAAGTTTCAATACCACTTTAATTTTCCAGAGTAGGTAAAATATTGTAGCTAATATCCATAATTTTGAAGGCCAGTCTTTGAAGCATATTTTATTATCAGAAGTATTTGAACAGCTTCTCTCCTATTAAATAAAAGACTGACTAGAAATTTGTATTTATTAACTAAAAGACTCATAACTATGTGGTTAGAATTTCATTCAAGCACTAAATTTCAAAAAAGTTAACCTTGATATTAATTAATAGATCTAGCTTTTTTATTAAATTAAGTAAATGAAAGAACAGAAATACAAGATAACTTTTCAAAGTTACAATGTTTCACATGGAAACCAAATTTATAGTATGCATGTTGCCTAACTATGGCTATCTTGGTCATCAGCCATTCTGTGTGGCTTCATGGTATTAGCATTCTCACTGGTCCTATTTCAAAATTAATTGCCCGAAACACTCAGCTGTCAGTATTATCTAACAAGTAGACCTTCAATGTTAAAAATATAAGCTAATAAAGATGATCTTACCCTTAGTTTTAAAAATAAGAGAATAAAAGATAAATAAATTCGTCAATAGAAAGCATTAAAGAGTTTACCCTGTAACTTACCCATTCTTGCTTCTCAAAGAAAAAAAATATTTTAGCTTCTGGGTTAAAGTTGTGAACATATATCCTATGAGATCTTCTCTTTTGCAAGAATAAAATAATTTATTCAGAAGCACAGAAAATATTTTGTAATTGAAAGAAGATATCTTATTGATTCAGTTCTTAGTTTTTGGGACTAGAAGTGTATGTATTATCAATAACAAATTGTTTAAAAGATAATTTACGGACATCAGTGTTAAGTGATGAGAAATTCTGTTTGTACATGTTATCAGTGATGCAAAATTTGATTCTTGAGAGCTATGTGTTCAGTCTGCCTCTCTTTGCTTATCTCTAAGACAACTTATATTGTGCCATCTGGAAGGAAGACAAGCAAAACCACAATAAAATCCAGTTCAAAACTGTATTTTCGATTGGAAAAAAAATCAATGTCTCTTTGGGATTTTTTGAGATTTTACCTACCTCTGCTTTTTTCATTCACTGACATAATTTTTTGGATTTCTGGATGCCGAATTTTTGAAATCTTGTTTTTGATATGTGTCTAATTTCTCAGATAATCTTTTTACACAATAACACGTGTTTTGGAATCTATCCAGGAGAAATATTTCTGTCTTCTGAGAAAAGGATTACATTGTTCTACCCCAAGGAGTTCCTCTTCAAGTATGGCAAAATAATCTCCTAACAATTGAATCATCTCAAAAACGACGATACAATCTGGATACAATTTTTAAAAACTTGAAAGTTTAAAAAAACTGTAATATTTTTGTGGGATTGGGGGCATTGGTTAAAACTCTGAAGATGGTTATAGCAAGGATTGTTTCTCATTTTTAAGATTTAAGTTTGAAGACTGACCACAGTCCCAGTGTGGCCCAGGGAAGTTTAAACTGGTAGAAACCCACATTCTTTCTAACCTAGAGAATCAGAACACAGAGCCTGGGGCAATCATGCTCTAAAAATGAAGAGGGAATTCTGGGAAAAGAAAGCATGGAAGAAATCATCAAGTTATGTATAAAAACTCTGTCCAAATCCGTGGCTAACCACTGAATTATGCAAGCATGGGGAAAACTCAAAGCAGCTGGCAGCTAAAGCTAAATGGAAAAAACTGAGAGTTGAGTTACTGCCTTAAACACACAAGAAAAATGTTGAGGCTTGAGGATAAGCAAGGTAGTTTTTGGTTTTCTAAAAAAAATAAAACATCCTTTATAGGAATATAACAAAATGTACAGCCTCAACAATATAACTGTAACAATATCCCGGATACAATGGAAAATTACTCAAATAAAAAGAACCAAGAAAATATGACTTTCTTAAAGGAAAATAAAATAAGCAGAGGCTAGACTCAAGATGATCCAGATGTTAGGTTGTCAAACACAAACTTCTTGTTTCCAGATTTATTGAGGTATAATTGACCAATAAATTCTGTATATACTTAAGGTATAAAATGTGAAAAAATTTAATATGTGTGCTTTGTAAAACTGATTACCACAATCAAGTTAATTCATTCATCACCTCATATAGTTACCATTTGTGTGTGTGTATATGTGTGTGTGTGTGTGTGTGTTGAGAACACGCAAGATCTACTCTTAGAAAATTTCAAATATACTGTACAGTATTAATTAATGTCATAATGCTCTACATTAGATCACCAGAATTTACTCATCTTATAACTGAAATCTTTTACCCCTTGACTAACGTCTTCCAATTTCCCTCACCTTCCAGCCCTGGCAACCATTATTCTCCTCTTTGATTCTTTGAGTTTGACATTTTCAGATTCCATATAGAAGTGAAGTCATAGAGTATTTGTTTTTCTGTATCTGGCTTATTTCACTTAGCATAATGCCTCCCAGGTTTACCTTTGTTGTTGCAAACATCAGGATTTTCTTCTTTTTTATGGATGTGTTGCATTTCATTACACACACACACACCATAATTTTTTATTCAGTCTCCCGACAAGGAACACTTAGGTTGAGTGCCTATCTGGGCTATTGTGAATAATTCCATATGGACATGGGAATCTAAAGATATCTATATCTTTTAGACGTATTGATTCTATATCCTTTGGATAAATACTCAATAGTGGGGTTGCTGAATCATACGGCAGCTCTATTTTTAATTTTCCGAGATTTGTTTCCGTAATAGTCATACCAATTTATATTTCACCAAAAGTGTACAAGGGTTTCCTTTTCTCCACACCCTTTCCAACACTTCTATTCTCTTTTCTTTTTGATAATAGCCATTCTAACAGATGTGGACTGACACCTCACTGTGGTTTTGATATGCATTTCCTTGATTATTAGTGATAATGAGCAGCTTCACTATACCTGTTGGCCACCTGTATGCCCTCTTCTGAAAAATGTCTATTTAGATCTCCTGCCATTCTTCAATTGGATTATTTAGCTTTTGCTATTGAGTTTAAGGAGTTCTTTATATATTTTAGATATTAATCCCCTTTTGGATATTTGGTTTGTAATTTTTGTGTTCCCATTACATATGTTGTCCTTTCATTTTGTTGTTTCCTTTGCTGTGTAGAATATTTTTAGTTTTATGTAATCCCATTTGTTTACTTTTGCTTTTGCTGCCTGTGCTTTTGGCGTCATATCTAAAAAGTCATTGCCAAGACCAATGTCAAAGAGTTTTCCCATGTTTTCTTCTTGGAGTTTTAAATTTTCCATCTTACATTAAAGTCTTTAATCCATTGTGAATTAATTTCGACGTATGGTGTAAGATAAGGGTTCCATTTCAGTCTTTCACATGTGGATATCCAGTTATCTCAACACTATTTATTCAAGAGACTACACTTTCCCCATTTTGTATGTTTGGTAGCCTTTTCAAAGATTGGTTGATGTGTTAGTTTATTTCTGGGTTTTCTATTCTATTTCATTGGTCTATGTATCCGTGTTTATACAAGTTTTATCCTATTTTGATTACTGTAACTTTATCATATTGTTTGAAATCGTTAAGTGTGATTCTTCCAGCTTGATTCTTCTCAAGATTGCTTGGCTATTTGGGGTCTTTTGTGGTTCCATATTAATTTTAGGACTGTATTTTTGTGTGTGCATGAAAAACTTTATTGAAGTTTTTATTTGTATTACATTGAATCTGTAGGTCACTTTGAGTAATATAGGTATTTTAAACAATATTAATTCTTCTAATATGTGAACATGAGATATTTTTCTATTTATTTGTGTTTTCAACTTTTTCTCATCTTTCACCTCTTCAGTTACATTTATTCCTCAGTATCATCTTTTTATGCCATTTTAAATGAAATTGTTTCCTGAATTTCTTTTTCCGATAGTTCATCATTAATGTATAGAAACACAACTGATTTTTCTATGATTTTAATGCTGCAACTTTGCTGAATCTGTTTATTGGCTCTAAGAGGTTTTGGTGGAGTCTATAGGAATTTTTTACATATAATAGCATGTCCCCTGCAAATAAGACAATTTAACTTTTTCCTCTCTGGTTAGAATAGCTTTAATTTCTTTTTCTAACCTAATTGCTCTTACTAGGACTTCCAGTACTGTGAGGAATAAAAGCAGTGACAGTGGGCACCTTTGTCTTTTTCCTAGTCTTAGAGGATATGTTTTAGTTGTTTACTATTTAATATGTTAGCTGTGGTCTTGACACATATAGTCTTTATTATGCTGAGGCACATTCCTTTGATACCTAATGTGTTGAGAGTTTTTATCATGTCAGACAAGACCATAAAACAGCTTTTATAATGAGGTAAAGGAAAATACACTTGGAATGAAAGGACAAAAATTGAAAATCTCAGCAGAAAAATAGAAAATGCTAGATATACTAATTAAAAATCTTAAATAGAAAATAGAAAGTAAAGAAATTCAAAATAAAATATTTGAATTAAAATGTAAACTGATCTGATTAATAGTAGAAAGGAGCTGACAAAAAAATAATGAACTTGAAAATCATATAATGGAAATTATCCAAGCTAAGAGGCAGAGGAAAAAACAAACTAAAGAAAAAGCAAACAGAACTACAGAGAGTGTTAGATTTTATCAAATGGTTTAATTACATGTCAAACATACATGTAATTAGTGTCCCAGAAGCAGAGGAGAGAATGTGTCAGTAAAAATATTTGAAGAATTAATGTTCAAATACTTTTCAAATTTTGTGAAATACATTGATTCAAAATGGAATATATTCAGTAAAACCAAAACGACACATACAATGAGTACACCTTACTTAGGCACATCATAGACAAATTACAGAAACCCAAAGAAAAGAAAAAAATATTGAAAGAAACCAGAGAATAATGGCACATTATATAAGTGAAACAACGTTCCAAATGATTGTCGTCTTCCATCAGGAACTATGAAGTCAGAAGAAGGGGAATAACATCATTAAAGTAATGAAGGAAATAAAACTAGCAACCTACAGTTCCATATACAGTGACAATATTCTTAAATAAAAAAGCAAAGTGGAGATATTTGCAGATAACAGAAAACTAAGAGAATTTGTCTTGATAAGACATGTATTGCAAAAAATGCTAATGGAAATTCTTCTGGGTGAAGGTGAGTGGTAGAGGGAAACAGACATTTAAGAAGGGAATATAAAATGATACATATTTGGAGATAGTCTATATTTTATTCTTCATTTCATTAAAATAGGCATGGCTATTTCAGTCAAAGACTATGATGCTTTCTTTCAGAGTGTATAATGTATATTGATATAATACACATGAAAATTCTAGCATAACAGATCTCAAGAGGTAAATGGACTTAGATGGTTGTAAGGTCTTTACATTTTACATTAATGTCTACGATATTAACCTTAAGTAATGTGAAAAGTTAAGGATACATGACATAACTTTAAATAAACCATTAAAATGCAAACAGTTATAGTTAGGAAGCCAATACATAAAAACCATTGAAACATCAGGAGATACCTGAGAACCCCACACAGTGCTACTGTGCACCTGGACTCAATCCTGGCTCCCAGAGCCTCTGGGGGAATGGGTGAGTTAAGGTGGCAAGGAACAACCTGGAACCAGAGGGTCTGGTGTGGCAGTGTCTGTAGTGGAGCACAGCCAGGGTCGGCCATTTCCCCAAGGTGGACTTGCTCCCTCAGTGGATTTTAGCCTTAGGGGAACTGTTGGTCCTGAATTAGGCAGGGTGGTCTTGCCCTTTAAATTAAATCCAGTAAAAAAACTGAGCAAAATATTTCAGCACATACCTCACAGAAAAGATTTTTGTGGCAGATAAGCATAGGAAAAGTTGTCAACATGGTTACTTATCTGAGAAAGTACTATTAAAACAAAGAAAAGTTACTGTTGTGTATCCATCGGAAGAGCTAAGAGTAATGGCTGAAAATTTTAAGTGTCCAGATGTGGCGCAACTGAAACTCTCATGCACTGCCTGTGGGAACGTGAAATGGTACAATTACTTTGGAAAACTCTTTGGATATTTCTTTAAAAATTCAATATATATCCACCAAGTAACCTAGTTATTCCACCACAGGTATTTACCTGAGATAATTGATAATATATATCCACACAGAGGATTTATATGCAGATATTCATAGAAGCTTTTTTCAAAGTAGCTCCAAAATTCAAATAACCCAAATATTCATCAACAAATGCATAGGTAAACAAAATATGGGTATCTTTACAACTGAACACTGCTCGACAATAAAAATGAATCCACACAATAACATAAGTGACTCTTTAAGCCATTGTGCTAAGAGGAGCCTTTTGCAAAGGGGTTTATATTGTTTGGTTGATTCTAATTATGTTAAAATCTAGAAAATGCTAACTAATCTATAGTGAACAAAAATATATCAATGATTATCTGGGGCAGGGTTCAGAGGTATGAATGTGTTCCATAGACGCTTAAAGAAACTCTGAGAGGTGAGAAAAATGTGTGTTGATTTGAGCAGTGGTTTGGCCCTGGACCCATCTATCACAATGAATCAAATCACACACATTAGATGCATACAATTACTTGAATGTAAATATACCTCAGTAAAGTTGATAAAATTGTGAAACATTTAACACCATTGACTAATAATTCTGCCTGTAGAATTTTTATTTATGTTTTATTTTTAGAAAAAGATGTCCACCAATATATACTGTAATAGTAACCTCATAGAAAGATAATTATTATCTGTATATGTACTTCAATTATGCATTACTTTTTTATGTCTAAAATCAGTAACATTTTGACGGTTTTTCTTTTCTGTTGTATTTTATTAAGTGTAAGGTCAATTAAGTAAATGCAGGACCAATTCTCCAGAGAAGTCTGAGAAAATTAAGTTTAAAACAATCCAAAAGTGATATATTTCATTTTTAGTGTGTATATTTAAGGTGTACAATGTAATGTTGTGATTTACATATACATAGTGAAATGATTACTGTAGCCAAGCAAAGGAACATATCCATCACAAAGTGGTATAATTTATAATGTCTCCCTCTCATTGCACTAAAAGGTGTTTCAATTGTTTGTAAATATATCTATCTTTGGATACCTAATGTCCACTGATGCAAGTTACGTAATGATTTTTATCTGTTTATTTTAATGTATTTGTATTTGATATTAACCTAAATAAATATTCATAGATAAACAAAGAAACATTACTCAACTGCAGCACAGAAATACCAATGTTCTCAGTCATATACACAAAGATGAGTGATGGAAATCCAGCCTAATTCTCCTGTATCCTTGAATGTGAAGCCATTTTTTGGACTGCACCTTAAAAATCGGAAACATGTTAGTGTTCTTTCCCTGTTTCAAACCGTAATTTTTCATTTCTTATTAAAAGTCAGTAGTATATTTCCTTTTCTTTGATACAGTAAGTCTCTGAACTTCTCAGTAGAAAGAATATATATGCACTCTATTGGGTTAGAGGAAAGAATAATACACCCACAATTTTCTGATCTGGGTTCATACCCCAGCCCTCAGTGATTGCAACTCTGAGAAAAGAACACATTATCTATCTCCCAGGATTATTTTCAGGAACCCTTCAGCAAAGCACTTTGTTTTTGAGCTAGATGTCTATGGTTAAAACTTGTTTTCTCAGCTTAACATTGGTATGACCTAGGACAAATACTTAGTCTCTCTGTTGATTTTACTCATGAGTAAAATATGATTAATAATAGCTACTTCACAATATTAAGGTGAAAATCAGGGATGATATATTAATAGTTTGAAACATAAGTATAGCAGTAGAAACATAATAAGCATCTTTCTTTTTTATTTTTTTGAGATGGAGTCTCACTCTGTTGACAGGCTGGGGTACAATGGTGCGATCTTGGCTTACAGTAACCTCCACCTCCCAGGTTCAAGCCATTCTCCTGCCTCAGCCTCCTGAGTAGCTGGGACTATAGGCGCATGCTACCATGCCTAGCTAATTTTTTGTATTTTTAGTAGAGACGGGGTTTCTCCTTGTTGGTCAGGCTGGTCTTGAACTCCCGACCTCAAGTGATCCACCCATCTTGGCCTCCCAAAGTGCTGGGATTGCAGGCGTAAGCCACCGCACCTGACAATAAGCATCATATTTATAGCTATTAGAAGCTGTGAGTTAAGATAGTATCCTTTCCCAAATAAATATTAAATGACCAAGCAGACAGCCATAAAAGACAATTACAAATAACACAAGAAACCGAGGAGCAGTAAGGCTATAATCAAAACGTCAAAAGATAAGTGTTGGCCAGGGCGTGCAGAAAAGGCAACACTTACACACTGTTGGGGGAAATACAAATTAGTACAGCCACTATGGAAAACAGTATGGAGTTCCTAAAAATATTTAAAAATAGATCCACCATATGATCCAGCAATCCCACTGCTGGGTATATATCCAAACGAAATTAAATCAGTATATTAAAGGGACATCTGCACTTCCATGTTTATTAAAGCATTATTCCCAATAGACAAGAAATTGAATTAACCTAAGTGTATATCAACATGAATGGATAAAGAAAATCTAGTATATAAATCTGGTTTTTCCTTAGCCACAAAAAAGAAGAAAATCCTGTTATTTGCAAAAGATAATATGTTAAGTAAAATAAGCAGGCACAGAAAGACAAATACTTCATGATCGCACTCGTGGAATTTTAAAAAGTTCATCTCATAAAAGTAAAGAGTAGCATGGTGGTTACCAGGGGTTGGGGTGGTGGTCGGGGCAGGAGGTGGCTGGGGAGACATTGGTCAAAGGATAGAAAATTTCAGTTAGATAAGAGGAATACGCTCAAGAGATATATTGTACAACCTGGTGGCTATAGTTAATAGCAATATATTATTTTATTGAAAAATGCTGAGAGAGTAGATCTCAAGTTTTCACCACAAAAATAACAACTAAGTAAGAATATATATGTTGATTAGCTTGATTTAGCCATTCCACAATATATGTATATATGTATGTACGTGTGTATATATATACACACACACACGTATATATAAAACAAAATATCATGTTGTACACAATAAATATATACAATTTTATCTGTCAACTTTTTTCTTTTTTCTTTTTGAGACGGAGTTTTGCTCTTGTTGCCCAGGCTGGAATGCAATGGTGCGATCTTGGCTTACTGCAATCTCCGCCTTCCAGGTTCAAGCAATTCTCCTACCTCAGCCTCCTGAGTAGCCGGGATTATAGGCGTGCACCACCATGCCTCGCTAATTTTGTATTTTTAGTAGAGAGGGGGTTTCTCCATGTTGGTCAGGCTGGTCTCGAACTGCTAACCTCAGGTGATCTGCCCACCTCAGCTTCCAAAGTGCTGGGATTACAGGCATGAGCCACAGAGCCCGGCCTGTCAATTTTTAAAAATTAAACTAAATTAACTATTTTTTAAAAAGAAGAAGAAAGAAACTAAGGAGCAGCATCTTCCAGTGATGTAGATTTTATTCCAGAAAGAAAACTATCCGAGCCTACCGCTTCTACCACTGTCCATGATTATTGTCTGTAACTGTCAATCAGAATTCCTCTTTCTCTTATCAATTAACTCT
Organism: Macaca fascicularis; assembly: GCF_037993035.2. Classification (NCBI taxonomy): domain Eukaryota; kingdom Metazoa; phylum Chordata; class Mammalia; order Primates; family Cercopithecidae; genus Macaca; species Macaca fascicularis. The sequence goes on along the minus strand of NC_088377.1, from coordinate 141,606,471 downwards.
TCTATGGACAAACTCATTGGCTTTTTAATTAAATTTTTAACTCTACCACCAATGTGCAAAAGAACAGAGGATTTAGTCAATGCAACATTTGCTGAAAGACAAGTTAAATTGATTTGCCTTAAGTAATTCCCTCTACATTTTTACTGGTCAATTGCTAAGCTCTAAAGCTATGAGGAAGAGGATAGATCTGCAGTTTGTGTGTCAGTATAACTGGTGTGCAAAACCTGTACTCCAACTTCTGCAACCTACAGTAAGTTCATCTAGTGTACTTGGACAGTATTTTTATAGAATGTTCTTCTGACGTTACTGCTTCCTTTTCTTTGAAAGAAAATAAGGTGGTCCTGGAAAGTCTGGGGAAATTTTTATTTCTCTTTTCTTTACAGGTAGGTAAAATATTCTGTTTCTTGAGCTAGATGCTGGTTATACAAGTGGGCTCAGTTTGTTGAAATTCACTGAGCTTTAGATTTATGACATATTCAGGATTCTTTATTTATAATGCATCAATTAAAGGTAAACATACTGATAGTAATAAGAGTAGTAATGAAATCACATTTCTTAGCATTTTATGACATACAGATTAAATTACCTTCTCTGAGCAAGAAAGAGAGAAGTAAATTGTAAAAAAGAAGGATGTTTATATGTCCTAAACAATAATTCACAGTTCGTGTCATGCAGTAAAGTAGTTCTGACATAAATAAATTTGGGAAATATTCCATATACTATCCTCCACCTTGAAATTCATCATTCACAGTAGCAAATAAAAAACTCTCAAATATTGTACAGTAAATGCATTTGTTGAACTTTATTTAACGCAGCCTTTACAAAATTCAGGTGTGTTCTATAGAACACAAATTCTCCTTCACTTTAATACATTATGTAGGAAGCAACAATTCTGTGGTCAAATAAGTCTGAGAATTAATGGGATATGATTTACATAAAATTTAATAGTTTTCTTCACTACAGTAATTCTTGAACTTAAATTTGCTATCTTTTCCAGGATATTATATGTTTCTATATGAATGAGTATTGTATTAACTGTTTTAAAGACACATTCTTTTCCCTGTCATTACCTAAAATTAACTAGAATAATTAAATTACAAAATGAAGGTTCAGCAGCTAAGTTAAGCTATGCCATAGGGACAGATACTTCCTTGTACTTCTGGAGTTTCATTGCAGGCATTCGTAGCCATAAACATAGAAGACAAGGGTGGGTGTTTTGAAGTATGCAGCAGAACCTTTCAGGATAAGGGTTTCTTGGGAGACATTATTTTATGAGTATATGACCCTTCCCATGAAACATCTCTAAAAATGGCATTTCCAGCATCTCTAGTATTCACCCAGTCTCATAGGAGAGTCATATATCTAGTAGTCGCTGCATTCTACAAATCTGCAAAATAGTAACAGAGTCAGAATAGGACATAACTAAATAAATACAAACGCACTTGCTTAATTCAGTCGTTGCAGCAAGAAGTGTGATTAAACAATATATAAATGTGAGGGCTGATCTCTGAACAAGTATAGAGATTTCCCTACTATTAGTATACCAGAACAGACACTGCAAGTGGCCAGTTTATGTGAACTATCATAAGATACATAAATATGCAACAGAGACAGTGGGGAAAAAAGATGCTTATGATTAGAATAAAATCAGAGATACCAAAAGAGCCATTTCATAATAGAGGCTTGATGAAGACTTACCTTAGTACGTCGATATGGCAGTAAATAGAATATGATGATATATCAGTACATATAGTCAAACTAGTTTCAATATAGAGACTTTAATGTGGTTTCATTAATGCTATCTTTTGGAGAGTGACAAGTAGGAACAGTTAAGTAACAAAGAAGCTACAGATCTTTTTACTTTGTTTTATAATTTTGAATATTTTACATAAATTATAAGAATAAATTTTTAAAAAACAAAATCATTCATCAACTTGGTGGCATAACATTTAAACAAAAATTTTTAACATGATTTTAAAACACAGGATTTTAACTGGCCTTGTTAGTAGTTTATGCCTAAAGGATAAAACTAGCATCACAGAAATTTGAAATTGAATTAGTCATTGTTAGTAAAAATAATGGTGTGAGTGAATATATATATTAAAGTAGAAAATATTGGCAACATTAAATATCGTAATCAATATTTGAAGAGTAAAAGAAAATAAACACAAACATAAAATATAAAAGCAAGATTGAATCCAGTAATCTTTATTTTAATTTAGAAATACCAGTAGATACTCATGATTAATTTTTCTTTTAAAAAATCATGTTTCTTAGTTCTCTTCATTGAGAAGGCCTAAAAGCAATGTAATACAGAAGTAATCAGCTCTAAAACCAATATTTTGGTATTATTTTGGTATCTGCATACCATTCCTTACTAAAATAAACAGACTCTTTTGAGAAATAACTGTTTCCAGATCCGGAGGAAGGAAATATATAAAATGAGCATGAGGTATCTTGTCCAGAAAAGGAAAGAAGCTATCAAAGACTACTGAGATTATTTCAAAAGGACATAGAAACCAACTTGAAGCAGCTCTCAGCAGCCAAATATAAAACAATTAGGATATTAACAAGAATTATGATTGCAATGAAATGAAACATAAAATACAAAAAGATCCATAAGTTCATAATCAACTTTTAAAAATATGCATAGATCACCATTAGATAGCTTTTCCTGGAATAATCCCAGGTTATGATTGTTGTCTTAAGATGATTATTAATATAACTTCATTTTATTTGTAAGTGTCGCAGTTCGGAGGATGAGTTATATGATTACCCTACTATTATAGAGTGCTGATGTGATAACTCATTCTGCAAATCGGTAAATAAAATGAAAAAAGAAATTATAATACCTTATAAAACCATTTCAAGGTAGCCAAATACTTGATAAGGTTAATTTCTTCTATAGAAGAAGTTCAACTAATAAAGCAAAAATAATCATAGCACTATAAAATCATTATTTTATAAGTCCTAATTTAACAGTGGATCTGGATAACAGTTCACACTAGATGTTTTAAAAATACATGAAATGTTGCTACTAAGCCTTATAATGGGTAGATGGACTGACAACAACTGAAAACACTGATCTCTCTTAGGAAAACCAGACTATATGGGCTCTTCATGCAGTATTAGAGAAATCTACCATGCCACCTACAAATCATTCTTGCTAGAATTTGAATGCGACTATGCAAGTTTTAGATTCAATTACAAGAAATATAAAGACAAGAGAAGCATATTGAACAACAGCAATAAAATGCAATCTGCCAAATACAGATTGTGGGAATATGCTACAGGATGGTTAGCCCAATTCCTCAAGTAAACTATGGCTTGAACAAAAAGTGTCTCTATATGTGTTTGGGAACTGCTATAGTGTTATAGACCAAAAAATATTTAAGAGTAGTCCCATAGACTACTCTTTTTGATAAACACAGAAATTGACTCTTCTAGTCTTAGAGCTTCAAATTTTTGTTTTATCTGAGTTCCTTCCTCAGGACAGGACATTCAGGCCTCTCAAAAAAGTATCAAAGAACTTCAACTCACTAGATCACCATAGCAGACGCCACCCCTCATTCATCATGATTGCTTCCTTGCTCCTCCCTAGTTCTTGTTTTCTTACATATTGTTACATTTCCTCCCTGCTATATAAACCCCTAGTTTTAGCCAGATAAACAGATTTGAGACTCAGTTCCATCTCCTTGGCCATAGCAGCCAAAGAAAGTCTTCTTCCTTGGAAATACTTGTCCTCTCAGTCATTGGCTTTCTGTGTGGTGAACAGCAGGACCAAGGCCAGACCCCTGGGGTTTTAGTAACTAGAGAAATATCTGGAAAATACCAAATATTTAACTAAATAAAACATTTCTAAATCATTTGTGAGCCATAAAGATATCAAAGGGGAATGTGACAATTGATATACACTTTCTACACATAATTGAAAAAGCAAGAGATTGTGAAAATTTTATAATAATACATTTGACAAGGTAGATGAAATAGATGGATTACCTGAAAACTACAAAGTATCAAAGCTCAATCAAGAAGTAATAGATAACCTGAATAGTTCATATAACTATGAAGGAAACTACAAGTGTACTTAGAAACCTTTCCACAAAGACAATTTCAAGCTTAGATGGCTTCATTAGTGAATTTTCCTAAATATTTAAGAAAGGAGGTAATATCAGCCAGGGGTGGTGGCTCGCACCTGTAATCCCGCACTTTGGGAGGCCTAGTCGGGCAGATCACAATGTCAGAAGATCGAGACCATCCTGGCTAACACGGTGAAAACCCGTCTCTACTAAAAACACAAAAAATTAGCCGGGCATGGTGGTGGGTGCCTGTAGTCCCAGCTACTCAGGAGGCTGAGGCAGGAGAATGGCGTGAACCCGGGAGGCGGAGCTTGCAGTGAGCCGAGATCGCGCCACTGCACTCCAGCCTGGGCGACAGAGCGAGACTCCGTCTCAAAAAAAAAAAAAAAACAAAAACAAAAACAAAAACAAAACGGAAGTAATATCAATTCTACACGAAGTTTTCCAAGAAGAGGCAAAATTATTAGTTTGATAGCTAACCCAACAAAACCGGCTTCTTGATGGAACAAAAGCCTTAACTGCAAAGTAACCAACAATTTAACCTTTGTGGCACTGAAGGCTACAAGGGTACAGACCAAGGTAAACATTTTTATCCAGGAAATTTGCAAACCTTTTCTTCTGCTAGGTTTTTAGTGTGGGGATTTGAATTAATCTTACTAGAAATTGAGCTAGGTTTAAGCCCAATGCAAAAGGAGAAAGAAAATAGAATAAAAACATTGCTCTGGGAAAACGGTAGCATTACATGCCAGGGCCAGAGCTCTAGCCAGAGTAGGAACAGGAGCAACAAGGAGGCCACATCCCTGTGTCCTAGAAATAGGGTTCCTGCCTAAAACTGAGGATTAACCAGGACCGTGGGGAACAACTTCCCACTGCACTCGGTACTCAGTGACAGTCTAACAAGCATTTAATAATAAGTAACAGCATACTGGTAAAGGGAAGAGTGAAAAGTATACAAAAAGATACAGCCAGGGGCAAAACTAAAGATGAGATAAAGATAAAAACAAATAATGACAAAACACACACACACATACACACACACACACACACACACACACACACACACACACACAGGCAAGCTATCCCCCATGTTAAATCACAGGTATCGCTAAAGAAACTTGAGGAATTATAGTGCAATGAGGGTAACCATAGCAATAAGGAATTTTAAACCTGGCCCAATTTCTAACAAGATTAACTCAAATCCCTAAACTAAAAACCCAGCAGAAGAAAAGGTTTGCAAATTTCCTGGATGAAGTTCTTTACCTTGGTCTATACCAGTTTACCAAAACAAATAAAAAATTTAAAAAAAAATAAAAATGACTAGCTGTTGATAAAAATTTATGAGGAAAATACAAAATAGAAAACAAATGTAAAAACTCTCTCAAAAGACAAAGAGATTATCAGACCCAGACGCAGATGACAAACCATTTGACAGGAAAATGAAAATGACTATAATTAATATATTTAAAAGTTCAATGAAAAAGTTAGACATTATGCAAGATCACATAATTATTTCTGTGAAGTGATGGGAATAATAGAAAAGAATGGAATTACTAGAAATGGAAAAGATCTTACAGAGATGAAGAATGTGTTCAATCTTGACATTGGAGAATGTCATCAGTAGGGATAGCAAAGCCAAGAAAACAGTCAGTAAACTTGAAATAGGTCAATAGAAATTACCCAAATTTCAACGCAATTAGAAAAATAATCTTTCAGGGGAAAAAGCAGAACCAAGAATTTAAGAGCTGAGGAACAATACCAAATAGCCTAATATATGTATAATTGATTTTCCAAAAGGAGAAAAAGAGACAACATAAAGAAAAAGAAAGATTTGAAAGTAACCTCTGAGAATTTTCTAAATTTAGTGACAAAGAACACATCTCAGATCCAAGAATTCAGAGAACACCAAGCAGGGAAAAAATACAAAGAAAACCAAAGTGTATCCTATTCATACTGCTGAAATCAAAAGACAAACAGAAAATATTAAAGGCGGCCGGGCGCGGTGGCTCAAGCCTGTAATCCCAGCACTTTGGGAGGCCGAGACGGGTGGATCACGAGGTCAGGAGATCGAGACCAACCTGGTGAACATGGTGAAACCCCGTCTCTACTAAAAAATACAAAAAACTAGCCGGGCGAGGTGGCGGCGCCTGTAGTCCCAGCTACTCGGGAGGCTGAGGCAGGAGAATGGCGTGAACCCGGGAGGCGGAGCTTGCAGTGAGCTGAGATCCGGCCACTGCAATTCCAGCCCGGGAGACAGAGCGAGACTCCGTCTCAAAAAAAAAAAAAGAAAATATTAAAGGCAGCCAGAGATGTTTTTTCAAATGTAGTCACACAGAAGTACAAATATAATAATTTTATCAGACTTGTCTCAGAACACAAAGAAGCTAGAATACAAAAGAGAGACATTTTTAAAGTACTAAAAGAAAAAAAATCAACCTATACTTCTATGCCCAGGGGAAATATACTTCAAAAAAGAAAGAAGTATAAAGACTAAGACAGACAAAATCTGAGGGCATTTGTTGGCAGCAGAATTAGTCTACACAAAATAGTAAACACAGTTCTTTAGGCAAAATAATTTTATATCAGAGAGAAACTTCAATTTATGTAAAAAAAAATTGAAGAGCCCAAAAAATGAAAATATAATAAAAGAAAATATAATAAAATTGATTTGCAATTTTAATTGCCTTAAATAACTCAAAATATAAAGCTATCAAAGTATTGTGCATATGTGAAACAAATGTATGTAACAATGGGACAGAAAATGGAAAAGAGGAATTGGGAGGAGACTGCTGAAAGTTCCTTGCAGTATATGTAAAGTGTTTATATTATTTCAATGCCGATTCTGATTTTTAAGAAAGATAGTAAGTCAATATAAATAAAATGAAATCATAAAAATGCTCAACATGAGAGGTCAGAAAAAAAGTATAAAAAAGTATAAAACAATAAGCAGAACAAATATAAAACAGCTAAAAAGATTTTAATTCAACCATATTAAATAAAATTTAAATTGAATCATACTGAATGTGAACAATCCAAGTATACCAGTTGAAAGACAGATACTGTAAGATTGAAGAATAATGGTACAACCAGTCATATGTTTTCTGGAAGAAATTAATTTTAAATATAAACACATAGGTTAATAATAAAAAAGCATAAAAATATATGCCATGTACAAAAGCTATACCTTGCAGCACACACTAACCAAAATACTGTTATTAGACAAAATATACCTAAACCAAAGAATATTATAATAAAGTGGAACATTACTTAAAGATAAAATTGCTCAATTTTCCAAGAAGAGATAAGTCTCAAACATATGTGCATCTAACAATCGAGCTTCAACATACATGAAGGAAAAACTCTTAGAACAGAAATAGTTAAATCCCCAAATACAGTTGAAGCCTTCAACATTCCTCAAGCAGTAATTGATATAACAACTAGTGAAAATATAGAATACCTGAAAACACTATCAACCAACTTGACCTAATTGCCATTTTTATAACATCCCACCCAACAACAGCTGAATACACTTTTTTTTTCAAAGTGTATGTGGAACATTCACCATGATAGTCCATATTCTGGGCCATAACATAAACCTTAACAAATTTAAAAGAAGAGATGTAATATAAAGTATGTTCATGATCTGCAATATAACAAAATTAAATTAGAAATCTGCAATGGAAAGATATCTAGAATATTCCCCAAAATATTTGGAAAATCAGCAACTCACTTTCAATAGCTCATTGGTCAATGAGGATGACTCAAGGTAAATTAAATAATATTTTAACCAAGTGAAAATAAATACCTCATAATATTTAGCAGAATATAGCTACAGAAGTGCTTAGAGAATGTTAAAAAACATGAAATGTTTATATTAGTAAAGAAGAAAAGTATTAAATAAATTATCTAAGCTGCTACTTTAAAGAAGTAGCAATAAAATAAGAATTAAATCTAGAGCAAGTAGAAGAAAAGAATTATAAAAAGAACAAAGTATCAAAACATCACATTGCACTATGTTATTTTTATAATTGCTTTCTTCTGCTTGCTCTAGATTCAACTCTTACTTCATTGTCAGTTTTTTAGAGCAGCAGCTTCTATTCTATACATGTAATACATAATGTAATACAATCATGATTTGTCAATTAAAATAATATTTAAAAAGGTAACCATGTGAGGTGATGGACGTGTTAATTAGCTTGATAGTGACAATCATTTTGCAATACATACATATATGAAAACATCACATTGTACACCTTTAATATACACAATTTTTATTTGTCAATTATACCTCAATAAGTATGAAAAAGTTTTTAAAAACATTTAAAAAAAATTGAAAGAAATAAATAAAATTGAAAACAAAACAATAGAGAAGAAATAAAATTGAAAACAAAACAATAGAGAAAATTAATGAAACGAAAGTTGATTCTTTAACAAATACAATAAAATTGATAGAAACTTTAGGCATTTTGATCTAGAATAAAAAGAGAACATATAGGTTACTAATATTGGGAAGAAAAGAAGGATATCACCATGGAACTTATAGATATTAAAGGAATAATCAGGTAATACTATGAATAACCAAAGACATTAAAAGGAATGAAAACTATAGAACCGTATCTCTCATGATCATATGCAAAGACATTCTCAGCTAAATATTAGCACGCTAAATTCAACAACATGTAAAGACTAAGTGAAGGTTATCTCAGGAATGCAAGGGTGGTTTAACATTTGATAATAAATCAATATAATTCACAATATTATCAGACTAAAAAAGAAAAACCACATTAACATCTTAACAAACGCAAAAATATTTATAAATCAACATTTATTTATGATTTTTATTATAAAAAACTATTAGAAAACTAAGGATAGAAGAACACTCCTTTGACTGAAAAAAGGGTGTCAAATATACAGATAACATCATACTTAATTGTAAGACACCTCATGCTTTCCCGCAACATTGTGGTGTAAAAAAGGCTTGGCTATTGTCTTACAACTGTTACTCAACATCATTCCAGAAGACCTATCCGTTGTGCAATAAGGAAAAATAAAAAGACATTTTGATTTAGATTAGAAAGAAATACAATTATCTCATTTGCAGATGACATGATTGTGTACATGGAAAAATCCCAAAAAAACTTAACAAAAATCTCCTAGAATGCATAAGTTCATTCAGCAAGTTTGCTGGATATGTTAGTATATTAAAAATTGATTGTGTGTTTATACAGTCACTATGAACAGCTAGAAACTCAATTTTTAAAATTTGTCCATAAGCATGTGTACAGAACAGATGAAAATTCTTCTTAGGATATTCCTACATTAAGATATTTTTTTCTTTTTTAAAGTCAAATGGTATTCCATTGTGTATATCTATCCCATTTACTTTATCCATTTATCTGTTGATGGACACAAATTCCATATCTTGTCTATTGTAAATAATGCTTCAATAAACATTGAATTGCAGATATCTCCTTGACATACTAATTTTATTTCCTTTGATATATTCCCAGTAGTGAGATTGCTAGATCATATGGTAGTTCTGTTGTGAGGGGCCCTCATACTCTTTTTTCCATAATAGCTATACTAATTTATACACCCACCGATAGGGTGCAAGTGTTCCTTTTTCTCTATATGCTCCCCAACTCTTTTTATCTTTTGTCTTTTTGGTAGTAGACATTCTAACAAATGGGAGATGATATCTCATGGTTTTGAATTTTTTTTAATGGCAATGAAGAAACCAAAGTCACTGCTTGGAAGTTTGTCTAAGTCAAGGCCTAGTGTCTTATGAACTTAGCCTCCTTACCAGCTGCCCCACAGATACTTGGATCAAGGTAATATGTGGAAGGGTCAAAATGTTTCCAAAACACTTGTTCCTGAAAGGTTTTACCATCAGTTTTATTTTCAGATTGCATACTATTTGATCAGTAACTATATTTATATTCCTTCCTGTATATCTGAAATTGTCAAATGTTTGATTATGAAATTTCTATAGAGCTTACTTATTAAAAGTCCAATAAAAATAACCACTCATTTGGGAAATTTAATTTTATTCATGTTTTCAGGTTAAATGTGCCCACTGACAGGCCTTCTCCTGTCCTGGAAGAACTCTTAACCAATACAGCCACGGATAGGAATCCTAGCTCCACCAGGTACTTATTGTGTGACCAAGTCTTGACGTAACTTTACCTTAGTGAATTTTCCTTGTATGCTTCTTGTTGTTTCAAGAGGCAACTTAGCAGCAGTATATCAAAATTAGGATATTAACATCTCTTGTAATTTTCCTATGTTGCCTAACTCCAACTAATGCCAATAATATTATAATTCCGGGATCAGAATAGACTATCATAAGCAGACTCACCAGTTTAGTACACAATTGTATTGTTCATTTATTGATGACTTACAGAATCCAATCCAACATTTATCTGATAGATAAATGAAAAAAGCAGTTTTATAGCAACACCTCACATGTACCTTAACTTCTCAGAAAGTAATTTTCCTTCTTGATGTTTATTTCATTTTACCTGCAAATGTGTTATTTTTCTTTATTGTTTGGGTGTGCTTAAAAAACTTAAATTACATACAGTTGTCAGTTATATAACTGGCTAAAAAAGTGAAAAATTCAACGAATTCTTTTTTTCATGTCAGCAAATGGTATGATTTGTGTTTTATATTGAATTGTTGAAATTGATCTCTTTGACAGTAAAGCAAATGTTGCTATTGTTTTGACAGTATAAAGCAAAGCAATATGAAAGCTGAATATATTTAAAGAAACTATCTAAAAAATTGAATCGAAACCGAATGCATATTAAAAATGAATATTTCATAGGGAATTTTTGTATAATTATTTTCATCCAAGTTCTCTGAAATTTGTTATGAGATGGTACTTCTGAAAGTATATTACACCAAAAACCAATCTAAAATCAACTTTACACTGGATAAGTTAAATAAACTTATTTGAAGTGAAATCTCATTTCTAAATTCATACAAGATTTTTTGCTGTGCTTTGTTATTGTAGAACTTCTACATCATTTCTAGAAATCATAAATGTGCATGACACACATGTGCATATATTGCATATAATTTGTGGATCTCATATACATGAGATTTTCTTAGAGGCAGTCCTCAAATAGGAAAGTCACTTGTCACTGTGATGTGTTTGGTTTCTTCTATGTGTCTACTTAACAAATCTATAAGATAATTCACACACAGAAACACCCACACAAAGACATCCAATAAAAGTAACTCAGTAGGTAAGACAAACCAAGTGCATTTTTGAAGTTTTACACACGCACATATTTATACGTACATATATACACACATATGAACATTTATATATACACATAAGGAAAGTGTGAGGATTTGTTTTCTTTGCTAACAGTAGTTTATAGACTACATATCAAATACCAGAATCTGTGATAAGCATTCTATATTGTTTTTCCTTTAGTCCTAACACAAAAATCTCTTAGGTTGGTATTAAAAATAAGGGTACATGTAAAAGTACCCTTACTTTTACAGTGTGGTATTATAAATATTAACATATTCTCCATAATGTTCTACAGAGAGGAAACTGAACTATAAAGGTTTAAGAAACTCATCTAAAGAACAGTACATGGTAGATCCAATATTTGATCACACTTTTGTTTCTTTATAAGATAAAAAATATAAGATACAGTCACCTGCCTGAATGCATATAACTGCTTTATAAATACTGTATTGACTTTTAATGTCTTGGAATTATATAGATGTTTTATATGTAAAAATGTTTAGAATGATGTTAGTAAAATGTTAGCTAATGAATCATTTTAGAGTCATGGCCTGAAATTTCATGGAAGAAATTATCCAAATACCCTCTTACACGCTAGGTAACCCCAATAAATAGTGTCCAGTTGTAAGGTAATACCTAGAGAAAAGACAAAAGAGATCCAAAATCATTTAATAACGATAAATGTGAAGATGATCAGAGGTCTAATGTAGGTAAGATGTGTAAAATAAAGACATTTTAAATTAAAGGCTTAGAGTGCTTCTTATAACAGAGATTGAGAAATTGGCCAATAACCAACACTACCAAAGCCTCTGCAATTGTCTGGAGATAAAACTGGCATTTTGCTTAATTATCTCTGTAGTCAGGTGTGAGAAACACTGCCTCAAAATCTTAAATTCTCCTTCAGCAAATCAGCTAATGGGGGCTCTGAGTCTGGCCTCTCTCAATCTGTCTCAGAGATACTGAATCCTTCTCTTCCTAGTGATTGGGGACCTAGAAACTGTCATTATTTAAAAAAAAAAATCAATATAAAAAGATCTGACACTAGTTCCCTTCTTTTATGCACTAGTTGTCTGGCTGCACAAACCCATAAGCAGTATTTTATTCATAAAGTGGAGATTTCCAAGAGGGAAAAAACCAGATTTGACTACATAATTATACACGGTCTCTTTAAATAAACAGGTTTGACATTTGAGGCACTCATCAGAGGGAGCCTATTCTCCACGTGGCCTTTCTTAGTTTAAAGGATTACTTGTACCTTCAGAGGCAGGTAACCTGCTAAACACAAGTATCGTTTTGAAATAGTACAACATCAAGATCAACGCTCTTAACAACTGTGGCATACCTGTCCTCGGCTATGTTAGAAGTTCTAAAACTATTGTAAGGAAATATGTCATTTATCTTAAAATTGACACTAAAAATGAATTTCTTCCACCTTAGGGAAATTACTGACCTGTAAAAGTATCCTTACTTTTACAATGTGGTATTATAAATATTAATATATTCTCGTATAATATTCAATTAATTCAGTTTTGGGGGGAAATGGGCTAGTCTTTAAACATAACATGTTTGAGCTCACATATTTAATTGACTTTCTCTTTCAAAATAATTTGTAGGCTAATAATAGAGGCTTCAAGAAAAAAAAAAAAAAACTCAACGACCATATCTTTAAATTGAAAACTGAGAAAACGAATCCTTAGAATTTTGATAGGGGAAGATAAGTTCCACATTTATGAATATTTATTTAGCACTGACAAATAGCAAAATGATAACCTTATGTTGGAGGAGTATGTATATTTCTCCCAAATTAGCTATTTGTCTCACTAGTCACAGTTAGTTTAAAATGTCTTTTTAAAAGGCAATCAAGATGACACTTTATAAAAGTCAAGTCATTTACGTATTCTCTACCTTACTCATCTACAGAAAATTCATCTGATATTGCTGTCAGTTTTCTCTCCTCGACCTCTCCTTTCTCCTCTTCCGTATTTTGTGGTTTGGGGTCATTTCTGAGGACTAGCACTGCACCTTGTATGTAGTTTTATAGTGACAGTTTCTAGTATATTTTTTCATGTTCAGAAAGAAATGTTTTTGATAAGTAAATTTATTAAATATATTAGTTGTATTCTAAGGCTAAGAGATCTAAAAGGCAATCTGCTATGAAAGTATTGCCTGTCATTAATTCATTTGAAATCCAGAATGATTTTGAATTAGGAGACAGTAAGACCACAATAAGAAAATTCTTTTTCTGTTGCACTTTTAAAGAATGGGAGGAGATAAGAAAAAGAAGTGATTTAAAATATCACCGTTTCTCTGCAGCAGAATGTTTTCAGAAACTTTCACAGACTTTTTTCCTTGTCTGATGAAAGCCTGCAATATGCTTCGTATTCCTTCACTCACTTCATATAAATGTGGACACTGAGACTCAGAAGTTACAACATAGAAGAACTGACATTTTAGTCCAGGTTATTTTAACTAAATATCTTTTTTTTTCACTCGGCTATGAGAGTGTCAACGTTTTGAAGATGACATCATCATGACTCTAAAGAAAGCACTTTCCTGTATCAGAAAAGTAAATGTAGTGTACACCATTACAAAAGATATTGTGTAAAGCATAGTCTTTTTCTGGTAGGTGAATATTTGCAGAACTCACTAGGAAGCAACTCTTTAAACTCAAACCCTAACTTGTAAGGAAGAATTATTTCTCTAGCAAACAAAAATCCTAACTTATAATCAAATTTAGAAATTACCAGGATATTGAAGTTTATCTTCAAAGGCCTGGACAAATCTGGACTCTTAGATTAAAAAAACATTGAAAGGGAAAACAAAATACATTTTTTGATCATCTAGATATCAGATAACATGATGATTATCTAAGATTGTGGACAATCCCGAATCAACTGACTACCATAAGCAAAATGCAACTAAATTCAGTATTTGATACCTGAAACCACAGAGACTTGGTTTACTAGGCAGTTGCTTTTGGTTGTGATTTTTATTTGTTTTAAAGTGAAATTCAGTCAGTATGTCTATAGAAAAACATCTGACTATGTCTGCATTCCTAGGTATTTGACAGGCATCTTCTATATTGCCTGATCCTCTTCCGTGTACCGGGTACGTACTTTAAACAAACTAAATGCCCCACTCAGGTGGCTATTACATGCTAGTGGTGGTGAAGTTAGAGGGAGACAGAATATTACAAAAATAAACATGGAACATTATGTTGTTTATAAGTGTAATTCTAAAGGAAAACAGACCAGTGGCCAGGCACAGTGGCTCACACCTGTAATCCCAGCACTTTGGAGGGCTGAAGTGGGTGGATCACTTGAGTCCAGGAGTTCAAGACCAGTCTGGGCAACATGGAGAAATGCTATCTCTACAAAAAAATGCAAAAATTAACTGGGAGTGGTGCAGCATGCCTGTAGTCCCAGCTACTCAGGAGGCAGAGGTGGAAGGATCACCTGAACCTGGGGAGGTCGAGGGGATGCAGTGAGCCGTGATCATGCCACTGCACTCCAGCCTGGGTGAAAGAGTGAGATCCTGTATCAATCAATAAATAAATACTAGATACACAGTATATAATATATACACACACATATGTACCATATTTTTTATATATATATAGCATTTATGCTACATATTTTCTAAATTTTTAAAAAAGAAAAATAGAGCAGGATAAAGAGGTAGCCAAGAAAGTCCTCTCTTAAAAGGTAGCATTTTAACAAGGATTCAAATCAAGTGAGGGAGCAAAACACGAATATTCAGGGAGAAAGTACAAGAAGCTGAGAGGACACCGTGCAGTGGCCCTGTGGAAGGCAAGGTTCAAAATGAGAGATATAAGATAGATGACACCTCAAGTCCCCTTTCTTGCTCCAACATCAAAATGGGACTTAGGAATCAGGAGATCTGAAGGTAACAATATTTAGAACGGAAATATATTTTGTCCCCGCTGCGGATTCTGGCTTTTACAATAAGTTGAGTTTTTATAACTATTTTTTATTTCAACTTGTGTGTAAGGTCTTTTTCTTTCAAATCTAGAAAACTGCCATAAAGATAATTAAAATTTCCTCAGAAATTATTTAATCACTCAACTGTAGCATAAATTGAATTCATTTTAAACTAATGGATTATAGAAATGATAGTAAAATTGTATAATGTTACAGATGACTGAAATGTTGGCTAAATTAATTTGCAGTGAAAGCTTTCCTTAAAACACAAGTTTTAAATAAATACTTTTTTGTTTGTAAGTCTCATTCAGAACAAGGAATGGACTCTGTATACTGTAGAGTGAGACATTCTCTTATGGTGTCCTATAATATGATTGAAGTGTTTTATTTTCAAATGGTTGCTATCTGCAAAACTCCTTATATTTTTGTCCTTACCTGTAAGTCAGTTAATTGCACCTACTTTGTAATTAATTTATACAAATGAAATCATGTTCTTAGATTATACTATAGGAACATATAACATTACTTTTACCCAATTACTTGGAGCTTTTTAGTAATCAGTCACTCATCTGCCTTTTCTTTCTTTCATGGCTAATTGGAGATAACTAATAGGTGTGTTTATTTCTCTCCGGGTAAATCTTTCCATGCATCCATCATGAAGTACATGAAAAATTGCATCTGTTTTAATTTCAAGATTGTTAATTTTCAGTTTAGAAAAGTAAAACTCAAAAAAATGAATTTCCTAATATTATACTTTATTTTTGGAGTTATCCAAAAGTGATTAGGAAAAAATAGCAGAAATATCAAGCATTAGTTTGATATTAGAAATTAGTTTTTATGATCAGTCTTAAAGATATTTCAGAACATATTAGAATATGATCTGATTATTCTTTCAGTTGTTTACAGAAAAATAAAACCACAGAATTATTCCTGTTACCTGGGTTGAAGATCCTAATAACTAAATAATTTGAAGAACCTAATGACTAAATAATTTGGATAAGGTATAATAATTTCAAATAAGTAGTACATGATGTTTTAATGTCTGGTTTCTCTATAAAGCATAAATAGATTTTAAATACCTTATATCTGTGTATTCCAGCTGATCAAAACAATATTAAGAATGCATCTTTATAAATGGGTGCTAATTGACAATGGAAATAATTTAGTAATAGACTATATAGGATGTTAATAATGAAGCCATATGTTTATGTCTGGATTTAGAAATTTTAAACAATTATTTACTATGTCATTTTTCCTTACCTTGGAGAACTTAAACTGTTGTTTCAGTTCTACAAATCAGCAAGATATTATTTATGGCAAGAAATATTCCATTGAAATATTGTGCTATAACATGGGAAAATGTAAATATTTTTCATGGTTTTGATCAATGTGAAATAAAATTTAATCCTGAAAAAAAGAAAAAATAGCAGAAAAATTGTAATTAATTTTTTTCTAAAACAGGTATAAAAATAATGAATTGTCAGTAAGATAAGATTTACTATAAAAAGTCTCCATGTTTATCACATTTATTTATTAACATATCCATGACAAAAAATAGATGACACAAATTTTATTTCATTTATTTTACATTTTAAATTTGATGTTCACGACCTTTATCAACTGTAACCTCATCCCTCTGAAAGGGAAGATCATATAATGTTAAAAAATGAAAAGTCAGTAGAAGTTTTTCATACTGTCCAGAATAGGACTAATTTTGACTTTTTTTTTTTTTTTTTTTTTGAGGTAGGGTCCCACTCTGTCGCCCAGGCTGGAGTGCAGTGGCGTGATCTCGGCTCACTGCAAGCTCTGTATGTTGGTTAATTTTTTAAATAATTCTTCACTTAAGATTAATTCTTTTCTGTTAAAAAATTAATTTTGAATAAAAAAAGAATTATTATTCTCAGTACTGTTCATAAGGCTTTATATTCTTTTGTGGGAAAAATACTAGCTGGTAAATGAGGAAACATTACCATATGCATGTACTTCTAATAGAACACTTAGCACATTGTATGTAATGGGTTATTCTTCCTGTTATCTTCTTCCTTAGTCCTTGATGAGAATAGGACAAAAACTCTTTTCTTCTTTGCAGTCCCAAAGCCTAGTATAATGCCTAAAACAAAACAGTCTTGAGTTCAATACAATGCCAAGAACATAATAAGTTCTTCTATGTGTCCCTACTTAAATACTGATGTGGACAGCAGATAGGGAAATACTGTGTAGAAAAGGACAGTTCCCCAGCAAAGGCCACACCCTAAGGCCTGGAAACCCATGACTCTACATGGGCACAGGCATTTTTGTTTTTGTATCCAAATTGTTGCCTTTTGGCCCACCAGTCCACCCCATCCTGTAACCATATAAATCCCAAGCCCCAGGCTCCAGAAGGAGACAAGCAGACAAACGGCAGAATTGGGTGGCAGAGGAGAGAAGAGAAGGAGCATCTGAATGGAGAGAGGAGTTACAATGGGATGACTGGAGAGATGGGCTGCTGGGTGGCCTGACTCCAGAGGAAGATCACCTTCCTACTCCATCCCTCTTCCAGCTCTGCGTCCATCTCACTGAGAGCCACCTTCACCACTCAATAAAACCCCCACATTCACTGCTCATGTCCGTGTGTGACCTGATTCTTCCTGGACACCAGACAAGGACTCAGGGACCAAGAGGGCACTGAGCTGGTTAACACTTAATCCATCTGCAGAGAGCAAAGCTAAAACAGCCCTTTAACACTGGGGCTTCAAGAGTTGCAGACAGCCACCCTTAGACTCTGCCATGGGGTTGGAGCCCAAAAGCACTGGCACCGGCTCCTGCACCTGCCCTTTGGCATGCTCCCCCTCCCATAAGGGGTTTGCGTGGTGGTGGCCAAACAGCCACACCCATCACACATCCTGCAAGGGGAGGCCAGAGAACTCTCCTGTTTCATCTGGAGTCCCATCCAAGATACAAAGAAGGGTGAGTACAGGTGTGCAACTACTGGATCTGCCTCTTTTACAAGAACCTACAACCTCTCGCCTTCCTTCTCTGTTTCCCTTCACAGAGGGGGCAACTGAAGGTATCTTTTGTTGCTAAAAGGCTCCGAGACTGAACTCCAAAGGCCAAGACCCCCAGACTTCGCTGTGGTGGCTATGGTGTCTTCTTTCATGTTTTGAAATGACTCTTATCTCTTCCTTTATAATGTTAAGGGTTTTGCTACAGACGGCGGCAATGATATTAAAAAGAATCATTTGGCTCAGCCATCAGAGGTGCAATTCAGAGCAATGTGGTTTTCATTTGTTCCTACAGGTGCCATCCCCACCCCCACCCCAACAGCTGCAGGGTCCAGCATGCCATGCTGCTTACCCACTCCCCTCATGGCTCAGATGCCTGGGTGTGTCTGCAGCATGCACAAGCCACACCAAATGGTCATGAGGAGTGGGAGAAAAACATGGCTGCTGCTAGGACCCCATGTGGCTGGCTGGCTGGTTCCTCCCACCAGCTGCACCTATTTGAGACTTAATCTGAGCCCTGAAATACCTTTTTGTCCCAAAGTTGATTCCAGGCTTCAGGCTGAAGCCCTAGAAAGGAAAACCAGATCTAAGGGATCCAAAGCCAGGCAACAGGCACAATGTAAATGGACAGGACCAATTCCTGCAAACTAAATCCCCACTTCGTGGAAGGAGGCCATGCTCCATGACATAAATGAGGCCCAGGGAACCTAAAGGTTGCCAACAGTAGGGGAGGCACAGGCATAGGTGAGGGTGAATAACTCCTCTTATCTAGGCTCCCCTGCTTCACAGGTACAGGTCACAATGGCACTTATGGGTGTCATCTGTCTAATGTCTCTGGAACTTGGGGATAAGAAGATGGAAGAGAAAGAGGGGAGGCTCACTTTCTCTCTCCCTCACACTCTGAGTTTTTGCTGCAAGAAGCGGGTGGCAGGGAAGGAGAGAAGAGAAGGAGCATCTGAATGCTGAGAGTAGTTTGGCTAGGGACAATCAGAGAGGAGATAGGCCACTGGATGGTTAAACTCTAGGGGAAGATCATCTTCCCACTCCATCCCTCTTCCAGCTCCCCATCCATCCCACTGAGAGCCACCTCCACCACTCAGTAAAATCCCTGCATTCACTCTTCAAGACCATGTGTGGTCTGATTCTTTCTTGACCCTGGACAAGGACCCAGGGACCAAGAGGAAACTGAGCTGGTTAACACTTAAGCCATCTGCAGACAGCAGAGCTAAAAGAGCACTGTAACACTGGGGCTTCGGGAGTCACAGGCATCCACCTCGAAATGCCACCATAGAACCAGAGCCCAGAAGGACTCGCCTTGGCTCGTGGGTGGGCCCATCTGCATGCTCTCCTTCCCATAAGGCGTTTGAGTGGTGGTGGAGGAACACAGAACCACACTCCTGTTGCATGCCTTGCGATGAGGCACCAGGGAACTCTCGTGTTTCAATATCACCTTACTGGAACAGGCTTTTTTGATCAATCTGATCATTAAAATAGGAATTCCTCCCAGTTCTAAGTATATTCTTCTTC
This sequence comes from Macaca fascicularis, assembly GCF_037993035.2. Taxonomy (NCBI): domain Eukaryota; kingdom Metazoa; phylum Chordata; class Mammalia; order Primates; family Cercopithecidae; genus Macaca; species Macaca fascicularis. Next base: position 141,586,682 of record NC_088377.1, on the reverse strand, counting down.
CTTAGTATGTTTTTGCTTTTTTTTTTTTCTATGTTGTTTCATTTTGCTTTTTGTTTTTGGCATGCTTTAGCATTCACTACCATCTGACATGCCATACATGTTGTCTTTCTATGTTTATTGTTCAGGATGCTATAACAAAATGACATAAACTGGGTGGTTTATTAACAACAGAAATTCATTTCTCAAAATTCTGGAGTCAGGTAAGTCTGAGATCAAGGTGTTGATAGATTCAGTGTCTGGTGAGAGCCCACTTCCTTGTTCATATACAATCCTCTTCTCACTGTGTCCTCACATGGCAGAAGGGGCAAAGCAGCTTTTGGAACTCTTTTATAAGGGTACTAACATCCCAATCATAGGGGCTCTACTTCCCTGACCTAATTACCTCACAAGGACACACCTCCTAATACCATCACTTTGGATGTTAGAATTTAAACAGGAATTTGGGGGAACACAAACATTCAGACCATTACATTTATGTCTAGTTTCCTCAAGATTTAGAATAATGTCTGGTACTTAACAGAGGCTCAATAAATAGTTGTGGAATTAATGAAGAAATGAATGAAGAAATAAGGAAGCAAAAGGAAATCCAGCTAATTTAAGAAACAATGTCATGTGAGAGATCTCTATGTGGCTTCTGATTTGTTTCTGATATTATAAGTTTTTGATATTCTTTCCTCTCCCCACTGCCCCCTAATCCTGATGTTTTCCTAATGTTGAAGTTCTTCACAGCCTCCGCTCAGAGAATCCTGTTGCAATTTCTAAAAGAGACTAAAATAAAAGATAGCTATTACTTCCTTCATGATATCAAATAACTAATTTAATCACTACAAAAGTCATTATAAATTATTACAAAATTTTAAGAGTATATCATAGCTTTGCAAGTTACAAATATATGCTAGTTTTGCCATACTTGAAACCACCACTGTCCAGTAGAACATTCTGCAATGATAGATATGTTTATATCCATGCTGTCCCACATGGCAGACACTAGACCCATGTAGCTATTGAGCTCTTGAAATAAGATAACTAGGTTTAAATTTTATTTAACTTTAATTTAAATTTAATGGCCACATGGGAATAGTGTCTATCACATTGAACAAACATAGCTCTAAACAATTATTTTCCTTTTCCATATTCAGAAATTATAAAAGAAATAATGCAACAAAAATAATGAAATGTACAGTTATGTAATAAATTTAACTATAACAATACTTTGTAGTAAAATTATTACAGAAAAATATCAGTTTCTTGCAACTTATTATGAGAAGTTTTGTTTATCTTGTTTTATTAAAATATAGAGTAAGATAGATAAATGTTACAGTAACAGCTGAAACATTTATCTGAAGGGTAGAATAATTCTATAATACATATACTTTATTACAGCAAGTTCTATTGATCCATTCTCTAAGATTTAGGATCAGAATACAAAATTGAATATGTGACCCGACTACAGTATTTTTAAAAATTATTTGCTAACAATATAAGATATTATGGATAAGCAAATGTCTTTGTTCTTTGAAATTGTTATGATTCCTTTTCTCCTTTGATTTTTAGTTGCACCTTGATTTAAGATGGAATCAGCATTGATCTGGCACGCTTCAGAGAGACTAAAAGGTTACTTTATACATAATGGTGGTTTATTTGTGACTGAAAAGATGTTTTATCAACTTTTTAAAATTGATTGACTAGAGTGATTCTGGAATGACAGTGTTTGGGGGATATTTGCATTATTATGGGGTATATGAAAATAGATATTGTAAAGAATAGATTGGCTTGACTCTTTTTAGTAATAAAAACTAAAACAATCACCAAAATAAAAACAGAAACAAACTATAACCTACAAGACTTTGATTCCTTAAAATGAATGGAAGATAGAAAGTAGAAACTTGCTTCCTGACTTGTACTGTGCTGGATCTAGCTCATTCAATAAATCCATTACAAGCAGGTGGTTCAAATTCCTAAATCAGACTCAAGTTTTTCAAAACTTCCCCTACACTGCCTTTCTTTATATCCAGCCTAATTCTGGAACCTAATAAATGCAAAATAACAACATAACATTTAAAAAATTAAGTAAGGGGAAAAGAGCGTAAGACTTTAAAATTGCAACAGATATAAAATTATTTCTAGAAAATATTTTGTAATCAAAGAAATGTTTTAGCAACTATACAAATATAATCAACAGGATAAGAGAAAAATAATATCTAAAAATTAGTCTTTTCTATAGACATCAACAATATTGTACTAGAAATGCACTGGAAAATAGCAATAACTACAAAACACAATCCTATCAAGAAATGTTAAATGTCTACTGAAGATCAAATGTAATAATTGAAAAGAAAGATTATGTTCTTAAATGGAAAGGCTCAATATAAAAATAGAGATGAGTTGTATTTCTATTAAAGTATAAAATCCATGTAATTCTATTCAAAAATGTAATGAGATCTACATGTATTTTTGTGTGTGCATATATAGACATGGTTTAAAACTAGATCTCCAGTTGTTTATTCTAACGTTCATGTGGAAAATTAATTTGTAAGAATAGCTAATGAGATTTTAGAAAAGGAAAACATGAGGAACTAACTCTACGTCATTTTATTAAAAAAAAAAAAACTATACAATTACACAATGTGACATTTTGTGAGAAAAGGCAAAGATTAGTAAAGCTGAGGGAGTATGTATGTACACGTACACATATATATTCAGAATCCAGGATGATTTTTAAGTTGACAGAAAAAATGTATACAGTTAAATCAATATTATTTTGTTCATTGTCTATCAACTTGGAGAAAAATTAATGCCAGGCCTATACCATATAAAAATCTACATTCCAGATGTTTGAATCTGAAAATATTTTAAAAGCTAACTTAATCTTGATAATGTTTACATTATAAACACTTTTAAACTTGAAAATATGAACAAGTATTTATAATCTGAAGCAGGGAAGATTTTGCTAAATCAGAGAGTTTTGTAGATTATCTGAAAGAGAAAAGATTGATGCATTTAACTATGTAAACATTTTAAATTGTGTAAAAAAAAAAAAAAGAAAAAACATTATAAAAGTTGAAAACTAACACTATTCACTGGGACTGAATATTACCAAGATGTATTAAGAAAGGAATATGAATAAGTAATTCATCAGAAGAAGAAATAATAAATTACAAGAAAGATTTGAAATTAATACTCATTATAATTGGTAAATAGGAAATTGTAAATTAAAACAGCACTTGAATAGGGAAAAGAGATTAGTAAAAGCCTACTAGCTAAAGATTTACTTTTTATAAAGTAGTTTTTCCATCTTTTAGCTTATTAGAAATATTCATTTTGGTTAGATGTTGTAACTTAAAATATTATAAAGATGAAAAAGTTAAAACAACTCCAATTTTCATCAGTAGGAGAATGCTGACAATATTTCTTATACTATTCTACTATGAGATACTTTTTAGGTTTTGAAGTTAACAACTCCATGGAAATATTTCTAAATGTAATATTAGATTAATAATGTAAATATTATAACAAACCTTATATTATGATTTTATTATTTTTAACATACCACATTTGCAAACCTCTTATTAATTCTCATTCTTTCTTGTGTTTTCTCTTGGGAAAGAGGTAGGAATGGACATGCTGGAGAAGTAGTGGAATATGACCATTACAATGTGACTTCAATGCTGTTCAATTTTGTTTTTTAGAACAATTTTTTTTTTAGACAAGGTCTTGCTATGTTGCCCAGGCTGGAGTGCAGTAATGCAATTATAACCCAGTGCAACCTCAACCTCCTGGGCTCAAGCAATCCCCTCACCTCAGCCTCCAAGCAGCTGGGGCTACAGGCATGCATGACCATGCCTGCCTAATTTTTAAATTTGTTTATAGAGATGGGGTACCACTATGTTGCCCAAGCTGGTCTCAAATTCCTGGGCTCAAGCAATCCTCCTGCCTCAGCCTCCCAAATACTACATGAGTTCTTTATATAAAGCTTGTTGTTCACAAATGCCTTCTAAAGTTTTAACAATTATTCACATTAAAATTTATAACATTATTCTTTCAATCTGGTACTTAATATATTTACGTAATTTCTCCCATTAAAAAGTCTTATCTCCTCAATTATGTTATAAAATTTTAACAAAAGAATTTATATCTTATCTTTCCTTAAATATCTCACGGTATCTTAACATAGTAAGTATTTATTAAACCATTATCATCTTGTAGAGTTATTTTATAATTTCTCTGTCTGTTTCCATGTCTTGTTTTGAACCATAGTGGTAGATTGAGATTCATAAAGAGTGGGACAAAAGAAGAGATAATTAATCAGAGATATCTGAAACATCTCTTTAATAATATCTAATAGAGGTGGCCCCAACTGGCATCTAGGTTTCATCTCTTTTTACACCTTTGTTACTTTTCTTCAAATTTGAATATCAATCAGAATTTATATGCAATATACTTCTTACTCTTTAATAAAGAACTGCTTTATTAATCCTGAAAAGATAACTCTCACAAGTGTAACCTTGTGTTTATCTCTCTGATATTCCATGTCCTTTCGACAGAAGAAAACTTTTTTGGGAATGGCCTGAAAATTACTTATCAACAGTGGGGAGAGTCCTGAGAGAAATACAGTTTTTAAGGAAGTCAATGTTGAGAAATAATCTTCTGTGAATGTCTCCCATTTCTATCCATCTTGCAAGCGGAGGCACTGACTATGTTATAACAGATTTGTATAGCAAACAGCTGTGGAAGATAAAGATAGTGGCTCCCTCTGGGGTAAAGGGCAGCTTTATTTGCTGTTCAGAATAACAGAGATATCTCCCTCTGGGACAAAGTTCAGGGAAGTTTATTTTCCGTTATAAAAGATTTGAGTTTTTTAAGCCTAGAGTTCCTACTGCAAGTGCAGCATCCATCTGGGTCGCTCCACTTCACCCTGGGGATATGAGGGGTAAGGAGAAACAGCATGTATGTGAAGCTTATTTTTTCTGCTATGCTGTGAATAATAAATTCCTTTTATTCTGACCCAGAGTCTCCAGTCTTCTACCATCAAACAGTAATAGTCTTTTTAGCTTACAAGTAGGGTGAAATCTCAAACTGTAGAGAGTTACATGCAACCTAATTTAGAGACAGTAATTGTTATAGAAGTAGTATACTGTAAGGGCAATTACTGTTCTGTGATAGGGTTCCCAACCAACCAAAGTGATAGAGTCTCTGAGCTACTCTGAGCTACACCTGCTACGGCACAGCTTCTCAAAGAAAGCCATTCTTCCTATCACTCAAATGATTCATTAAGTCATTTAGCATTTTTACCCTAAAAACTTTAAACAAAAACAGTATTTTCCCTATGAAGTAGAATTTTAGTATATTATCTAATGTTGGTACATGAGTACAAAACTACTTCAGAGAGAGGCAAAGCAAGATGGTAGAATAGGAACCTCCACTCATCACTCACTCTCAAGGACATCAAGTTAAACAACCATCTTCAGAGAAAAAGCACCTTCATAAGAGCCGAAAATCAGGTAAGCACTCACAGTATCAGGTTTTAATTTCATATCACTAAAAGAGGCCCTAAAGAGACGGAAAAAAAAATGGTCTTGAATCTCTAGTGCCACCCTTCTCCACCCCTGGCAGCCACAATGTGTTGCAGAGAGCATCTCTGGGCACTGAAGGAGGGAGACAGCAATTGTGAGGCATTGAACGCAGTGCTGTCGTGTCAGAAAAGAGAGAAAAACTAGACCAAACTCAGCTGATGTTCACCCACCGAGGGAGCATTTGACCAACCATAGGCACAGGGGAATCACCAATTGCAACAGTTCAAACTTGAGTGCCAGCACACCTCACCACTGAGGGCCAAAGTGCTCTTAGTATCTAAGTAAACATGAAAGGCAGTCTAAGTCATAAGGAATGCAACTCTTAGATGAGTCCTAGAGCAGAACTAGGCCCAGGACAGTGAACTGGAGGGCGTGGAGTAGGGAGGCAGTATGTGACTTACTGAGACACCAGTGGGGCAGTCAAGGGAGTGCTGGCATCACCTCTCACCTGACCCCAGGCTGCACAGCTCATGGCTCCAAAATAGATCCCCTTCCTCTCACTTGAGGAGAGAGGGAAGAGTGGGAAGGACTTTGTCTTGCATCTTAGATACCACCTCAGCCACTGCAGGATAGGGCACCAGTCAGAGTCGTGAGGCCACCAATCCAGGCATTAGCTCCCAAGAAACATTTATAGACACACCCTGGGCCAGAAGGTAACCCACTGTCCTACAGGAAAGGCCTGGCAGCATTCATCACCTGCTAACTGAAGAGCTCTTGGGCCCTGAATAACCAGCAGCAATATCCAGGTACTACACTGTGGGGTTTGGGTGAGCATCTGAGATTTGCTAACTTCAGGTGAAACTTAGCATGTGACCAGCTGTGATGATTACGAGGCAAAATTCCTTATTCTTGAGAAAAGCAGGGGGAAAAGGAAAGGAGACTTTGTCTTGAATATTAAGTGCCAACATCACCACAGGTGGGTGGAGCACCAAGCAGGCCCTTAAGGTCCCCAGTTGATATGGCTTGGCTGTGTCCCCACCCAAATCTTGAATTGTAGCTCTTGTAATTCCTACATGTTGTGGGAGGGACCCAGTGGAGGTAGCTGAATCATAGTGTGGGTCTTTCCTATGCTCTTCTCATAGTTACAAATAAGTCTAATAAGATCTGATGGTTTTATAATGGGGAGTTTCCTTGCACACAGTCTGTTCCCTGTTGCCATGTAAGATGTGAGTTTGCTCCTCCTTTGCCTTCCACCATGATTGTGAGACCTCCAGCCATGCTGAACTGTGAGTCAATTAAACCTCTTTCCTGTATAAATTACCCAGACTCAGTCTCTGGTATGTGTTTATTAGCAGCATGAGAACAGACTCATACAGTGAACTGGTACCAGTAGAGTGGGGTGCTGCCATCAAGATACCTGAAAATGTGGAAGCAACTTTAGAGCTGGGTAATAGGCAGAGGTTGGAACAGTTTGGAGGGTTCAGAAGACGACAGGTAGATGCGGGAACTTCCTAGAGACTTGTTGAATGGCTTTGACCAAAATGCTGATAGTGTGATGGACAATGAAGTACAGGTTGAGGTGATCTCAAATGGAGATGAGAAACTTGTTGATAACTGAAGTAAAGGTCACTATTGCTATACAAAGAGACTGGCAGCATTTTGTCCCTGCCCTAGAGACCTGTGGAACTTTGAACTTGAGAGATGATTTAGGGTATCTGGTGGAAGAAATTTCTAAATGGCAAAGTGTTCAAGAGGAAGCAGAGCATAAAAGTTTGGAAAATTTGCAGCCTGACAATGCAACAGTAAAGAAAAAAAAATCATTTTCTGCGGAGACATTCAAGCCCACTGCAGAAATTTGCATAAGTAATGAGAAGGCCAATGTTAATCACCAAGAAAATTCGGAAAACATCTCTAGGGCATATCAGAAGCCTTTGTGACAGCCCTTCCCATCACAAGCCCTGGGGTCTAGGAGTATAAAATGATGTAATGGGATGGGCCCAGGGCTCCCCCCATTCCTCCATGTATACAGCCTCAGAAGTTGGTGCCCTGTGTCCCAGCTGCTCTAGCCATGGCTAAAAGGAGCCAAGGTACAGCTCAGGCCATGGCCCAACAAGGTGCAAGCCCCACACCTTGACACCTTCCATGTGAAATTGAGTCTGCAGGTGCACAAAAGTCAAGAATTGAGGTTTGGAAACCTCTGCCTAGATTTCAGAGGATGTGTGGAATGCCCGGATGCCCAGGCAGAAGTGTGCTTCAGGGGCGGGGCCCTTATGGAGAACCTCTACTAGAGCAGTGCAGAAGGGAAATGTGGGGTTGGAGCCTCCACACAGAGTCTTGGCACTGCCTAGTGGAGCTGTGAGAAAAGGGCTACTGTCCTCCAGACCCCAGAATGGTAGATCCACCAACAGCTTGCACCCTGCACCTAGAAAAGCTGCAGACACTCAATGCCAGTCCATGAAAGCAACCAGAAATGGGGCTGTACCATGCAAAGTCACAGAGGCAGAACTGCCCAAGGCTGTAGGAGCCCACCTCTTGCATCACAATGACTTTGATGTAAGATGTGTTGTCAAAGGAGATCATTTTGGAACTTTAAGGTTTAATGATTCCCTACTGGATTTCAGACTTGCATGGTGCCTGGAGCCCTTTTGTTTTGCACAACTTCTCCCATTTGGAATGACTGTATTTGCCCAATTCTGGTATCCCCATTGTATCTAGTAAGTAACTAACACTAACTTGCTTTTGATTTTACAGGCTCATAGCCAGAAGGGACTTGCTTTGTCTTGGATGAGACTTTGGACTGTGGACTTCTGAGTTAATGCTTAAATGAATTGAGACTTTGGGGGACTGATGAGAAGGCATAATGAATATTGAAATGTGAGGACATGAGATTTAGGAGGGGCTGGGTGAGAATAATATAGTTTGGCTGTGTACACAACCAAATCTTAAATTGTAGCTCCCCTAAGTCCCATATGTCATGGGAAGAACCTGGTGGGAAGTAATTGAATTGAATCATGAGGGTGGATCTTTCCCATGCTGTTCTCCGGATAGCTAATAAGTCTCACAAGATTTGATGGTTTTATAAAGGGGAATTTTCTCCTGCACATATGAGCTTGCCTGATGCCATATAAGATGTGACTTTGCTCCTCATTTGCTTTCCGCATGATTGTGAGGCCTCCCCGGTCATGTAGAACTGAGTCAATTAAATCTCTTTCCTGTATAAATTTCCCAGTCTCAGGTATGTCTTTATTAGCAATATGAGAAGGGATTAATACACCAATTTTAGGACTTGACTCTTGGACGAAACACTGGACCTTTCCTGGGCCAGAGGGAAGCTAACTACCTGAAGGGTGAGTTCCAAGCTATGCAACATTCACCACAAGCTGACGTGAGAAATTTTGGGCCTTATGGGAACATTGGTGGTAGACTGGCAGTACTCCTTGAGGCCAGGGGTGATGGTGACTATGAGGTGAGGCTCCTCTGCCTTTGGAAAGGGAAGGGAAGTGTGGGAAGGACTGCATCTTATTGTTTGAGTGCCAACTCAGCCATAATACAATAAAATACCAGGTGGACTTCTAAGATTTTTTACTCTAGTCTCTGATTCTCAAATGGCAAAGAAAAGAACAACTTCATAGGAATCAAAAATCAGGTGAGCACTCATAGTACCTGGTTTTAATATCATATCACTGAAAGGGGCACTGAAGCAATATGAAAAAACAGTCCTGAAACACTGATGTCACCCCTTCCCCACCCCTGGCAATCACAGCATGATGCTGAGACTGTCCCTGGGTCCTGGGGGAGGGAGAACACAGCAATTGTGTTCAATTGTCGGTCCATTTCTGGACCCACCCTGGGCCTAGGGGACCTTGCCACCCTGAAGGGAAGGACACAGGCCTGGCTGGCTTTGCCACCTGCTGATTGTAAAGTGAACATAAGCAGTAGCCAGGGAGTGGCTATAGGAGGCCTTGGGAGAGATGCACTACTGTGTTGGCTTCAGGTCTGACCGAGTGAAGTAATAGTTGTGGTGGCCACTGGGGTGCTTGTGTCACTCCACCCCCAGGTTTATGTGGCTCAGAATGAAGAGAGAGATTCTATATGTTTGAGACAATTAAGGGAAGAGAACAAGAGTCTCTGCCTGGTAATGCAGAAAATTATCCCAGATCTTGTCCAAGACCATCAAGCTGGGACTTCTACTAGTTTGCAAGGCCACAGCATTACTGAGCTTAAGGTTCCCACTAAAGCAGAAACATCTTCAATCATAACACCCAAGTTATTTCAAGTATCTGGAAAGCCTTCCCAATAAGAATGGCTGCTAATAAATACCTAACTCTTTAATGTACAGACACTGAAGAATATCTACTAACATCAAAACCATCCAGAAAAACATGACCTCACCAAATGAACTAAATAAGGCTAAAGACTAAATGATGACCCAATAAAAAAATAAATACAACATCTTGTCAAGACATAGCAGAGTAAGACATAAATAGAAACAAAAAAATTAAAAAGTGGGAGGACAAAACTAAGGTGAGTTTTTATTAGTTTACTTTTTGTTTGTTTACTTATGCAAATAGTGTTGTTGTTATTAGGTTAAAATAATGGGTTATAAGAGAGTATTTGTAAGCCTTGTGTTAACTTCAAACCAAAAAACATACTTGGATACACAAAAAATAAAGCAAAAAACTAAATTATATCATCATAGAAAATCATCTCCACTAGAGGAAGACAGGAAGGAAAGAACAAAGGAAGAGAAGGCCACAAAGCAACCAGAAAACAAATAACAATATGGCAGGAATAAATCCTTACTTATAAATAATACCATTGAATGTAAACAGAATAAATTATCCAATCAAAAGACATAGACTAGTTGAATGGATGAAAAAACAAGACCCACTGATCCTGTTGCCTACAAAAAACACATCTCATCTACAAAGACACAGAAAGACTGTGAGGTGGTTTGGCTCTGTGTCCCTACCCAAATCACATCTCGAATTGTTATCCCCATGTGTTGAGGGAGGGAAATGATTGGATTATGGGGATGGTTTCCCCATGCTGTTCTTGTGCTAGTAAGTGAATTCTCACAAGATATGATAGTTTTATAAATGATAGTTTTTCTCCTTCACATGCTCACACTCCCTCCCGCCACATTGTGAAGATGGTGCCTGCTTCCCCTTCATTGTCTGCCATCATTGTAGGTTTCCTGAGGCCTTCTACTCATGCTTCCTGTTAAGCCTGCAGAACTGTGAGTCAATTAAACCTGTTTCCTTTATAATTACCCACTCTCAGGGTAATTATCTATATCCATCTCTTTCAGCCTAAAAAGAAAGAGATGGATACAGATATAGACTAAAAATACAGATATTTTATGCCAATGTTAACCATGAAAGAGCAGGAATCACTATGCTTCTATCAGACAAAATAGATGCAAGAAAAAAAACTATAGGAAGAGACAAGTAAGGTCACTATATAATGACAAAGGGGTCAGTCCAACAAGAGGATATAACAATTTTAAATATATATGCGCCCAACACTGGAGTACCGGAGTACCCAGATATATAAAGGAAATATTATTAGAGCTAAAGAGATAGGCCACAATACAATAATAGCTGGAGACTTCAACACCATGCTTTCAGCATTGAGCAGATCTTCTAGACAGAAAATAAACAAAGAACATGAGACTTAATCTTCACTTAGAAAAAAATAAATCTAATAGATATTTACAGAATGTGTCATCCAAGAGCTGCAGAATGCACATTCTTTCCTCAGCACATGAATCATTCTCAAGGATAGGCCATAGGTTAGATCACAAAACAAGTCTTTAAACATTCAAAAACATTGAAATTATATCAAGCATATTCTCTGACCACAATGGAATAAAACTAGAAATTAATAACTAATAAGAGGAATTTTAGAAACTATACAAATATATGGAAATGAACATGCTCTTGAATGACCAATGGGTGAGTAAAGAAATTAAGTGAAAATGATAATGTGAAACAAATGATAATGGAAACACAACATATCAAAACCTATGGGATACAGCAAACGCAGTGTTCAGAGAAAAATTTATAGCCTATAAGTGACGGTATTAAAAAAAGGAAAAACTTCAGTTAAACAATATAACAATGCACTTTAAGGAACTAGAAAAGCAAGAGGAAACCAAGCTCAAAATTAGTAAAAGAAAAGAAAGAACAAAGATCAGAGGAGAAAAAAATGAAGTTGAAATGAAAAAAGTTACAAAAGATCAATGAAACAAAAAGTTGTTTTTTTGAAACATTAAAAATATTGGCAAAACTTTTGCCAGTCCAAGACAAAAAAAGAGAAAACCCAAAAAAATAAAATAAGAAATAAGAAAGGAGACTTTAAAACTGATACTGCAGAAATTCAAAGGATTATTAGTGTCTACTGTGAGCAGCTATATGCCAATAAATTTGAAAATGTAGAAGTAATAAAAGAATTCCTAGACACATACAACCTACAAAGATTGAACAAGAAATCCAAAACCTGAACAGACCAATAACAAGTAATGAGATCAAAGCTATAATAAAAAGTCTCCAAGTACAGAAGTGCCTGGGACCTGAAGGCATCACTGCTGAGTTCTACCAAACATTTAAAGAACTAATACCAATCCAACTCAAAATATTCTGAAAAATAGAGAAAGAAGGACTACGTCCCAATTCATTCAATGAGACCAGTATTACCCTGATACCAAAATCAGTCAAAGACACATCAAAAATAAAAGAAAACTACAGGCCAATTTTTCTGATGCATATTGATTCAAATATCCTTAACAAAATACTAGCAAACCAAATTCAACAAAGATTATTTGACGTGACCAAGTGAGATTTATCCCTGAATGCAATGATTGTTCAACATATGAAAATCAATCAATGTGATACATCACATCAACAGAATGAAGGATAAAAACAATAATATCATTTTAATTGATGCTGAAAAGCATTTAACAAAATTCAGCATCTGTTCATCATAAAAAAAAAAAAACCTTTGGAAAAAACTGGGAATAGAAGGAACATGCGTAAACATAATACAGCCATGTATGACAGACCCATACTAGCTTATACTGAATGAGAAAAAACTGAAAATCTTTCCCCTAAGATTTGAAACATGACAAAGTTGCACACTGTCACCGCTATCATTGAACATAGTGGTGGAAGTCCTAGCTAGAGCAATCAGACAAGAAAAAGATATAAAGGGCTTCCAAATTGGAAAGGAAGGAGTCAAAATATTCTTGTTTGCTCATGATATAATCTTTTATTTGGAAAAAAAAACTAAAGACTCCACAAGAAAATTATTAGAACTGATAAGCAAATTCAGTAAAGTTGCAGGATACAAAATCAACATACAAATTCAGTACCATTTCTATATGCCAACAGTGAATAACATGAAAAAGAAATTTTATATGTAATCCCATTTACAATAGCCAGACACAAAATTAAATACCAAGGAATTAACGTAATAAAGAAATGAAAGACCTCTATAATGAAACTTATTAAACACTAATTTAAAAAATTGAAGAAGACACCAAAAAATAGAAACATATTCTGTGTTCATGGATTGGAAGAATCAATCTTGTTAAAATGTCCATTTTACTCAAAGCAATGTACAAATTCAATGAGATCTGTATCAAAATACCAATGACATTCTTCACAGAAATAGAAAGAACAATCCTAAAATTTATATGGAACCAGAGTAGTCAAAGCTATTCTAATCCAAAAGAACAAAACTGGCTTCAGATTATACTACAGAGCTATAGTAACCAAAACAGCATGGCACTGGTGTAAAAACAGACATAGACCAATGGAACAGAATAGAGAATCCAGAAATAGGCCCACACAGCTACAGTGAGCTTATTCTTTGGAACAGAATAGAGAACCCAGAAAAAGGTCCACACACCTACAGTGAGCTCATTCTTGACAAAGGTGCCAATAACATACAATGGGAAAAAGACAGTCTCTTCAATAAACAGTGCAGGGAAAACTGGATATCCATATGCAGAAGAGTGAAACTAGACCCCTATCTCTTGCCATATACAAAAATAAAATTAAAATGGATTGAAGACTTGAATCTAAAACTTCAAACCATAAAGCTACTACAAGAAAACATTGGGGAAAATCTTCGGGCCATTGGTCTGAGCAAAAATTTCTTGAGCAGTACCCCACAAGCATAGCAAACATATCAAAAATGAACAAATGTGATCACATCAAGTAAAAAAGCTTTTGCACAGAAAAGTATACAATCAACAAAATGAAAAGACAACCCACACAATGGGAAAAATTATCTGCAAACTACCCATATGACAAGGGGTAATAACCAGAATACACAAGGATTTCTAATAACTGAATAAGAAAAAAATTTAATACTCTGATTAAAAGATGGGCAAAATATTTGCGTAGTCATTTCTCAAAAGAAGACATATAAATGAAAAACAAGTATATGAAACAGTGCAAACAGCACTGATCATCAGAGAAACGCAAGTCAAAATTGCAACGAGATAGCAGCTTACCCTAGTTAAAATGGCTTATATCCAAAAGTCAGGCAATAACAAATGCTGGTGAGGATTTGCAGAAAAGAGAACACTTGTACTCTGTTGGTGGAAACGTAAATTGATACAACCACTATGGAGAACAATTTGGAGGTTCCTCAAAAAACTAAATGTTGAGCTAACATACCATCCAGCAATCCCACTGCTGGGTATACACCCAAAAGAAAGGAAATTGGTACACTGAAGACATATCTGCAGTCCTACGTTTGTTGTAGCACTGTTTTCATTAGCTAAGATTTGGAAGCAACCTAAGTGTCCATCAACATATGAATGAATAAAGAAAATGTGGTACTATTCAGCCATAAAAAAGAATGAGATCCAGTCATTTGCAACATGTATGAAACTGGAGATCATTATGTTAAGTGAAATAAGCCAGTCACAGAAAGACAAACACCACATGTTCTCATTTATTTGTGGGATCTAAAAATCAAAACAGTTGAACTAATGGACAGAGAGAGTAGAAAGATGTTTATCAGAGGCTAGAAAGGGGAGTAGGGGGCTGAGGGGGAAATAGGGATAGTTAATGAGTACAAAAAAATGGAAAGAAAGTATAAGACCTAGTATTTGATAGCGCAACAGGGTGACTATAGTCAATAACAACTGTACCTTTTAAAATAACACAAAGAGTGTAATCGGATTGTTTGCAACTCAATGAATAAATGCTTGAGGGTATGGATAACCCATTTTTTTATGATGTGCTTACTTTACATTTCATGTTTGTATCAAGACATCTCATACACCTCATAAATATACACACCCACTGTGTACCCACAATTTTTTTTAAATCCTACTTCAGAAAAACTCAATGTACCCCACACATATTATACCATTAGGTAAACATTAATTATAAGATAAATTAAACTGTAAAGTGGTTGCTGTCAGCAAACCTTCGAGCACCAGCAGTCAAAATTGTTGTACTACAAAACTTGCAGAATGTGTGAATATACATACTAAGTATGTATCTCAAAAGTTAGAAAAAAGTTTTAAAATATATGTGACCTTCTAAGCACTATGAAGACGTTAACTCATATCCAGCTGATTAAGCATTGATGGGAAGCATAAAAATACTAGTAAGAAAATTTCTAAAACAATTCTTGCCACATATATTAAGAAACAAAGTGACCTTGTATAATCTTGTTGCCTTACTGCAGATGTTATCTTTGTTAAATTACATTTGTAAATCAGGGCTAATGTGGTATTATTCCAATCAACACATAAAATGTAAGTGCTTCTGGTGAACTTTATAAATGCTGAACAACAAATCTATGTGTTGGCTACTAACATTCATAGATTTTCATATTAAATAGAAAGATAGAAATTAAATATAATATAATTGCTGGCCACATTGTGAAATTTTTACGAATATAAATGTCCAAGATGTTTTAAGCAAAAGAAGAGACAAAGGCAAGTTTCAGAGCAGGAGTGGAAGTTTATTTAAAAAGGCTTTAGAATAGGAAAGAAAGGAAAGTTCTCTTGGAAGAGATCCAAGAGGACATCTAAATGTCAAAAAGGGATGTTTAACCTTGATCTTAGGGCTTTATAGGCTTACCTCTTTCCCATGGTTGTTACCCTAGGGTGGGCTTCCTGCATAAGCAGTGCCCTCCTTACCCTTGGAAATTTAGCACACGCAGTGTGATTAGAAAGTTGTATAGTTGTATGCATGCCCATCTGAGTCTTTCTTCCCTTTTTAAAGTGCAGTGTACCTGGAACATCATAATTCACCATTTTGTCTCTTAGTGCATGTGCCCAGGAAGTTTCTTCTTCCTAGCATCTGCATTCAATTAACACTTTAATTGTGGGTCATCAGGAGATGTCTGATGACCCACAAGACAGGAGATTGTCTGATGACCCACAATTAAAACTTTGGGTCATCAGGAGATTGTCTCTCCTTGTGGCTGCCAAATTATCATTTTTAGGGAGGCAGTGTAATAATCATTGAAACAGCATCTGACATTCCTAGTGGGTGGGGGAAGAGCGCTCTCCTTCCCCACTAATGCCTATCTAACTACCTTTAACAACAGTATGAAGAGGTGGGACCTTTGAGACGTGATTAAACCATGGGGGTTCTGCCCTCATGGGTAGGGTTATTCTGTTATAAAAAGATGAGTTTGTGTCCCTTTCTTTTCTTTGTCGTTCCATTTTCTCCTTTCTCCTTTCCTGCAGAAAGGCCCTCTCCAGATCCCAGTGCCATGGATTTCCCAGGCCCCATAACTTTGAGAAAAATTATTTATGTTTACTATAAGTTACTAATTCTCAGATATTCTGTTATAGCCACACAAAATGTACCGTAACAGAAGATTGTTACCAAGAGTGTGGTGTTGCTATCAACAAATACCTAAAAATGTGAAAGCAGCTTTGAACTGGGTAATGTGTAGAAGCTCTAAGAATTTGGAGGAGCAAGCTAGAAAATGCCTAGATTGCCATAAATGGAGTATTAGTGCGATTCTGGTGAGGACACAGAAGAAGAGAGCTATAGGGCAAGTCTGAAAGTTCTTAGAGATTACTTAAGTGGTCATGACCAGGATATCGGCAGAAAAATAAATGATGAAGGCAATTCTGACAAGATTTCACATGGAAATAAGGAACAAGGTATTGGAAATGGAAAGAAAAGCCATCTTTGTTGTAACGTGGCAAAGAACTTTGTTGAATTTTATACATGCACTAGAGCTTTATGGAGGCAGGATTTAAGAGCATGACCTAGGATATCAGGTGAAATACATATCTAAGTAGCAAAGCACTCAGAGTGCTACATGACTTCTCAACTGCATATAGTAAAATGCAAGACAGAATTTATAATTAAAAGGGGACAAGATTGTAAAAACTAGGAAAATTATCAGCCTGGCCATGTAAAGAATAAAGAAGTATGTTTAGGAGAGAAAACCAAGGATGTAGCCAAGTCAACATGTGATAAAAAGATTAGTATGAATAAAGGAAACCAGGTATAATTCATTAAAGCAATGGGAGGATAACCCTGAAGGCATTTCAGAAATCTTTCGGGTTGCCACTCCCACTATAAGCCCAGAATGCTACAGCCTTGAGGACAGAAAAATTTCCAGAAAAGGGCATAGAATATCTACAGAACCTCAGCATTTGGGGCCACTGGGATGGAATGAATGTATTCTGTATGTGAGAGGAACATGAGTTCTGGGGGCCTAAGGGTGAAAAGATAACATGGGAGAATTTTTTTCCTTCAAAACTCATTTTAAAATGTAATTGTCATGTAACAATATTAAGAGGTGGGACCGTTGAGGTAATTAGGCAAATCACCATAAAGCAAAGCCCTCATGGGTGGGTTAATGCCATTTTAAAAGGATGAGTTCAGCCCCTTTTGTCTCTTTACCCTTCCACCTTCTGCCATGTGATGACACAGCAAGAAGAGCCTTAGCAAATGCCTGTGCCTTGATCATGGACTTCCCAGCCTCCAGAACTGTAAGACAATACATTTCTGTTTATTAAAATTTTCTCAGTCTCAGATATTTTGTTATTACAGTACAAAACAGATCAAGACACAAGATATTGTACAAGTTTTCAGACACTTTAAAATGTTTTGTTAGGTTAGTATGGTCTATGTGACAAGTCAAAAATGCCTGTGAAAGTGCCATGTTTCTAACAAATGGAAAAGTAGCAAATACCTGTTATCAAGGTGATATCTTAGATTATATGTTCACCCAATGACTCTATCAAGCAAACATTGAAAATCCATAGTGCTTCCAGTTATATCTAAATTTGCCAAAATGTTGAAACAAACAAACAAAAAACAACTCATTTCTGATAAAAACTAACAAAGGACTCTGGGCTTCAATTTTTTGCAGAAGGTGCACTGCATTTTTCTTTTTGTTTTAATGATATAACATTTATCTAAAATGTATTTTATACATTCATAAATTAAACAGATAGTTACTGAGTTCCCACAATGTGCCAAACACTATGCCGGAACTTGGAATATATCAGTGAATAAAGCAAACAACCCTGCCATCTTGAGCTTACAATGTAACATTGGGGAAATCATGTTAAAACTTCATTTAAAGTGGAAAAGAAATGTTTCAGACTGTAGTCCAAACAATGTTCAAAGAGTATTTTTGTAAAATAACTTAAAATATAAATAAAAAGAATTCCTTGGACTCATATAAGTAACATTTTCTGTTAAACTAAGAATCATTTATTAAGTTTATTATAAATTTATTAAGTTCCCATTTTCATAATAGATACTTGGCTAGCTCTATCATAGGCAAACATTCAAATGTAGTTATAGTATTAAAGTTAAGTAAGAAAAAGAATTGTCTAGGCCTCATTCAGATAACTAGAAAGGCCAGTCAAAGATTAACAGGACAGTTAACAAATTTTAGTCTTCTCTCTTATCCTGGATTTGGAAAGCTTTCTCTTCTTTAAGTGCTTAGATCTTCATGATTATATTAAAAAGCTGACTTTTAAAGGGGTACATTTACTGCCTTAGACCGAAAAAAATGTTATCATACTTTATTCATAATAAGTGATTTTTTTTTAAATGGAGATTTCAAGTACAAATGCTCTGCTTACAAATAAATTTCCTGAAAATTAACAATTTAATAGCATTTTGCAGATTCAAGGTGAGTATATTTTATTCAAAATGAATATTCTGTGTTGGTCAATGCTACTTTAAAACTTCAAAAATAGCTCTCGGTTACTGTAAATTCTTTTTTTTTTTTTTTTTTTTTTTTGAGACAGAGTCTCGCTCTGTCGCCCAGGCTACAGTGCAGTGGCCCAATCTCAGCTCACTGCAAGCTCCGCCTCCCGGGTTCACGCCATTCTCCTCCCTCAGCCTCCCAAGTAGCTGGGACTACAGGCGCCCACCACCTCGCCTGGCTAGTTTTTTGTACTTTTTAGTAGAAACGGGGTTTCGCCTTGTTAGCCAGGATGGTCTCGATCTCCTGACCTTGTGATCCGCCCGTCTCCGCCTCCCAAAGTGCTGGGATTACAGGCTTGAGCCACCGCGCCCGGCCTGTAAATTCTTAATGTGAAAGTACTGCATAACACAAAGGGAGTTATATGTAAGAAAGAATAAATATTTTAAATTAGATGTACTTAATAGTTTTATTTCTGAGATAGATTTTATAGAATAGGAAGATGGCTGGGCGCGATGGTTCATGCCTGTAATCCCAGAACTTTGGGAGGCCAAGGTGGGCAGATCACCTGAGGTCAGGAGTTCAAGACCAGCCTGGCCAATATGGTGAAACCCCATCTCTACTAAAAATGCAAACTTAGCCGGGCGTGGTGGTGCATGCCTGTAATTCCAGCTACTCAGGAAGCTGAGGCAGGAGAATCACTTGAACCGGGAAGGCGGAGGCTGCAGTGTGCCAAGATCACGCCATTGCACTCTACTCCAGCCTGGGCAACAAAGGGGAGACTTCATCTCCAAAAAAATAGAAAAGAAAGAAAACAAAAGAAATAGGAAATAGATAATGCATGCCATATCCTATTTTTAAAAAGCATTACACTCAGATGTATTCTTATGAATTAATATAATTTTC
Organism: Macaca fascicularis; assembly: GCF_037993035.2. Taxonomy (NCBI): domain Eukaryota; kingdom Metazoa; phylum Chordata; class Mammalia; order Primates; family Cercopithecidae; genus Macaca; species Macaca fascicularis. Next base: position 141,567,102 of record NC_088377.1, on the reverse strand, counting down.
TATGAATTTATAGTATAAAGCATCATTTAACAAAGAAAGCATTATGTTTCAAATTGCAGTATCTCCTGTTAGCCACAAAAATTTTGCGTTTTTATTAACATTGGTAACAATAGTCACAACTATATACTTTTAACTTTCAATGTTAACTTGAAATTTGAGGCTCAAAATTCTTTCAAATTTCATTAAATCAAAAAATTGAAAATAAATTATTCTTGTGATCTCATAAGTATTCCAAATACCTCAAAATATAAACTTCATATGCTTTTTAAAATTAAAATGTTGATCATAAATTAAGAGGTAAAATTATTAGCTCATATTGCTGCAACATAAACATGCAGTATTTTTCCCAATGTGACTGCTATTGGAAAGATTACTAGTTCAGAATATTGAAAGAAAAGTATTTGCATTCATTCCCTGCTTCAAATAAATACCAACATCACTAAAATAAAATATCCTGAAACAGGAAGCATGTCACTCTAACTGAACACTTCTCTTAGGTGAAGTGTCAGAGAAAATTGCTTTACTTTAATGCTTATCAGAAGAGCACACAACCCTTATCTCTGACCAGAATTATTAGGGGCAAAATAAAATTGAAATAGCTTGGATTTTTGCCTTTTGCTAGCTTTCCTTTTTTTCTCTCTCTCTTTTCTACATTTAGCTCATTTAATGATGATTACCAAGAAATGGGAATAATTAAAATGTTAATGGATAGATGATAGCATCTCTTTTGTATTTCTTTTATCAAATTGTCTGCAATATGTTGAAAACTTGAATAAGGGAACAAAGACAGTGAAAACTATTTTTGCCACATTACTCAATAAGTGAAGTGAGTGTTATAAATACTTCAGGAATAAGAATTACATAAGCTTCTATCATTTAGATTAAGTATTAGATTGATTTAGATTAATAATAATTAGTAGTAGTAGTTCTTATATTTTTGCTTTTAATGAACAATTTGTGTACTCCAGGAAATAAAAATAATGGAGGAAACTGAGTGGAGAAGGGATTTTAATATGCAAAGAAAGAAAAATGAATATCAAATAAATGAAAGAATAAGTGACTATTATAAAATCATCCTAAAGAAATCAATGACTAAAAATTAATTATAATGGAAACAAAATATTTATAAATACTGAGCAATATAATCCATTTTTAAAATCAAAAAGGATGATAATTAATTACTAATATTTTACCACAAGAAATTAGGGAAAATCTCATAAAATAAACATGAAAAATCTAGAAGAAAATGCATAATAAGAGCAGAAGCTATTAGCATATGAAACAATGAAAGGAAAGAGCTGATTAACAAAACTATAACTGTTTTTGAAAGAAATAAATAGACAAACTTTTAACAAGATGAATTTTAAAAAAGAGCAAGGGAGAAAAGATTATTATAAATATCCACAAAGGAAAGGCGAGGCATAACTGCACATAAGATATATAATAAGAAAAATGCAAACAGCATCAAAAAACATGAGATAATACTATAATTTAATTTATACCAATAAGCTATGTACACACCTACGCACTAAAACAGATAAATGTTAAAATGCCGTAAGAACATAAATATGACCAAAAAAGGTCTTAAGAAAAAAAATAGAAATCAGAATATATCAGTAACTTCTGCAGAAATATCATAAAATTTTCATACCTCCCCAGGTCCCTGCAAAAAAAACAAAGGAGGAGGCACACATAAGTCTAAAGTACAAATGGCTTAATTGGTCGCCCTTCTTATCATAAATTTAAAGACAAAAAAACTCTATTTAATTTATTCTAGAGAATAGCAGGAAAGGGAAAATTGCCCAAATCCTTTTATAATGCTGAGTGAACCTTCATATCAAAACTGAATATGGCATGTTAAGACATTTGCCACTCTATTCCATTACAACACACTAAAAAAAAAGGCGGGGGGTGCTGAGATGTCAGGAAGGAGGCAGGGCTAGTGAGCAGAAAGGAGGCAGGGCTAGTGAGCATCTCCCTCTTGGCTGGAGAGAACAGTGTGTGGCAATTCACACTGTGAACTTTTGTTCCAAGGACCACAACAGGAATGTACCAGGAGAACTGAAAAAAATCACAGATCCTTTGACAGAGGCAGCATGCCACTGCAAACTCTATAAGACAGGCAAAAAACTGTGAGTTCCAAGTGTGTGACAACGGGAGAACCTTCCTTCAAACGTGCATTTCTACTGGGAAAGCTGAACATACAGATCACAGGAGAAGGCTTTCACGTTACCTAGAGCTGGAACAGACTTAGGGAGCAGCGTGAAGTATAAAAGGAGAAGCAGAATAATCAGAAAGAGCCTTGTAGGCATTCCCAGTCTCCAGCTCAAGCCCATTGAAGCCATCCCTGACTATATCTCACAGGAGCCCATGAGGAATGCAGCTAGCAGATTTAGGGAAAGGTTGCAGGGTGAAAGAAGCTGCCAACTGAATTTTGTGACAATTTCAAGTGGGCATGAACTTCCTTGAACAGAATCTGGGGAACAAACGAGAACTGCAGCAGGTATGAACACAGGGGCAGGGCACCAACATTGCTGGCAGACTGAGGTGGAGGATTCGGGGGGTAGGGGTAGGGGTGTGGCCTAAAAGCTGTGCTTGCTTTCTCAGTCAGGAAGCTTATTGGCCTAGGGCACATCTGAGTTCTGTGGGCACACTGCCTTGATCTAAACTTGGCACTGTTAGTGGGGCAATGCAGGAGCAAAACCAGCCTCACCAACCACCTGGGAGCTGGGTGAGGTCTTTCACTACCAGCTACCTCTTACTCCCCTAGCGAAGCCACTGCACAGCAGAGGCAGCCATACTCCCCTCTGGAACATAACCCCATTGAACTGAGAACCACCCCCACATTCCCTACAGCGATTGCAGCAAGCCCCACGCAGGGAGAGTCTGAGATCCACCTAATGCTTTCCCCACCTGATGGTATTTCTCTACTTGCCCTTGTAGCATAAGACAAAACTTTGGGGAACTTTATGGCCCCAGTCATTGACTGAGAAACCAGAATACTTCCCCTGACCATCTTAAGGCAAGCTTATATCCCACTACTACTACTTCAGCAAGTGCTCTTTTGCAAATGCCACCTTCTGGCTGAAGGCCAAGCAACCCAGGCCATTACAGCAACTCTGGGCAGAATAGCACTGTTCCCAGGAAGGAGAAAGCAACAGCTAACACCACTGCCTGCAGCACCCTAGCTAACAAGAGGCCCTGAGCCTGTCCACATGACAACTTCACTGCAAACATAACCACCATTCAAGAAAGCCAGCAAACCAAACCTATCTAAAACCAAGAAATCTCAGAGTCTACATCACTCCCCTGACACTTCCACCAAAGCAGGGCCTGGTATCCATGGCTGGGAGACCTGAAGACGGGTCACCCCCTTGCAGACATTCCCCAGCTCCAACCTAAGGTCTAGTAGCCATGCTGGGTGGCTAGACCCAGAAGAGCAATAACAATCACTGCCGTCTGGCTCTTTTTAAGCCCCATTCCTAGGGTAAAGCAGGGGAGCACCTCATCAAGGGATAACACTGTGGGACAAAGGAATCTGAACAGTAGGCCTTGAGTTCCATCTCTTTCCACTGGTGGGAAGTTTCTCACAGCAGAGACACAATTGCAATATTGGGAGCGGTAGGGAAAGTCTGCACATCTACCCCCACAGGCAGGCAGCCGCTGTGATCATGAATGGCCTTGGAGAAAGGGTCCCTGTACTCCACTGCAGACACAGTTAGGGCTTCCCCTGCAGGAACGCAGCAAGGAGACAACTATAGACAGCATTTCTGGAACAATCCAGGGTGAGCGCAGCACCACTGGAGGAGCACCTCCCAGATTCAGGCCTGCACAAGAGGCAGAGTCATAATTCTTCCCTAGTTGGAACATCAACATTCCTATAGATGAAAGAGGTGCTTGTCTGATCTGAATAGCTGAAACACTATGACAAGAGTGAGTCTGTGAGGTGAACAACTTTCCTGTTGGCTTGTCAGGGGAGCTGAGGTAGCTCCCACTCTTCACCATGATAAAACCTCAGCATGTCTAATTGAGAGCTTCCCCAGTCACCCTCATCAAGGCTGGGACCTTGGTCCACCATTTGATATTACATCTACCCAACTGCTTTAGCCACAACTGGTGCCTACCCAGGGATACCTCCCCTATTGGCCTAAAGCCTGAATCACCAACTCAGTTAATACAATACTAGGAAAAAAATAAATAAATAAAATATACACCACAACAGAATGAAATAAGCTGCAAGAGAGCTCTGCCATTCCAACTCCATAGGAGACAGTGAACTTGCTCACACACAAAGAACACAACTGCTACAACCAGCATCAGGAAAAGCCAGTACACAAAGACTCTCTGTGACTAAGGAACTCATACAGAGTTGTCACCCCTACAAGCACCAAGTATCAAATTAGGCTAAAATAGACAATAAAATTGAATCCTTAAGAGAAAAAAAGAGAACTTTAAATATAAAAAAAACACAGTCCAATCATAAATAAATTCAGGAAAAAGTTGAAGAAATAGTTTATCCAAATGAGAAAGAACCAGAAAAGTAATTATGGTAATATGACATAACAGGGCTCTATAACACCCCGAAAAGATCACACTAGCTCCCTAGCAATGGATCCAAACCAAGAAGAAATCTCTGAATTGCCAGACAAAAAATTCAGAAGCTTGATTATTAAGCTACTCAAGGAGATACCAGAGAAAGGCGAAAACCAACTCAAATAAATTGAAAAAAAAATACTTGATATGGATGAAAATTTTCCAGAGTAATAGATATCATAATGAAAAAACAATTGTAACTTGTGGAAATGAAAGACATCCTTAAGGAAATACAAAATGCCGTGGAAAGTTTCAACAATAGACTAGAACAAGTATAAGAAAGAACTTCAGAGCTTGAAGGCAAGGCTTTCAAATTAACCCAATCAGATATAGACAAAAAAATAAAATGAATAAAGCCTCCATAAATTTAGGATTACGTTAAGCAGCCAAATCTAACAATAACACTTGGCATTCATGAAGAAGAGAAATCGCAAAGCTTGAAAAAACTTATTTGAGGGAAATGGTGAGGAAAACTTTCCCAGCCTTGCTAGAGATGTAGACATCAAAATATAAGAAGCTCAAAGAACTCCTGGAAAATTTTTCATAAAAAAATCATCACCTAGGCACATAGTCATTTGGTTATCTAAAGTCAAGACAAAAGAAAGTATCTTAGAGCTGTGAGAAAAAAGCATCAGGTAAACTATAAAGAAAAACCTATCAGTTTAACAGCTGATTTCTCAGCAGAAACCTTACAAGTCAGAAGAGATTGGGGTTCTATCTGTAGCCTCCTTAAACAAAATAATTCTCAGTCAAGAATTTTGTATCCAGCAAAAGTAAGCTTCATAAGTGAAGGAGAGAGAAAGTATTTTTCGGGCAAACAAATGCTGAAAGAATTTGCCACTACCAAACCAGCACTACAAAAAATGCTAAAAGGACTTCTAAATCTTGAAACAAAGCCTCAAAATACACCGACTTAGAACCTCCTTAAAGCATAAATCTCACAGGGTCTATTTAAAAACACACACACACACACACACAAAATTTTAAAAAATATATTTAGGCAACAACTAACATGACGAATATAACAGTACCTCACATCTCAATACTAACAATGAATGTAAATGGCCTAAGTGCTCCACTTAAAAGATAGAGTGGCAGAAGAACCTGCAAATGAAATATTTGTGGATAAAAACCCACAAACCAAGTATGTGCCATCTTCAAAAGACTCACCTAACACATAAGGACTCATATAAGCTTAAAGTAAAGGAGAGGAAAAGGATATTCCATGCAAATAGAAACCAAATGCAAGCAGAATTAACTATTCTTATATCAAACAAAACAGACTTTAAAGCAACAACAGTTAAAAAAAGACAAAAAAAGGGACATTATATAATGATAAAAGTGTTAGTCCAACAGGGAGATATCACAATCCTAAATATATATGCACTTAACACTGGATAAAACAATTACTACTAGACCTAAGAAATGTGATAAGACAGGTACACAATAATAGTGGAGGACTTCAGTATTCTGCTGACAGCACTAGACAGGTCATCAAAACAGAAAGTCAACAAAGAAGCAATGGACTTAAACTATACCCTAGAACAAATGGACGTAACAGGTATTTACAGAACATTCTACCCAACAACTGGAGAATACACATTCTTCTCAACAGCACATGGAAGATTCTCCAAGATAGACCATATGATAGGCCACAAAACAAGACTCAACAAATTTAAGAAAATCAAAATCAGATCAGGTATCATCTCAGACCACAGTGGAATACAACTGGAAATTAACTCTAAAAGGAACACTCAAAACTATACAAATACACAAAAAGTAAATAACCTGTTCTTGAATGATCTTTGACAAAAGAGAGTTCTATAACAATGAAATCAAGATGAAAATTAATTTTTTTGAAATGAACAATAATAATGACACAACTTATCAAAACCTCGGGAATACAGCAAAATTGGTGCTAAGAGGAAAGTCCATAGCATTAAATGCCTACATCAAAAAGTCTGAAAGAGCACAAATGGAAAACCTGATGTCACACCTCTAGGAACTAGAGAAACAAGAACAAACCAAAAGATAATCATGATTAAGTGAGTTTTATATCAGACATGAATTAACATATACAAGTCAATAAATGTGATACAACAGAAAAAAATTAAAAACAAAAATCATGATCATCTCAGTAGATGCAGGAAAAGGATTTGACAAAGTACAGCATCACTTTAAGATAAAAACCCTCAATAAAACTGGCATACCTCAAAGTAATAAAAGCCATCTGTGACCACCCCACAGTCAATATCAAACTGAATGGCAAAAAGTTGAAAGCATTCCCCCTAAGAACTAGAACAAGAAAAGGATGCTCACTTTCACCACTTCTATTCAACTCAGTACTGCAAGTCCTAACCAGAGCAACCAGAAAAGAGAAAGGATAAAAAGGGCATCCACATTGGAAAACAAGAAGTCAAACTGTCACTGTTCATGACAATATGATCATATACATAGAAAACCTTAAAGATTCATCCAAAAGGCTCCTAGATCTAATAAGTGAATTCAGTAAAGTTAGGATACAAAATCAATGTACACAAATCGGTAGTACTGCTATACACCAACAATACACCAAGCTGAGAATCAAATGAAGAACTCACTCCCTTTTACAACATCTGTGAAAGAAGTAAAATACTTAGGAATATATATAACCAAGGAGGTGAAAGATCTCTACAAGAAAAGCTATAGAGTATTATTGAAAGAAATAATAGATGACACAAATAAACAGAAACACATCCCATGCTCATGGATGAGTAAAATTAATATTGTGGAAATGACCATACTGCCCAAAGCAATCTACAGAGTCAATGAAATTTCCATCAAAATACCATCATCATTCTTCACAGAACTAGAAAATACTATTTTAAAATTCATATGGGACCAAAAAAGAGCCTGCATAGACAAACCAATACTAAGCAAAAAGAACAAATCTGGAGGCATCACATTACCTGACTTCAAACTATACTACAAGAACGTAGTTACCAAAACAGTATGTAGACCAATGGACAAGAATAGAGAATCCAGAAAAAAAGCCAAATACTTAGTGCCAACTCATCTTCAACAAAAGCATAGAACACATAAAGTGGGGGAATGACACTCTATTCAACAAATCGTGCTAGGATACTTGGCAAGCCATATCTAGAAGAATGAAACTGGATTCTCATTTCTCACCTTATACAAAAATCAACTCAAGATGAATTAAAGACTTAAATCTAAGGCCTGAAACCATAAAAATTCTAAAAAATAACATCAGAAAAACTCTTCTAGACATTGGCTTAGGCAAAGACTTCATAAGCAAGAACCCAAAAGCATATTCAACAAAAACAAAAATAAATAAATAAATAGGACCTTATTAAACTAAAAAGCTTCTGCACAGCAAAAGAAATAATTAGCAGAGTAAACAGACAACCCACAGAGTAGGAGAAAATATTCACAAACTATGTATCCAACGAAGAACTAATATCCAGAATCTACAAGGAACTCGAACAAATGAGCAAGAAATAAACAAATAATCCCATCAAAATGTGATCAAGGGATATGAATAAGCCATTCTCAAAAGAAGATATATGGACAGCCAACAAACATGAAAAAATGCTCAACATTACTAAGTATTAATATCAGGAAAATAAAAATTAAAACCACAATGGCATACCTCCCTACTCCTGCAAGAATGGTCATAATTAAAAAATAAAAAATTAATAAATGTTGACACAGATGTGGTAAAAATAGTACACTGTTACATCCCTGGGGGGAATGTAAACTACTGCAATCACTATGAAAACAGTATGGAGATTTCTTAAAGAACTAAAAGTAGAACTACCATTTGACCCAGCAATATCATTACTGGGTGTCTATGCAAAGAGCAAGAAATCATTATATGAAAAATACACGTGTATACACATGTTTATTGTAGCACAGTTTGCAATCACAAAAATATGAAACCAACCTAAATGCCCATCAACCAACAAGTGCATAAAGAAAATGTGGTATCATGGAATACTGCTCAGCCATAAAACGTAATGAAAGAATGGCATTTGCAGCAACTTGGATGGAATTGGGAACCGTTATTCTAAGTGAATGGAAAACCAAATATTGTATGATCTCACTTGTAAGTGGAAGCTAAGTTGTGAGGATGCAAAAGTATAAGAACAATATAATGGAATTTGAGGACTCTGGGGAACGTATAGGAGTGGGGTGGAGAATAAAAAACTACATATTGGATACAGTGTACACTGCTCAGTTAACAGGTGCACTAAAATTTCAAAAATCACCACTGAAGAACTCGTCCATGTAACAAAAAACCACCTGTTCCTCCAAATAGCTGTTGAAATGATAATAATAGTAAAAACTGCTTTCAGCAATTCTCCACTACTTAATTCCTTTACTTTAAATGATTTTAGAGGATTTATGTGTGTTTTCACCTCATTTTTTTCAATATTTTTGTATTCGGCTTACCTAGAAAGTTAAATTTGTTTTGGAAGAGAATATGAAGCATAGGTTTATTTTCAAAATTATATTTTCATCAAATTGGTGGGTAATTGTATGAACACTTTCCATGTGCAAGACGTGATAGACTTCATGATCATCATAATAATCATCATAATCCCACAGCATTAATTCAATGTAGGCATGCATCTGGCATATTAGACTTGATTTTAAACCTGAATGAGAGAGGAATGTGGAAACCATATAGCATGATGAAGGACAGAGAAAAATAGTCCTCAGGTTCAGCTTTGAGATGACTAACAAGAGATAGGACAGCTTTAATGCAGTAGTCATCAAGGATTCTTATGCTGAAGAATAAAATGAGCTGGGGCACCTCACAAAGGGATGGGTAACTCCAACTCTAGGCTATACATCTAAAATCCTAATTGCTCACTGCCAATTAGAACTTTATTATCAGGGAAATACAAATTAAAACCACAATGAGATATTACCTTACTCTTGTGAGAATGGCTGTAATTGAAAACAAAAAAATAAAATAAATGTTGACATGGATGTGGTGGAAAGGGAACACTTTCACACTACTGGTGGTGTCCTGCCATGGGAGTCTTGGAGTTAGGTCATATAATCCCTAATGTCTCTTATCGATTGTACTATTCTTTGATTCCCTATGAGAAAATGCTTTCCTGACAATATAAGAATTTGGGTCAATAAAAATCATCAGTAAACTAATTTTGTTAAATATCAACATAGAACAAATCATTGCTTTTCAGCAAAGATTTCTAATATATTTCATAATGTATAAAACAAGCTCTAAAAATTATAATGCATTGGTATCTTAATACATATGCTTTAAGATTATTTTAAAACACATAAAAGTAAACTGTCACATACAATGGTACTGATTCTAGTAGCAAAATAACTGTTGAAGTCAAATAACCACTTAACCAATGTGTCACAGTTTTTGACATCTAGAACTAGATAATCAAGTGTTAAAAATAACAACACAACGTCTATATCTAGTCAAAGAGATTCAAGCTATAAACTAGACAGTAGAATGAAATAATGCAGTAGCTGTTTAAATTAATTTCAAGCATATGTCTGCCCTTGTTCCTTCCTTAAAATAACCCCAAAGCTGTTAGCTATCCACAGTCAAGACACAGAAGGAGGGGTCCTTACAATAATATGCAGATACCATGTACTCTACCAATTCTTCTGTCAATCTGGCATGTCAGAGGAAGTGAATTTGTTCCTCTGGCCTCCATACTCTGTCTACATCTTGATCTAGCTTTTTCTTATCGTTAAACAGTGTCTATTTTTCAGTCTTCATGCAAAAGCTAAGGATGTGGATTAAGCATCAGTAGAATTCAGCAGGGTTTTAGTTTTCATTTTTCTAAAGTTTGAAAATATAAAAAAACTTTCTTGTTTCATATTTAAGAAATAAATGTTCATGTAATTGTAGGTATAATACTTAATTGCACTGTTCTGGAATTGTTTAACATAGAACCCTCAAGAGTTGTGACAGGTCTTTACTGTCTACAATATCTGTAATAATTTTAGCAGCTAAAATTAGAAAAGAAAAATGGGTAATAAAAACAATGATGTACATCTTAAAGAATAACTTTATTCACTATTTTAATTTTAACTACAGGTAACATGAATTATGGAATATATATACCACACTTGGTTTTGAGTTACATACTTCCTCATAGAGACGTAGCTGGTAATGGAAAAATAAAATCAGGTGAATAAAAGAAAACAAGAATTCTCAGAATGATTTTATTCAGGCACATATAAATGCAAACAATCAGTACTTTTTAAAAGAAAATTAGGGTCGTTTCCTTTTGGAAGTCCCCTCTGTCTCACTAGAGAGAGAACTGTTTTCCTTTCTCTTTTTTTCCTCTTTCTCTTGCCTATTAAATCTTTGCTCCTAAACTCCTCGTATGTGTCCATGTCCTAACTTTTCTTGACGTGAGATGATGAACCCCAGGTATTTACCACAGACAACATCACCACTTCACTGACACATCAGCAAAAGGGACACAATTGAAGATACTGGTTATTTTACCAAGGTTTTGACTGGAATGGTGTACTTTCCTTTAAGGAATTAAACTTGACTTATAAAGTCAGTGAAAGCCTCTTGGGAAAACTGGCCTCATACCTTGTCTACACAGTCCCTGTACAGTGTCCTTGACCTGTGGCTGACACAGCAAGAAAGCCCTCAGCAGATGCTGATCCCTCAGTCTTGGACTTGTCAGCCTCCAGAACCATGAGTCAATAAATTTCTGTTGATTATTAAAAAAAAAAAATCTGGATTTCAAAAATTAAAATCTGAACATCATATTTATAATTAGATTAAAAGTTTCAGTAGTTTTCAATATATTAATCAGATCAATCCATATAACACCAAGGGTTACATGCTTACTTTGGAGTATATAAGCATAAGTAGGTACATGTATATTAAGCAGCCAAAGATGAAATGTCATCAGAGCACAAAGCGCTGGCTCTCAATCCCTTTGTCTAGCCACAATCATTGAAGTCATTTACTGTTACACAACACATAAACATTATAGAAGCAATGGGTATGATGTGATTGGAATCATTCACTTGAAAATATTGTTTTAGTATTTCCTTTGAAGATGTTTTTGTTAATCATGGAATATTTTGTGAGTATTTAATGTACCCAAGTATTAGCATAAAAACTGTAGTTGTGGCATAGTATTGATCACAGACCAAGTAATTCCACTTTCTCTTCCTCTTTTTTTTTTTTTTTTTTTTTTTTGAGACGGAGTCTCGCTTTGTGGTCCAGGCTGGAGTGCAGTGGCCGAATCTCAGCTCACTGCAAGCTCCGCCTCCCGGGTTTACGCCATTCTCCTGCCTCAGCCTCCCGAGTAGCTGGGACTACAGGCACCCGCCACCTCGCCCGGCTAGCTTTTTGTACTTTTTAGTAGAGACGGGGTTTCACCGTGTTAGCCAGGATGGTCTCGATCTCCTGACCTCGTGATCCGCCCGTCTCGGCCTCCCAAAGTGCTGGGATTACAGGCTTGAGCCACCGCGCCCAGCCTTTCTTCCTCTTAAAATCATGTCTCTTTAACTCATTCAGTAAGTATACATGTTCTAGGAATTGTGATGGCCTGTTGTCTAATGATAATCTCATCAGATAAAGATAAATTAATATATTTGTTTAAAGGTACCTATCATTACAATGATGAAAAATACCAAATACATAAATCATTAAAATATGTATACATAAATACATATATCATCATATTTATATACAAATACAAATATATAAATCATTGGAATGTATAATTTTGTATCTTTTTATAACTGGAGGCATTCATTTCATGGATATATAATAGTAGTTTAAAGTATATCTGTCTGTATAAATTATACTCCTGGAGAGCCATTACTGATTATCTGAGCCATTACTGATTATCTTTCTCTAACAATAAATTTCAAAAACTATCATTTCTAATTCTATTGCAAAATTACAAAAGTGCATGTACACTTTAAAAAGCAGTAAACACCAGTGTAAGCAAATCTATGGAAAAGCAATTTGATCAGAACATTTCTAAGACCTTTCTTTCAATAAAGAAAATATCTGAAACTTTTAGATGTAGCTCCAAATATTTCACTTAAATAAAAATATACCAGCAAACACTGCTGTTCCTTCTTGGTATTTTAATTTTTTGAAACAATACATTTGATGTCTTGAATTAATACAATTTCTACTTTCAATTAACTATTTCCTATTGTAAAAGTCAATTTTCCAAAATTTAAGATGGTTATAGGAAGAACAATAGTTGCTGATACACTTTTTTGAGGACAAACAGATTGTACATATGAATTAATTCAAGACATTAATAAAAGTCACACAATGATGAAAAAGTTGTCCACATTTTTATTTTGAATAAAGCACATTGTGTTTTGAGTTTTTTTCTAGGTGGGTAATTGATTTCATGTGCATTCACATTCATTACTCAACTCATGCATTTATACATCTATCTTTCCTTCCATTCTTTCACATATTCATTAACTAAACAACTGTTTAGTGAGTGACTATAATACAGAAGGCGCTATGCTATACAGGTGTGAGTACAGAATAAAATCTGCAAACAGATTTTTGCCCTTAGAGAGTTTCCTATCTATAGCTGGAAAGATCAGTACAAAATAAATCAAGAAATAAATGTAATTGTAAACTGGGACAAGTATTAAGATAAAAATATAGATGTACTGGATTATGGTTTCTTATTAAAGAAAATAATATGTACATTATCACATCTTCTGCCGACACGAGAAAAAAAAAATGGGGCAGATATTGTATTAAGAACTTGCCTATGGGAAGAGGAGAATGTCTAACCTGATAATTTCTACTTTTTCAAAACAGTGTGAAGAAATATTATCAAATGAAGATGTGGCTTTTAGGGAAATGGAAGAGTACGATAAAAGGACGAGAAGTAGATGTTATAGGTTATGGAAAATATGTTTACTAGAGAAACATACTAACACTACTGAATGTTAGTAGAATCTTCATTTGGTAGTCATAATCGGGAATATGAAATAACCCCACTGTATAATTTTCTCCAGCAGTGTTCGACCACATGGTTACAGAAAGCTTGAAGGAAGATTGCTGGAATTGCTAAGTAATGCAACAAAAAGGAGAGGTACAAAATAGATCCCAGGAGTTACAAGTCAGTGACTGTAAATATAAACTATAAAATTAAATTGTGAAGAGGTAAAAAGATACAGCTGGTTGCATACATAAACCATAAGAAATTGTTCAACAAGAAATGGTGAGGTCAAATGATTGAAAATAATAAAAAGATTGAAGTTGTTTCCATGAGGGACTTAAACAAAAAGCAAACTCAGAAAATAAAAGTTTGTAGTTAACTATGACATTGTTTGTATGACAGACCTATTTTTGATTAAGTCAAGAACTTGACTTTGATGCTCAAAATCCGTGCAGAGGCATACTAAAAGAATACCTAATTAATCATTAAAAGATGAAAATGAAACCTGTAGTCTTAAATGGACCATCTAGGTTATGTGTGAATTTGTTGAAAACTATCTACAGAAATTGAGATAGATAGGATATCTGTGAACTGGATGTTAGACTCTTTTGTGAGAAAGGAAGAGTGGCTAGGAGGTTGGAACAGGGAGTCATAATTGAATAGGAGGTTGTTAAACCCTGAGAGCAAAGTCTCATTTATAATTATTTTTCCAAGATGAAGGGGGAGTAATAGTTTAGGATCAGCCCTACAGAATGAAGAGGAAACTGACTATGGAGAAACAGCTTTCAAATAATCTCTAAGAGAAGTGATATCCCCAGGGAGCACCAGTTTTCAGGAACTTGTAGAATATGTTCTAAGAAGAGGTTGAGGATGCTAAGAATTTTGCTGACGCAGAGTGATATGAGAAGGACAGATGGTAAGATACTGCTTTCGTGCCACTACAAATGTTCCTAGATTCTCCTATTGCTCTTGAGACATAAATTGAATTTCCATGCAGACTTTGACTAACTTCACCAGGTGCAACCTGAGAGTGCCTAATTTTTGGCCCGTAAAACATATCTTTCTTCCTGAACAATAGTTTCTCTGACTCCTTGACATAGAAAATTCCCATGAAAACCCATTTGTCATTCATGCATACGCAACATTAAGTGCTGTGGAGTTAATGCCCCTGAGGCCATCTTTGATCAGTGGGCAGAGAGAGCCAGTGGATGGATAACTGTGAAACACATTTCATAGCACCCTTTAGAAAATCCAGTGGGATCAACACAAGTTGCCCCTAGTGGTGCCCAATTTGCTAACTGTGATAGACTGAATATTTGTTCCCCTCCAAAACTCTTACGTTGAGACCTAATCCCAATGTGAAGGTATTTGGAAGTAGAACCTCTGGACGGTGAGTAGGTTATGAGCATAGAACCCTCTTCAATGGGATTAGTGCACCCATAAAAGAGGCCCCAGAGAACTCTCTTACCATCTTTCTCCGTGTGAAGACACAAGAAGAAGAGTAGTAGCTAGGCCTTGCCAGACACTGAATCTGCCAGTGTCTTGATTTTGGACTTCCCACTCTCCAGAACTATAAGAAATAAATGCTTGTTGCTTAAACCACCCAGTCTATGGTGGGTTTTTCTCATAGCAGTCTGAATACCTACTACACTTACCGCTTAGTCGCTTTCCCTTATTCTTTCAGGCTAATGTTCTTCATTCTTTTACATTTTGATCACTTTTCTATTGAACTATCTGTACACATGCTTTTATTGTAAGACTGCATTGGGAGAAACCCAGAATAAGACAGAGTTTGGGAGATAACAGAGAACTTCTTTGGCTTACACAGTGGTGGGGACACAGATTTATTATTTATAGCAATAAAGTGAGATAACAAGCTATCCCTGGGTTCTAGAAGTTTCAGAGAGATGCTTATTATTGGAGAAGTTTAGGCAGTCAGATACAATTGCCATCGAGGGCTTAAGGAATTATTGTCTGGGGTGATTCGTTAGTTGACATTTCCCAATTCTCTCTACTACATTGACTGCAAATAACCTTTTTGATTCATAGTCTCCCTCTTATAGGAGAGAGATAAATTTAAGGCAATTAATCTTTTTTAAGAGTTACTATAGCACTGAAAATGTGTAGGAGATTTTCTAAGATGACATTGTCATGGGTTGAACTGTGTCCTCTCAAAACGTATGCATTAAAGTCTTAACTCTTATTACCTCAGAATGTGACCTCATTTGAAGACAAGGTCTTTACAGAGGTAATCAAGTTAAAATTAAATTAGGGTGAGCCCTAGTCAAATATGATTGCAGTCTCTATCAGAAAGGGGAATTTGCAGACAAACATGCAGGGGGAACATTATGTGAAGATGAAGATGAAGAAGATATTGGGCAATGCTTCTACATGCCAAGGAATGACAAAGATTTCCAGCAAACTACTAGAAGTTAGGAAAGAGGGATGGAACAAATTTTTCCTCAGAGACCTCAGAAAACACCAACCCTATCAAGAGGTTAATGTTGAGTTTTCAGACTCCAGAACTACGACGCAATAAATTTTTGTTACTTAAGACACTCAGCTTACAGTACTTTGTTATGGCAACCCTAGCAGACTAATAAGACATAGACAAAATTCTGATAAATCAAATCAAGAAAAATAAAAAGTAATGCAATCAGAAATTAGTGAAGTTAAACAAATCAGTTCTAGAAACAAATAAAATAGGAACAAATATAAACAGAGAGAAGTATTAGCAATAAATTGTGGAATCACAATAAAATAGATTGAAAAATAAATTAGAGGATTTTACTAAAGATCTGAAAAATCCATATTGGTCAAATACCATGAAAGTAATTGAAAAATTACAGTAGATGGTTTTAATCTTAAAAACTTAAGTTTATTAGATACAGCCAATAACAACATCTCTTTGTCTCTTGTTAAGTGAATATTTATTCCAAAAATAATACTCCCAGGTTTCTTTCCTGTTGGGATGACTGTGCAACCTAGTTCTGCTAAAGGGTACTATACTGGGCAGGTTTCTGGGAGGACTCAGATCTTAGCTCTTGGCTGAACATCCTTCATTTCCTCATCCCATTCTTGCTGGATAAACAAAAGTAAGAGTTTATGATGTGGCTACCATATTGTAAACATGGGTGAAAAATTTTGGGAATTAACTAGAGCATGCTAAGAATGGTGCAACTGAAAAATACAAAGAGCCTAGGTCCCTGGCATTACTTTTGAACACCCAAATCAAAACCAGCAATAAATTATGTAAGACTTATCA
The DNA here is from genome assembly GCF_037993035.2 of Macaca fascicularis. NCBI lineage: Eukaryota > Metazoa > Chordata > Mammalia > Primates > Cercopithecidae > Macaca > Macaca fascicularis. The sequence goes on along the minus strand of NC_088377.1, from coordinate 141,550,287 downwards.
ACTGAAAAACATAAACCATTTGTGTAACCATTGCTTGTTGCAGTTTCTGGGTATCTTTTCCCTTTAATTTTGGGCACCAGCTATAATTCCTAACACAGTAAGAATAGTTAACAGTAAGGTGATATTGATTTCCTCAGTAAAACAAGAAGTTAAAAAAATGAGGATTTCAGTAGATGCCTAAAGATTATAAAATCCAACATTCATTCATGACTTTAAAATAAAGTTCTAGGTAACAGAAACACAACATAATAAAAAACATTTTACTTGACTCTTAAAGAAAAACATACTTAAGTATTCACTGACTGGCCCCACCATCCCTCTTGTTATGAAGTCCTGACACCAAGAAGTGATCCTCTCTTCATCCTCCCTTTCTCTTGTCCTGTCAATTTTTATTTTTTTTTATTTTTATGCATACATAATACTTGTACATATTAATAGGGTACATGTAATATTTTGATACAAGCATATAGTGTGTAATGATCAAATCTGGGTAATGGATATATCACATCTAACATCTATTATTTCTTTGATTGAGAAGATTTCAAATCTACTTTTCTAGTTACTTTGAATTATACAATAAATCATTTTTAACCACAGTTGCTCTATTGTGCTACTGAATACTAGATCTTAGTCCTTCTATCTAACTGGATTTTTGCTCCGGGTACCCAATCTTTCTTTATCCCTCCTCCTGCTACCCTTCCCAGCTTCTGATAACCACCACTCTATTTACTACCTCCATAAGATCAGTATTTTTAGCTCCCAAATATGAGTGAGAATTTGACTTCTTTTTTTCTGTGCCTGGCTTACTTTACTTAACATAATGTCTTCCAGTTCCATCTATGTTGCTGCAAGTGACAGGATTTCATTCTTTTTATAGCTGAATACTATTCCAATGTGTATACAAACCACATTTTCTTTATCCATTCATCACTGATGGACACATCCTTGATTCCACACCTTGGCTATTGTGAATAGTGCTGCAATAAAAATGAGAGTGCAGATATCTCTTCAGTATGTTGATTTCCTTTTACTGAATAAACAGCCAGTGGTAAGACTGCTACATCATATGGTAGTTCTATTTTTAGTCTTTTGAGTCAATGTTATCTTTAATGTTTCTTGAACTCATTTAGTACTTTCCAGGTTCACCATAACAATCTTTGTTCAAGCAACTCCCTCCTCTGGATGGGGCAAATGCAGCGGTCTTCTAACTGCTCTCCCAATTTGTAGTTGCCTCCCTCCCTCTCCATTCATTAGAGAGTTATTTTCACCCTGTAATTCTGTTCACTTCACATGACACGTCACCCTGTATTGTGCCATGCTCTCTCCCCAAACTCATCCTTCCACATCATCTTCCCTCAGCCTAAAACATTCCCCCATTCACTCCACTTACCTTCTAATCCCACCTTCGTCTAATTAACTGCAGTCAAAAGTCATTTAATGATGGAGATACACTCTTAGAAACGTGTTGTTAGGCAATTTCATTGATGCGTGAACATCATAGAGTGTGCTTACGCAAACCTAGATAGGATAGCCTACTATACACTTAGCCCATAAGGTATAGCTATTTTTCTTAGGCTACAAACATGTTATAGGCATTTTACTGTACTGAGTGCTGTAGGCAATTGTGACACAATAAGTAATTGCGTATCTAAAAATATTTAAACATAGAGAAGGTACAGTAAAAAATGGTTTTATAATCTATGGGATCATTCTCATATGTTTAGTCTGCCATTGACCAAAACATCATACATACACATGACTGTACTTCCAATACTTTGGCTCTTTCACCAAATGTCACTTCCTTCAGAAAAATCTGCCCTGATCCTCAAATCAATATCACACCCTCCTGTCATATGTTTTCGAGGCACTTTGCCTGGTTTTCATGAATTTGTCATTTTATAATTCAATATTCATTTGATTAATCACCATTTCACTAGATTGTAAAGTTTGTAAAGACAGGTTTGTACATATTTGCTCTGTTTTCCCCCTTTCCTCATAATTCTTTGCTAGGTAATATATAGATAAAAAGGGTATTTTAACATATAGGACATTGTCCAGGAATCTTTAGGATTATGAGGAGTATAATTACAAACAGCTTTGAAATTGATTCTAATTTGAGCCCCAGCACAGTTGCTAAAATGAACAGTTATAGACATAAGTCATTTAAATGATATAGTCATTTTAAGTAAGAATAATATTTCTTATACTTAAGACTTACACTTTTAATATTTTAGACATCTACTTACCAAGAAGAAGTTATATTATTGTACAATATTTTGACTCCTATCTCTATGAGAAATATTTGACTAAAGGTTATGTTTTAGTTGTGAGTGTGTGTGACATCTTCATGAATAATGAAATGCTTAATTCAGTAGTCATACATACATTTTTAAAATGTTTTCATGAATTTACATATTTTAATCACTCATTCAATTAGTTTTGTGTGTGTCAATATAGTAAGTGTTAAAGAAAATATATAATTTATATAAGTCTAAGCTTGAATTAACAAGCACACGCTTTACAGTTAGATAAAATCGTGATTAAAACTGACCACTTACTAATGGTGTGACCATAGGCGTATTATATACACCCTCTATAGCAACAGAGGACAGAAATAACTTCACTAGTCACCACAAAAAATAAGCATGATGGTAACATAATAAGTGCAATTCACCTAGATTCCAGAAAATGTGGATGTTTTCTTGTTTTATAAGATTTAAACATTCTTTTGATGTCAAGACATAACATATTGACACTCAGATAGATAGAGGGCAGCACCCTGTTATTTAAAGCTTCAAAGGAGAGGCTGCCAGACAGGGTCACACAGGGGGTCGCACCTGGGGACAGGGTAACAGCAAGCCAGAGATATAGGGAGCAGTAAAGGTGTGGCAAGTTGGTAGGTTTAGGTTTTGCTAACTCTTACAGAATTGGCTAATTTAAATGGTTTATGTGGCTTCACGACATAGGGGCTTTCTCTTGCTGTCTGGTACCTGGCCCTGGAGGAATTAGGGCTGGTGCATGGTGATTCCTGAGGGTGAGAGCCTTATAAGGGAAAGAGTTGGTCTATGGACTTAATCAGCCACTCAAGAAAGGGAACTGCCTCAATTTCAGAACTTGTTATTGGTCTATTCAGGGATTTGACTTCTTCCTGGTTTAGTCTTGGGAGGGTGTATGTGTCCAGGAATGTATCCATTTCTTCTAGATTTTCTAGTTTGTTTGCAGAGAGGTGTTTATAGTATTCTCTGATGGTAGTTTGTATTTCTGTGGGATCATTGGTGATATCCCCTTTATCATTTTTTATTGTGTCTATTTGATTATTCTCTCTTTTCTTCTTTACTAGTCTGGCTAGTGGTCTATCTATTTTGCTAATCTTTTCAAAAAAAAAAAAAAAAAAACACCAGTTCCTGGAGAAATAGGAACGCTTTTACACTGTTGGTGGGAGTGTAAGTTAGTTTGACCACTGTGGAATACAGTGTGGCGATTCCTCAAGGATCTAGAACCAGAAATGCCATTTGACCCAGCAATCCCATTACTGGGTATAAACCCAAAGGATTATAAATCATTCTACCATAAAGACTCATGCACATGTAGGTTTATTGCAGCACTGTTCACAATAGCAAACACTTGGAACCAACCTAAATGCCCATCAATGATAGACTGGATAAAGAAAACGTGGCACATACATGCCATGGAATACTATGCAGCCATAAAACGATGAGTTCATATCCTTGGCAGGGACATGGATGAAGCTGGCAACCATCATTCTCAGCGAACTAACAGAGGAACAGAAAATCAAACACCACATGCTCTTGCTCATAAGTGAGAGTTGAAAAATGAGAACACAAGGACACAGGGAGGGGAATATCACATGTTGGTGCCTGTCCAGGGATGGGGGGCTAGGGAGGGAGAGCATTAGGAGAAATACCTAATGTAGATGACGGGTTGATGGGTGCAGCAAAGCACCATGGCATGTGTATACCTATGTAACAAACCTGCACATTCTGCACATGTATACCAGATCTTAAAGTATAATAAGAAAAAAGGCGGGGGGAACTGACCAGCCTCTAGCCAGGGTCTCAAAACTGAATAAAGACAGCATTTCAAAAAATAAACAAATTGACAAAAACAAGCTATATAAACAAAAATATTATATTTCCCCTGCTCATCATCTGTAATTTAATACATTTTTTTATGGTTGGAAAAGTGCATGAATCTTATGTTAGAATTGAAAGTAAAGAAGCAAAACTATTTCTGTTTTCTAGAATATGATTAGGAATATATAACTGGAAAACAAACAAAAAATTTATGGAAAACTGTTACAAACGAAATTAAAACAGCAGGTTATAAATCAACATACAAAAAAATTAGTGGCTTTTGTATACATAAAAACAAGAAAAAATGTAATGAAAGAATAGAAACAATTTATGATAGAAAATAAAATAACAAACATAACAATAAGAAGAATACCTAAGCATAAGCTTAACAAAAAATCCAAAACTTATAAGAGAAAAATTTACAAAGATTACTGAAAGACATCAAAGTATAACTGAACAAATGAAAAGATATTTTTGGATAGGAGAACATCTTAAAATTTTCTTCCTAAAGTAATGTATAAATTTAATGCAAAGCAATAAAATTAAAATTAGATTTTATTCTGGATACAGAAAATTGAATATGGAAAAAATATGTTATAAAGATAGCATCTTAAGTCTAAGAAAACATGAACTTCTTAATAAACGATGTTGGAATAGTGAAATAATCATATGGCAAAGATAAAGTTGGTTGCTTATACTTAAATTACAAATAGGTAGGACACTGTAACATAGGCATAAGAAAAAATAATGCATGAATAAAAAATTAGTACATTTATTTCTTTAAATTTATTTATTTTTTTTTTTTTTGAGACAATCTCACACTTTGTTGCCCAGGCTGGAGTGCAGTGGCTCAATCTCAGCTAATCAAACCTCTATAATCCAGACTTACCAACTCAGATGAAATAGAAGAAAATGTTAAATGATAGTAAATATTGAGTCAGCAAAATTCAGACTGAAAGTAAATCTGTAAGACAAATAAACCAGATTTTCTCAACAAACAAATTGCAAGGAAAAAAAAAAGGGAGAGAGAGAGAGATGGAAGGAGGGTACAGCTGTCAACTAACCACAATGTATAGATTCTAATTCAAGCAAACTGTAAGAAAACAAAAACTATGAAACAATTCCTGAAATGTGAAAAACAACTGGCTATTTAATATTAAGGAATTGTTACCCAGTATAATGCCCAGTGTAATGCCAACATGACATAGCTGAATTTCTACCCCACCCTTGCTTGTCTTTAAGAAACAGAATGCCTGCAATGAGCAGTTCTCCACCTAACCGGCTGAGACTGGCGATATCCAAGATGGCAGTTCACTTGACCTCTGAAGAACCTCTAACTTCATTATAATCTATTTCCATTCTAAATGACACTTCCAACAGCACTATGACAATTAACAATTACCATGACAACGACCAGAAGAAAGCATAAGAGGACAAAAAGGAGGGGGCTCTACAGATCTAAGTTCTCCACACATTCCCAGAGACGATATGAATGTTTCTCCCATTGTCTTTAATGCCCAACCCCTTCATTAGAGATGCCCTATATCTGTGACTTGCCAACTCTCTTGAAATGAGAAGTTGATTTGTGAGTCACGCTTCCACTTCTCAATTCCGTGGCCATTGAATAAAACCTGCATTGCTTGTGGCTCACATTTGGTTGAGTACTGACTTCAAGACACCAAACAGAGAAAGACCCCACCTTTTGGTGGACCAGCTTTGTCAGTAACAGAATCATTGTTTATTGAAGGGTGATAAAGGCAATAAAGTTTCCCAGCTGTAAGAGTCCTTACCATTTAAAAATACATACTAAAATAGTTACAGATGAAATGATGAAATATCTGATTTCTTTCAGAATAATCTGTAATGGGAGGGCAAAGAAAGTGAATGAAGATATAAATGAAACGGGATTAGCCACGTTGAAGCTGGTGATGAGTACATGGGCACTCATTACGTTATTTTCCCTCCTTGTATACATAGATAATTTTTTTTCTTTTTTTCTTTTTTTCTTTTTTTTTTTTTTGAGACGGAGTCTCGCTCTGTCGCCCAGGCTGGAGTGCAGTGGTGCAATCTTGGCTCACTGCAAGCTCCGCCTCCCGGGTTCACACCATTCTCCTGCCTCAGCCTCCTGAGTAGCTGGGACTACAGGCACCTGCCACCACGCTCGGCTAATTTTTTGTATTTTTAGTAGAGACGGAGTTTCACCGTGTTAGCCAGGATGGTCTCGATCTCCTGACCTCGTGATCCGCCTGCCTCTGCCTCCCAAAGTGCTGGGATTACAGGCGTGAGCCACCGCGCCTGGCTGATGATTTTTTTTTTTTCAAAACAATGTTTAAAAAGAGAAGTATGCCCCTCAGTAAGATATTGCTTAAATTTTATCTCTCACTGCCTTACTAAAGAAAATCAAATTTCTAAGTTAACCCTAAAAATACCTTCTGTGGACAGTATAGCCCTCCATGACAGTTTACCATTATCTTTTGTGATTTCCCCTCCAAGCACCATTACTTTATTCTGAAAGTACTATCTTCCAGCCATAAAGATATTCTTCCTTGTCACCCACTGTCTTTGCCTGTATTGTTCCATATACTTGGAAACTCCTTTGTATCCACTATGAAACTTCGTTTTTATGTAGTACGCTTCTGATTTTTTTTAATCCATTAATGGCTAGCTCAAAAAAAAAATTCTCTGCGAAATATTTTTCATTATCCCTCAGGAATCACTGAATAGTTTTCATGGCCCATAGACCTTAGTGAGTGTGACTAATATATTAAGAGTCTACCTAGTATTATTTGCATGTGTACATTATTTCACCTGCTACACTGTAAGTTTTTGAGATTGGGAGCTGTGTCTTTTTAATATTTAATCCATTATCAATGGTCTCTAGAAAGTAATAGATGCTCAATGAAAGTGAGTTAATTTTTTTTCATTTTTTTATTATACTTTAAGTTTTAGGGTACATGTGCACAATGTACAGTTTTATTACATAGGTATATATGTGCCATGTTGGTTTGCTGCACCCATCAACTCATCACTTACATTAGGTGTTTCTCCTAATGTTATCCCTCCCCCAGTCCCCCACCCCACAACAGGTCCTGGTGTATGATGTTCCACACCCTGTGTCCAAGTGTTCTCATTGTTCAATTCTCACCTATGAGTGAGAACATGCGGTGTTTGGTTTTCTGTTCTTGTGATAGTTTGCTGAGAATGATGGTTCCCAGCTGCATCATGTCCCTGCAAAGGACATGAATTCATCCTTTTTATGGCTGCATAGTATTCCATGGTGTATATGTGCCACATTTTCTTAATCCACTCTACCATTGGTGGACATTTGGATTGGTTCCAAGTTTTTGCTATTGTGAGTAGTGCCACAATAAACATACGTGTGCATGTGTATTTATAGTAGCATGATTTATAATCCTTTGGGTGTATACCCAGTAATGGGATTGCTGCGTCAAATGGTATTTCTAGTTCTAGATCCTTGAGGAATCGCCACACTGTCTTCCACAACGGTTGAACTAGTTTACACTACCACCAACAGTGTAAAAGCAAGTTACATTTTTAAAAAGTCACTCATTTAATCTTCTACCCTACTTACTGGCATATACAATGTACATTGCCAAAAATTATTACAATTTTAAATAGATGGTTTTCAAGAATATAATAATTTATATCTTTGATTTGTAATGATAGCATACATTACTATTTTTAACTTTCTTGTTTCCTTTATCTTGGGCTATTTTGAAGAAAATAACTGGAAGGATTAAATGAAAAACTAAAACAAAACAAGCATAACTACTACAAATTCACATATAGAGAAAATATGCTTAGAAAAGTCTAACCTTCATTTTAAAACAATAGTATTGTCACTAGAGAAACCTTTTTTCAGAGGATTTGTCAGTTCCATGCAATCTACAATCATTCCACTTTCATCAGCTCCTAGGAAGCCAATTGCTTCAGTAATAAACAAGAGGCTTTCTCTTGCAATCGATATCAATCTAATTCAAGTAGGACACTTATTTGTGAACATGCTCATTTGAAATGTCATTAGAGGACAAAATGAGCCTGTAGTAATGAATAATATTCTACTGTATTTAGAGTAACTTTAAAACTGCTGATATTTACATAGTAATGACAAAACTATAATAATCAAATACCAGTATTTCATATAGGAATCATGAGAAATCCCTGTCATTTTTACGACACAGGTTTGTTGATAAAATTATCTTAAATGGAGAAAAGTACAAAAGTTGAATCAGTAGATGGTTATTCCTGAAACTTTATATTATTTGAGGATTCAAAATATTAAATATAATACATAGTATATTTATATTATTAGTATATTAATATATTTAGACATGAGAGGAAGGTTATCTGATCAGTCCCTACCTTCAGGGATCAGGCAACTGAGGGAGAAATGAGTAATTAGGTTGCTGATATTGATGTTGAAGTTACAGACAGAGCCCAGCCTGGTAGTGACAGAGGGGCAATCCTCACAGCTCCCCCGACTTCTAAAATGTTGCCCATTCCACTCCACCAAGTTGTCTGTTGTTTGATCTCAAAAAGAGTTGTAGTGATATTTTAATAGCACCAACTTTCACCAATATTGTTCATAACTTGAGAAAGGCATCCCTGGCATAACCACATTCCCAGATGATAAGGTAGAAAAGATAGCAAATACATTGCTGTCTTTGCTATGGAAGTTAAGATTAAGAAATGCTGAGAAGGTATAAAAAATAGGTTAGATATAGTATAATTTCCCAGCGATAAATGGAGTCTTAAAAAATAAATAATATAGATTAAGAATTGCACATATGGAAAACCAGAGTTAAGTTCAAAAAGCCTGCAATGAAATGTGGCTATCAGAAGTACTAATGCCTAGTAGTCCATGGTGTATACATACCACATTTTCTTTATCCAGTCTGTAACTGATGAGCATTTAGGTTGATTCTATGTCTTTGCCATTATGGATACTGTGCAGCCATAAAAAGAGAATGAGATCATGTTCTTTACAAGGACATGGATGGAGCTGGAGGACATTACCCTAGCAATTTAATGCAGGAACAGAAAACCAAATACTGTATGTTCTACCGTATGTTATATGTGGGAGCTAAATGATGAGAACACATGGAAACACAGATGGCAACAACGCACACTGAGGCCTATCAGAGGGTGGAGGGTGGGAGGAAGAAGAGGATCAGGAAAAATAACGAATGGGTACTAGGCTTAATACCTGGGTGATGAAATAATCCATACGACAAACCCCTGTGACACAAGTTACCTAGGCAACAAACCTACACATGTACCTTTGAACTTAAAAGTTAAAAAAAAGTTAACAGGGAAATAACTTGAAAAAAAAAGAAAAAAGAAATGCTAAAGCCAATGCTTACTTTTTCTTTACCTACACAATTTCAATCGGGCAAAATTTCATTGGAAAAAAATACTGTAAAAAAGTACAAAAAATGTGTTATCTATGGCAATAACTTGGCATACTAATTTTTTCATATGCATATAAAAACATTCATTTATTTTTGACCAATATTTAATTAAAATAAAAGCATCTTTTAAAATGTCAAATGCTATGGAAGATTATCAAGTTAAAGCCTACTGAGGGTTCATTGAAATGACAAGATCATTAATGACTTCAATGACATTAATTCAAATGAACCTGGAAGCTACAGTGATTTGAGGAATGATCAAATAATTTGCCATTATCTTGACAAAATCTAGACTTCATTTCTCTTATTTAATCAGTTTTAAACCATTTGTTTTATGTTAATTTTCTATTTCTGTGTAACAAATTATCACAAATGTTAGCAGCTTATGACATTATCTCACAGCTTCTTGGGTTAGATGTCTGGGAGGTTTGGGCCAGGTTCTCTGCTACGGCTGTCACAAGGCTGAAAATGAAAGTATCTGCTGAGCTGGGCTCACACTGAAGGCCCTGGGGAAGAATATGCTTGTTTACTCACTCGGGTTGTTGTCAAACATAGTTCCATGCAGTTGCAGGGCTGAGATCCCATTTCCTTGCTAGCTGTTGGCTAGAGGTCATGCTCAGATCACAGAAGCCGCTCTCTAGTCCTTGCACAAAGGTCCTACATCTTCAAAGCTAACAATATCACATTGACTCTTTAAACTTAAGCATATCCAGGGGTCATATATAAGAAAAGGGAAGTTTGGGGACAAGATAATATAAAAAGGAATTGTTTTAAAACATGAATTCTGTTTAAAGAGAAAAAGAGAAGACTCTGGCCTTTATGTTCAATACTAAAATACTCTAGCAATTTTCATATGGAGAAATATTCAGACTTCCCTCTGTGGCTTCAGAGGAAACTACTAGGGCCTATCTAATAAAGATACGTTAAGTTAGATTTTGGCCTCATATAGGAAAGGATTTTCTTACCTCTAGAAGTCTCCACAATTGGCATGGACAGACGGTTTTATAAATCAATTTATCAGTAGTGTTTTTCAAGTAGAATTCAATGACATCAATAAAATATAATAAAGGGATCCATTCTTCAGAAATAGAGCTAAAGCAAATAACTTTCAGGTAATATCTCACTCGTTGATTCCAAAATGTGTTAAAATGTGTAAATTCTGTCATATGCCTTCCTAGGTAATAAAAACCACTATATATATCTCTCAATAATACAAAATTAGTTTACTATACTTACATAAAAACATATTAAAGTTCATCAGAATGTAGCAATATTCCTGTACTTGTGGACATAAGCTTAGGCCTCTAGAATACGAAGGTTTCTCTCTTGTTCTAGAGCTGTGTTGTCCAATGGGGTGACAGTTTGGGCACTGTGCCTCACACCTGTAATCCCAGCTCTTTGGGAGGCCAAGGTGGGCAGATCACTTGAGGCCAGAAGTTCGAGAACAGTCTGGCCAACATAGAAACTCCATCTCTACTAAAAATATAAAAATTAGCCGGGCATGGTGGCACACGCCTGTAGTCCCAGCTACTTGGGAGACCGAGGCAGAAGAATTGCTTGAACCTGGGAGGCAGAGGTTGCGGTGAGCCAAGACTGCACCACTGCACTCCAACCTGGGTGACAGAGCAAGACTCTGTCTCAAAAAAAAATTAAAAAAAAGAAAAGAAAAAAGAAAGCCATTGAGTCATAGGTGCTTCTATTGAATGCTGCTGTAGAGGAAGGAAAAAAAAAGAGTTCAACAAGGTTCAATAATGTAGCTCTTTTTACAGTAAAATTACTACCTTACAGACATCAGCCATTATATTGCTGTATGGTGATTTATTAAAATTTGTTTATTTTTGCTTTTATTGATGCATAACAGATGTAAAAAGTTTCAGCATACATGTGATAATTCAATACATTTATATAATTTGTAGGGATCGAATCAGTATGCTTGAGATATCCATCACCTTAAATATTTGTCTTTTCTTTATGCTACAACCATTCAAATTCTTCTTTTCTAGCTATTTTGAGATGTATAATGGATTACTGTACACTATAGTTATCCTACTGATCTCTCTAATAGTAGGTCTTATTTCTTCTACCAAAATGTATATTTGTACCCATTAATCAACTTCTTCTTTAATCACCAACTTGCTCCTGCTATGTGTCTTGCATTGTTCCAGACACTAGAGAAAAAGCTGTAAAGACGAGAAAAAACAAACAAACAAGAATTCCTTCCCTAAAGCAGTTTACCTTCTAATGAGAGCAGACAGTAAACAAATTAACAAGTGAAATATAAAGTATGTTAGATGGTGATAATTGCTATGGAAAAACTAAGGCAGTGAATCAGAATTGGGATTGCTGGAGGGGAGAAGCAGGATAGAGGATGCATTTGGAATTGCTATTTTCATAGGTGGTTTGGAAAGGTCTCGCTGAGAAGGTGGCACATATGCAATGGAGGGAGAGAGGGAGCCATGTGAATGTCAGGGGAAAGAGTGTGATGGGAAAATATCAAGTGCAAAGTTCCTGGCCCCTACTTTGGATGGAATATTCAAAGAACAGCAACTTGGTAGGAGGCATTATGACTGGTGCAGAGAGAAGGAGGGAAGGGGTGGTCAGGGATAAGGTCAGAGAAGTAAGACAGAGAGACATATGTTCTTGTAGACACTGTGTACTTCTCTGCTTTGCTTTGGGTGAGATAAGATACAATTCAAGAATTTTAGCAAAGGAGGAACTTAATTTTCCTTCTGTAAAATGTAAACAATTCTGTGTATTTTTTTTAAAAAAAATCCCTATGGGAAATTTTCCAGTGAACAAAGTAGATGCTGGGTAATTAATTAGGAGAGAAGAAATGAAGTTGGCTTGAACTAAGATGAATGGTGAAGGTTGTAAGTAGTAAATTCTGGAGATAGAGCCCACAGCATTTGCTAACAGATCAGACATGTCCTGTGAGAAGAAATGTATCAAGGATTCTTCAAGTGACCTTTCTCCTTTTATTGTATTATTAAATTCACATTAGAAAAATGCACATATTCAATAGAATTATTTTTATAATGAACACACCTTTCGGCTACGAAATTCTGACCTTCTGGAAGGGCAAGTGAGAATTCACTTTCAGAAATACACAAATGAAAACACAAGTGTGCCCTTAACAGTGGAAATCAAAGTTTAAATGTTAAATGATGGTGGCTGAACAACTTTAAGGCATTAGTTAGACTGATTTTTCTTCAACACTTTACTTAGACAAAGTATCACACATAACTGATACATGTATAAAAAGTTGTTCAACAAAATTTTATTTGTTAGAATTCAATGACCAGTTATTGAATTACGTTTTATTACTCAATTCAAAAAGAACTTTCAAAATACACCATGTAGAACACAGTACCAATTCATGTTGTGCTACAGAGTTATTCAATTTCAGTCCTATTGACGTTTGGAACCAAATCATTCTTTGCTCTGGGGCTCCCCTTTTCATTATACAAAATTTAGCAGCATGGCTGGCCTCTCTGTACTGGATAACAATAAACCCCACCCTCAGTTGTGGCAACAAAATGCTCCCCATCATGAGAAACTTTTGTTAAAGCTGTAACAAATGAAACTTTTTTTTTTTTTTTTTTGAGATGGAGTCTCGCTTTGTCGCCCGGGCTGGAGTGCAGCGGCACGATCTCGGCTCACTGGAACCTTTGCCTCCTGGGTTCAAGCGATTCTCTTGCCTCAGCCTCCCAAGTAGCTGGGACTACAGGTGCGTGCCACCACACTTTGCTTATTTTATGTATTTTTAGTAGAGACAAGGTTTCACCATGTTAGCCAGGATGGTCTCGATCTCCTGACCTCATGTTCCGCCTGCCTTGGCCTTCCAAAGTGCTGGGATTACAGGTGTGAGCCACCGCACCCGGCCACAAATTAAACTCTCATTACTAAGGTAATTAAAGCAACAGCTAGCATTTGTAGAAAACATACTGGCAGACATTCTGTTAGGGGTGTTAAAGGCATAATCTCATTTATTAACCACAGCCATACAATAATCTAATTTATTAACCATAGCCATACAATGAGAGGTCACTATTCTATCAGTTTGCAGAGAAAAATATTGCAATTTAGATATTGAATAACTTTCCCAAAGTCTCAAAACAAAAGAGTGGAGGAAACAGGACAATTCTGGAACTTTGGGCTCCTCCTTAGTAAGATTTCCTCACATAACAGGACTCTGAACCTAGATTTATAAATCTGTCTCTGTGATTTTAAAATATTCAGTGAATTTAATTAAAAGATCATAATTTAATTACTTAACATTGTTCATCAGAAGAAACTGGTTTGGTTTAATAAATATTTTCATTTTTCACCTTTTAAAAGTTTTTAGTTCATATATGTACAAACTAAACTAATTTGGAAAATGTATTGCTAGCAATCAAGTTTCATCATTGTTAATATTCTTGAGTGTTTACATTTAACCAATAAATTAAATGATAATAGCTTTGTAAACAGCTAAGTTTGTGTATTCATTTGTTTATTTATTTATTTATTTTGCAGTGGGAACATTTTTAATATATTTAAGCTGGATTTCATTAAAATATGTTTTATCAGCTGTGTGAAGGGCAGTGAAGGAATGGGAAAAGGAGTAAATGTGACAAAACTATGACAAAGGAGTTAGAAAAAACATTTCAGGAACAAAGAGAACTAATTAACTCAAACATATGGTTCATCTCACTCTGCTAAGAGCTAATTGTGTTTTATGCACTCCAACTGTTAAAAGTACTGTGGTGTGGCTATTCATGTGAACGTAAATAGAAAAACGGTTAGAAAGAATTAAAATTTATAATGCATACTGTTTTTTACTTAATAAAATCCTATCCTTCTAGCTAACATAGTGTTCCAGTATATTAAATTTTCTGGTTAATTTGAAATGCTTACTCGAAAATCTTCCTAAGGTATATTAGTCTTTATTTTATCTTAATAAAAGTACTGTGGCAAATACGCCAAAGATAAGTGACATTCTTTTAGCGTTTCAGAAATATCAGCAGTTAACAAGTAGTTACTCAATAATTCTGTTAAGTTTTATGCAAAATGTGCAGAAAAACATACTAAATCTTTTGCATTCTCCAGGTGTCGCTATAAGGGTATTCTTTTGTGTATTTTTAAAAAATTTTGTGAACCACTCTCTCAAGTGTATATTTTAGAATATAAGCAAGAGAGGATAGTCGAGTTTTTATTGAGATCTACACATCTACACATCTATACAATCTCTACTTAAAACACAATATTTAAAATTGAAAATAATTCTTTCAAGGCAAAACTTTAACCAGAAACATTTTTAAAATGAAAATTTTTTAATTGGAAATTAAAACGCAAATAACATATTTTTCTTATTTCCCAAAGTAAATAATTTGTTTTATAATGATATTTACTAGAGGGCATATTGTTGAAAGTTCTAAATACAGGTGTCTCCAGCTATCATCCTAAGTTCTTGTAGTGAATAAAGGAAATCTACTTTTTATCCTCTACAAAGGTGAATTTTTGCCTTACATATCTGCCAGAGACTCCTTACTCCATGATTTTCTCAAACTCGTTAGTCAAACCTCATCCCATGGTCAGTGGTTTCAGACTTGAGCGCACATCAGAATCTCCCAAAGTTTCTGATTTAGCAGGTCTCAGGTGGGACGTGCGAGCCTGCATTTCCAACGGTGTGGCAGGTAATATTGATGGTGCTGGTCCAGCAAATACACTTTTAGAGGCTCTGTACTTGAAGGAATTTTCTCTGAGAATACAAACTCTGATCAGTAGCATATTCTCAGAGCTCTCAGTACTAACCACTTAAGTGTAGTAGACAGTTTAGCATTTAATTACACGTTTTAAAATTATTCTCAAATCTTGTTTAACGTCAAAATTCTGTAAAGATAAAAATAATCCTATTTATTTTGTATTGTCCAGAGTTTCAGGTCCTCTGCCCCTCATGCTATTTAGATAGTAAGCAGGTGTGACAGAAATATGAGAAATGTACAAAGGAGTTTTGAATTCAATAGGACCTCATTGATGTATTATGGTATTTGGATGATTTGTTTTTATGTCACATGTTTATATTCTGAAAATAAATAAGAGATAAAATAAATTAATTCAAGAAAATCATCTTGGGACAAAAAACTCAAAACATCAAATCTAATCCTATTTCTACCAACAGTTTTATGACTGAGCAACATGAAATTATCATCAGTCTGTACCAATGCACTTGTGTGTTTTTTTAAAGTTATTATCGTACAGTTTAAAACCTACTCCTAAAATTAGAGCTCATTTAATCCAACAGGTCTAATCTTAGGAGTAGGTTTTAAGTTGCATAATAATAGCTTAAAAATAAAATGCCCACATTATTTTCTTACCCACTGATGACACTTCATGTTACCCTGGAACATACAATGGTTTGTGTACAAAAGAGAGGAGATTTCAAGCCCTCTCTTTAAAAAAGGGCTACTTTATACGTCATCCCAAAACAAAACAGCATGAAAAAAAAAAAAAAAAACAGGATGCCATACCTTTGCAGAAGAACTTATGCATCCCTACATGCCTATATTTCTTATGTTTGGTGCTATGTGCCTAGTTAATGATAATTAGTGTTTCATTGTGGGTTTTCAATGTACTCATATCAAAGTATCAAATCTCTCAACTATATATGAACCATCCATACCATTATAAAAATATTAAATATCATTAAAGAGTAACCTATAATTTAAATAAATCTATTATGTTGAGGACAAGAAAAAGTTTTATCCATAGATTTTAATATAAACCACAATGTGTATTTTCTTCTGTAGAATTAATGAATATACGCCACTGCTTATTATCCATTTGTTTTATTGATTTAATAAATAGGGATTCTAGATTGGGCTTTGAAGAGTTATTTCTTTTCTCTTCTTTAATAAAAGAGTTGCATTTCAGTACTTTTTATTTCCCTTAATGTTAATACCCATGACATTTAATAAATCATATAAATTAGTATAAAATGTATAAACCACACTATATTTTTATAAGTCTAACCTGCCTGTTGTATGTGCTGGGAGAATACATTGGTATTACAATTCTTTTGGAACACTTCAGAATAATTTTTGTTTACTTTAACAGAGTAGGAGTAAGCCGGAACTAAAGTCTGTTTTAGCATTTAAACTTTATATTAGGGTTTTAATCTCTCTGTGGACCACAAATCCATTTTTCTTTGATCAACAGAAAGGTTTAAAAAAAAAAAAACCCAGCAGCATACATAAAAGCAAATAAACCTACAAAAAGCCCAGCCCCTCACTATCACAATTCTATTTTGTCCACTCAGCACATTTGCTACATTTTTTTTCTTGTAACAGAGAGGAACCAGTGTGCTAATTACAAAACCATCAGGAGTTTATAAACATGCTTTTCACTACTTCTCCACTCCTTTGATCCAATTCAAAATGGTAACTCTTGATCTTTTTGGTGTCTAAAAGGCACAATTAAGTATTCAGCAGGAAAACATATTTGTAAATGGGTTCACAGAATGGATTTGCACGTGAACTGCACCCTTCAATACTTGTATATACATAAGAAAGTTTCTTAATTTCTCTGTCTCAGTTTCTTCATCTGTAAAGTGTAAATATTTTTTTAAAGTACAGTTGACTCTTGAACAATGTGGGAGGTGGGGTGCCAGCCCCACACGCAGTTGAACAGTCATGTATAACTTTTTTTTTTTTTTTTTTTTTTTTGAGATGGAGTCCAGCTCTGTTGCCCAGACGAGTGCAGTGTCATAATCTCGGGTCACTGTAACCTCCGTCTGCCCGGTTCAAGCAATTTTCCTGCCTCAGCCTTCCCAGTAGCTGGGATTACAGGCACGGGCCACCATGCCCCCACTAACTTTTGCTTTTAGGAAAGACGGGGTTTCGCCATGTTGGCCAGGCTGGTCGCAAATATATACACATATTATATACCACATCCTTACAATAAAATAAGCTAGAGAAAAGAAAATGTCTTTAAGAAAAGCATAAGATAGAAAAAATACATTTACAGTACTGTACTGTATTTGTTGATACCACAGGTTTATGTTTATTAGAAGATGAATCATCTGTCTGAAATGGCAGGCAACCACAGCTGCAGACCTCAATCTACAGTACGTATCAAGTAATTCAACTTTTCTGGTAATGTTATGACTTTCCTCTCCTTCCTGGGAGCACATCCAGCATCACTAGTGGCATTTCGAATGGGTCTCATGACGTTATTCAAAGTTTACGGTAACACGCTAAATGCAATGAAAAATATACGAGAACCATGAATGACCACTTTAACTGCATTGTACAATTTACCGGAGTGAGGAGCTGCTCACACAGAGATGATTAGCATCACACGGCATTTCAGCAGATTCTCACAACAGTTAAAATCACAGGTGGTGGCAACAAAATTATGACAGTAGTACAGTATGTAACAGAGTTAATGTTATCCACTATGGTTGAACATTGCATCTTTACATTTGTCTGGATTTTTCTCAACTATGAATGTCATCATGTAGAGTCTCTAAGTGCATACTTAAGTTTGGATAAATTTTAACTTTTTATGATAGATTTGTATATATTTTATGGCAGTAAGTGATAAATAGACTAGTCTTAGATTGGTGCGAAAGTAATTGTACCAGCCTAATATTTACATATATCTTATGCATTTATGACATATCTAGCATTTTCCTTAATTTTTTTGAGGTTTCTGGACTGCACAGGTCACCTTTGAGGTTTTTCAAATTGTCACCAATCTCTAAAACTTTTTCCAACATGTTTATTGAAAAAAAAAATCACTATCAGTGGATGCATGCAGTTCAAACTCGAGTTGTTTAAAAGTCATCGGTACCTGTTAAGACAAGTTTTAAGCTTAACTTCTCAACTCTGCTTCTCTAATGAGGCAGCATCTGCCACTCCATTATTGTGCTCCACAGCACTCTTGTACAAATCGCTCCCACTGCTGTTATCAAACTGTATTGTAAAGATGTATTTCCTACCCGCTTGCCTCTAAAAACAAACAAACAAAAATCTTTCAGAGTAGGGTTAGTGTTTAATTTTTCATAACTCTACTACCCAGCCCCCAGCCCTTAGAACATGCTGACGCAAAGTAGGCTCTCAATGTTTATTTAATGAATAAAATAATTTTGGTGATAAAATTTGTAACTTTCACTAATTTGTAGTACATGCAGCCTTGTTATTTAAACTCTTGTAAAGCACTATTAAAGAATCTATTGTCATAGTCAGTGTGGTTTTACAACTAAATCAGGAACATATGGTCAAGGGGAGTGACCAACCCGTGTCTAAAAAATAACCTTGAATTAATGCATATAATAAACTAGACACAATGTGATTTTTGTTCTCCCTGAAATATCATTATAGCTCTTAGTGTAATCTCATTTTCATATTTAGTAACATAATTGTGTGACTTGGCCTGGAAAAATGTAATTTTAGAATGTCTAAAGTATGTGTATCAGGCAACTCTTGGAAGAATCTGCATTGTCAACTAAGCTTCTCTTCTGTCCTGTAAATTGATATAGGAAAACATGTGTTTTTGTTTCCAGAAAGTAAAAGAGTTAAAATGGCAAATTAGTCATGATTAATGAACTGAACAGAATCAAAAGATCTGATAATCTTTTACCTAAAGATCTTATACTAGTAGAAATGTGTCTACAAATGACATGCTTAACGGACAAGGCTTTAAAGAAATGTCTTATCCACAAAAAAAGAAGCATCTTTATGTGAACTGATTATTTTCCAATTGGAATAAGATATAAAAATAGAATTGTTCCTCCCCTCTAATGATGCCAAGCCCATGTTGATATTGATAAGTTGTATTTTGCTTAATGACTTAAAATGATCAAGACACTCCAAAGTTACTAAGCAATCTTTGATGGCTTAAATTCAAATATTGATCCACTCACCAAGTTTCAACATTTCAGTAGATTAGAAATAGAAACCAGGTTTTGACTTACAATTAAATTCATGTCCGCATTAACCAATTATTTTAATCTAGAATACATATATTACATTAACTAAAAGGCAGTGACTCTAAGTAAAATTAATGATAATAGCTAATACCTCTGTATTAATTTATGTAAGTGCAAAGCTCCTCAATTTCGTAAGTGTCAGAACTGGATTCAAATTAAGTCTCCTGATTCTAAATTCTTTGCTATTTTAACATCATAAGATTGCCTACTCTAACAAACTTGGTTCTTTGTATCCCTACACCTCTCTTTATAGGTTCTTTTGCCCTATTTGTGCTTCTTCCCAAATCATCATTTTTAATGTAGATACAACTATTATGATGCCCAGCCAGTTCTGTACAGATGCCGGCTTCAAATTTTACCTGGTCTGTTCATGCCTTCATTTCCTTCCATTCTTAGCAATGTGACAATGAATAAATCATTAAGTGGATAATCTGATATATTAACCACTACTAAATTGCCAAATTCTATGAAACTACTTCAGAGCAATAAATCATGATGATATTGAGATCATCAGTAGTAGTAGTACAGGCATTTTGGTTACCACAGTCAGTCTTTAGACAAATCTTGGATTACACTATATAGACAAAGGAGGCCTTTCATAATTGTAGAAGTCAATGATTCCCTTCTTGCAATGTTAGAATTTTCCCATTCTTGTTGTTAGTTACCATTATCAAAGGTTACATTGCTATCTTCATCTTATATTTTTCAACTGTCAAAGATGCTTAATAGGTAGTGTATCATCAAACCAAAATATATTTCTACATAGCAAAAATGGAGAGAGACTAAAATCTATTGAGCACAGATAAAAATGTGTAGCTCAACCTAACAACATTAATGCCAACAATGTAAGGAAACAGAATTTCTGATATCTGGTATATTTTGGTCATGCCAATTTGATCATTTTTTAAAAATGAATCATGGTAATGATTTTTGGACATAGAAGGACAAGCTAGAGAATGTTTCTAAAATACATTTTTTTATTCTTTTCATCACCCGAAAAACAAAGGAAACAAACAAAAAACCCAAATAAGCCAAAAATGATGCATGCTCTGATTAAGAATTTTTGTAATTTTTTAAGTTCTCCAATAATTCAGTACAAAATATTTTGCACATATTTTACATCAGAACAATCCTGTCCCTGTGAATTTCATTTATACCTAAGAATCATTTGTTTATCCCTGGTATTCTCCAAAGAGATTAAATGATAGCAAATATTAGTGTGTCTAGACTTTTATTCCAACATGAAGACTGCTGTCCTGAGTTTCAGGACAAATAATGGCTAGGAAGATGAGACAGTGTATAAAATAATGGGTTCCAAACAAGAAATACCTATGGCTATAAAGAGAGAGGCAGATGGTGTGCATCAGAATACTCCAAATAATAAAGAACCTACTATTTTGTGTGGATCGCTAAAACTTGGCCTTAAAACCTGTTATAAGTAAAACACTCCTGTGTAGGACTCTTTTATCATTAGACTGTAAAAGAATTAGGCCTTCCTGACAAGATGAAGGTGAGTTCTTAAATTATGTTGATACTTTTTTGTCAAAATCCTGAGTGGAGTTAAAAGACATGTAAATTAAAGTTGACAAAAATACAATAAAGAGCCCCAAACAACAAAGAGTCATCAGTATTTCTTGCCTCCAGGACTTCTTTGGCTTTCCCCTCCTGCTTTCCCTTATTGCTTCTGTGGCAGCTCCATCTGCTCCATCTGTTAGGGTCCACTTAACACTGCAGTGCTTGTTGGTTTAAGAAAAAGCATGCCAAACTAAAGGCTTCCAATAAGTGATTTTTCTGCTTAAAATATAAGGTAATTTGTAGAGCCATCAAAACACAAATGTGTGTCAACTCCTGTGTGTGTGTGCACATATATTATTAGACAACGTAATCTAGAAGCGAAATTGCATGGCTTGTCAAAAAATCGATGAGGCCCCTTGAAAAATGGTTAATAAAGCATTCAAGAAACTGATTGGAAGACAGGTTAACTACTTAATAACTAACTTCTTTTTAGGTCCACTTTAATTGCGCTTACTTTGCTCACAATTAGTGTCCCGAAGGTAAACAAGCTACTGTGAGAAAACATTGACCCTAATTGCTGTTTGGGTAGAAAAATAAGTTGTATTTTACACTTGCCTGAATTGATTTGCTGAAGTAATACGTCAGGGATTTTTTTCAAACTATGTAATTACTTTGTTCTCAGTGTAATGAAAAACACAGAAGAATGGCTTCCTAAAACTGAGGAAATAAATATTATCACTTAGAGTAAAAACTTTGCATAATAGAAAGAATACTGATTTAGGAATCAGGACTTCTGAGATTTGTCACTACCAAAGTTACTTTGCCTCAGCAATGGTAAGTTCTCTAGGTCTCACTTTCCTAAACTGTAAAATGAGGACTTGGGTTTTAATCTCTAAAATACTGTCAAATTCTAAAATTATTTAAACCTACCTTAACGCAATTATGCTTCCTCAATTATGCTTCTATCACTACCTTAAAGACCAGCTTCTCTCTCTCTCTTTCTTTTCTTACAATTTCCGATAGTTTACAGACTTCAGACTAACAGCGACAAAGGTAAGAAATGTGTTTTAGGAAAATGCAGATTAAAATTCGGATATTTTGTCACGGATTATCAACTCTAATTTCACTAAAGTCTCAGCGTCTTTGCTAATTAAAAATTAAAAGATTGGCCTGGCGCGGTGGCTCATGCCTGCAATCCCAGCACTTTGGGAGGCTGAGGTGAGCAGATCACAAGGTCAGGAGATTGAGACCATCCTGGCCAACCTGGCGAAACCCTGTCTCTACTAAAAATACAAAAATTAGCCAGGCGTGGTGGTGCAAGCCTGTAATCCCAGCTACTCAGGAGGCTGAGGCAGAAGAATCGCTTGAACCCGAGTTCAACTCGAGGTTGCAGTGAGCTGAGGTCACCACCACTGCACTCCAGCCTGACGACAGAGTTAAACTCTATCTTAAAAAAATAAAAATGAATAACAAATTAAAAATATTTTTTAAATCCATGTATTAATAAAATGAGGTGAGAGACAATTTACTGAATGTGCAAGCAATGAGCAGATTCCTGTGTCAGTCCAATATGCAATTTGACTGTAGACTAAAATAATTTTAGAGTTGTATGCAATCCCAGAGCTGTTTAATCTTACAAATATGTAAAGAGTCAGAGAAGTTGAATGGCTTCTTCTATTATTTAAGTTTTATTGAAGTATAATTTATATACAATAAGCCTCTCATTTTATAAAGTATAATTTTATGTTTTGACTTATGTATATACCCATGAAAGCATCAGCAAATAAAGATAATTATCATATTCTTCACCCCCAAAAATTTCCTTGTGCCTCTTTGTAGCCTCTATTTTGTCCCTTCTTCCCCTCCTTTTCCATTCCCTGGCAATTATTGACCAGCTTTCTGGTTCTGTACATTAGTTTGTCTTTTACGTAATTTTATATAAATGTAAAGATGTATATATCTTTAGTCTGGCTTCTTTCACTCAGCATACTTATTCTGAGATTCATTATATTGTTACTAACTGGAGACAGTCTCCTAGTGGATTTGTATGTCTTGATTTTTGCATATCTTAGGAGCAGAATCACTAACTGCCTTTGTTCTGGATTGTCTTTACAAGGATGTTTGTATAGGCAACACACTTTGAAGACATAGTGTCTCTCTCCAGAGCAAAGGGTATGTTTATTTACTGTTCAGTATGATAAATATATTGTCTTCCTTCATGGCAAAGGTTAAGCAGGCTTATTGCCTAGTATAAAAAAAAAAAAAAAGGAATATTTAAACTTGGGACCCCTTTCCTGCATTGTCTTCATATTGCCCTGTTGGAACTGGGACTCAGGGAATCCATATTCTGTCTACTGCCATCGTGTGTACGAAAGTGCCTTGTTTCTGACCCAAGAGACTTGTGTCTTCTGCCAGAATCTATGAAATTGTGACAGACTAACTTGTTAACTGGCAAATCAGGTAAAATCTCAGCTCCTTCACAGTTCTCGACAATTGTTTCATTTCATTTTATTACTATTAATTAACTTTGTGGACATACCTCAATTTATTAATCCATTCATCACTCAACAGGCTAACATCACTTGATGAATTGGACTATTCCCAGTCTGGGGGCATTACAAAAATAAAGTTTTTGTGAACATTCACATACAAGTATTTGTAAAAACTGTACATTCACTTCTCTTTGGTAAATAACTAGATGTTGAGTGGCTGGGTCATATTGAGGTATATGGTTATATGTTTAAGAAACTGCCATAAAGTTTTACAAAGTGATTGCATCATTTTACATTCCCACCAACATTCTATGAGGTTGAATCACAATCTCACCAATATTGGTTTAGTTGGTCTTTTACATTTCAACTGTCCTAATAGATACGTAATGGCATTTCATGATGGCTTTAATTTCCATCTGACTTAAAACTTTTTGCCCATTTTTGAGTTATTTTCTTATCATTTAAATTTTGAGATATTTTGTATATGCTGGATACATACAAAACCATAATGAGGAATGTAATTTACAATTATTTTCTTCCAGTCTATGGTTTGTCTTCGCATACTTTCAGAATAGTGTTTGAAAAATAATATTTTAATTTTGATGAAGTAAAATGTATCTGTTTATAAGTGGGTATGCTTTTAATATCGCATTTAAGAAATCTTTTGACTAACATAAACATTTCTTCTATGTCTTCTATATGTTTTATAGTTTTATGCTTTATGTTTAAGTCTATGATCTATTTGGAGTTAATTTTTATATGTGGTACAAGGAATGGATAGAAGTTCCTTTTTTGCATATAGATATCTCATTTTTCTAGCATAATTTCTTGAAAAGATAGCTCTTCCCCCACCAAATTGCCCTTGCATCTTTGTGAGCAATGATCATGTGCATGTGTCTGCTTCTGGACTCTTTTTTCTGTTCCATTGAGCCATTTGCCTAACTATAATACTACACTGTTTATGTAGCTTTAAAATAAGTATTGAAATAAGGTAGTATTATTCTGACAATTTTTGTTTTGCTTTTGCAAAGCTGTTTCAGCTCTTCTAGAGCATTTACATTCTCAAATAAATTTTTAATCACCTTGTCAAATTCTACTCTACGCTAACACGCAAAAAAAGGACTACGGTATTTCTAGTAGTGTTATGCTTAATTTATAGACTAATTTGCCAAGGATTTATATCTCTAAAATATTGAGTATTGCAATCCAAGAACATGCTTTGTCTTCCTTTTATTTAAATATTCTTTAATGTTCTTTAACTTTTCTCAGTAATGGTTTACAGTTTCTAGTGTATAGGTCTTATGCATCTTTTGCCAAATTTATCCTAGGTATTTCATATTTTTGTTCCTCTGTTAAATGGTATTTCTTTTTATTTCCAAGTTCCATTGCTGGCAGAAAATACTATGGTTAACAGTAAGGTATTATATATTGCAGAATAGCTAGAGGAGAGGCATTTGAATGTTCTTACCACAAAGAAATGATAAATGTATGAGGTGATGGATATGCTAACTACCCTGATTTAATCATTAGACAACATAGATGTGTATTGAATTGTCAAATTGTACCTCATAACTGTGTATAATTATAGTATGTCAGAATTATAATGTGACAAAAGAGAGCTAATATTGACTGGGTACAGATATATAATTATTGTCCTGGTATTTTGCAGAAACTTCAGAACTGAGATCTTGCTACACTTACTCATTTAAGTTAATTCTTATAGAAAACAAAGAGCAAAGGAAATGTAGACAGTGATATTTATGTAACCATTCCCACATTAATTAGTGTACAAGATGGTTTCTAAATATTCATAATTAGTGAAAAATTTTTATAAATGTATCCTTAAATACTCACAGGTGTGCTTCTGTAACATTATTTAGAACAAGCACTTAGTACAGTGATAGGAATTGTTATCCAGGTTACATTTAGAAAACAGGTTAGAATATTAGTATGTAGAGTGATTGTTGATATAATTGGATTTAAACCTACCATTTGCTATTTGGTTTTTGTCTCATTTGTTTCTTTGTTTTCTTTTTCTTCTTTTTTATGCATTCTTTTGGATTGAGTATTCTTAATAATTCAGTTTATCTGAATAATTTTTATAATTTTATCTCCTTTGTTGAGTTATTAGTGATAACTTTGTTGTGCTTTCTATATAACATATACACATCTAAGTTATACTTTCAATTTCACTAACTTGGCCTTTATGCTGTTGTGAGCTATTTTACTTTTAGTAATTTTATAAATGCATATTATATTGTTATTGTATTTGTTTTAAACAGTGATCTTTTAAAGGAGTTTTTTTAAATAAAGGAAGAAGTCTTTTATGCTTATCTACTTACTTACCATTTCGTGTGCTCTTTATTCTATCATATAGATGCAGGTATCACTTTGCTTTTACCTAAAGGACTTCCTTTAATGTTTCCCATAGCAAAGGTCTGCTGGTGAGAAACTCTTTCAGTTTCTCTATTTCTAAAGGAATCTTTCCACCTTTATTTTTGAAGATTTTGCTGTCTTTTTAATAGTTTTGATTATTCTGATATTGTTCCTCCATCTATCATGTGACTTTCCCCCCTCTAAGTGGTTTAGATGTCTCTTTACAACATGTTTTTGGCAATTTGACTTTGAAGAGCAATGGTAGTAATGTTTTTTGTTTCTTGTGCTTTGAGTTTATTAAGCTACTAAAACTATGGGTTAACAACATTCTGCACATTCGGAAAATATTCATCCCTTATTTCTTGAAATATTTTTCTGTCTCTCTATCTTCTTTCATGAACCTATATGAAGTCACTTAAAGTTGGCTATAAGCCATGGCTTACAGAAGCTCTGTTCAGTTTTTAAAATTTGTTTCATTTTGAATATTTTCTATTGCTATACCTTTAAATCCATGAATCTTGTCTTCCGTAGTGACTAACCTGCTGTCAAATCTACCTAGTGTATTTATTTTTATCTCAGAAATTATAGCTTTCATTTCAAGAAGTTTGAGTCTTTTATATATAATCCATCTCTCTAACATGTTCGAATTTTCTTCTATCATATAATATAGATACAATAATTGCCTTGGAATCTTTGACTACAAAGTCAACAATACATGTCTTTTTTGAGGGGGAGTCTCTTTCTACTGAATGATTTTTTTCTTATTATATTTATATTACCTTACTGCCTATTTTTTTGACTGCCTGACATTACGAATTTTATGTTGTTTAATTTTATAACTTGTTGTTTAGTTTTATAATGGTGTTTCAGTCAACTGTGGACCACATATATGACAGTGGTCCCCCAAAATTATACTACTATATTTTACTGTACCTTTTACATGTTTAGAGACACAAATACTTACCATTGGGTTACAATTGCCCAACAAAATTATAATACTGTATTTTTACTGTACCTTTTATGTTTAGAGACACAAATACCATTGTGTTACAATTGCCTACAGTATTCAGTGTAGTAACATGCTGTACAGGTTTGTGAACAATTTTGTGTTCCTATAAATATAGTTGCGTTTTATTTGGGAACAGTTAAGTTATTTGGAAGCAGTTGCGTTTTTTAATAGTCTTCCTTTTAACCTTTTTTAGGTGGAGCCAGAGTAGTGTTCAGTTATGAGCTGATTTTACCCCAGTACTGAGGCAATTCTCTACCCAATGTCCTGGAAACTGGGGCATTTCCCACCCTGGTTTTGAGGAATACAAATTATTCCAAACCTTATGTGACCTCTAGAAACTGTTTCCTCTGCTGCTTTAGAATATTTTTGGGGAGACTTCCTTACACAAATGCCCTTAACAGTGATCAACTAAAGACACGAGAGGGACCATCTACAGATCTCCAGAATTCTTGTTCTCTCTCCACAGTTCTCTTTTTTCTGGTACTCTCTTCATAGAAATCCAGCTCTTTGGTCTCTTGGACTCCCAGCTCCATCTCCTCAAATTAGAAAGATTGGAATCCTTTCCTGGGTCCCCCTTCCATGCCCCAAGCCTAGAAACTCTAAGAAGTAATTGGGGCAATGTCGGGTTGTAACTTATTTGTGTACTCTCTCCCAGGTATCACTGTTCTGTGTTGCCTTATGATGCCCATGTCTAAAATGCATTGATTTATTTACTTTGTTTAGATTTTTAATAATTTCAAGTGTGGAAGACAAAGTTCTTTCAAGTGTTGAAGGCAAAATCTTTGAAGTTGAATGACATTTAAGAAATTCTTTAGTTGAAGGTGTATTTGGAACCATAACCCAACGGGTAATGGGAGTACATCATAAGAATTAAGAGCTTAGTCATTGTAGTCTGAGCACACTGGGTATCAATCCAAATTTAACTGCTTCCTAGGTGCAATCCCATGAGCAAAGTTTTAAATCTCAACGAGGCTCCATTTTCTCATCCATAAAACTGAAATACATATATAGTTCAAGAGATGAATGGATATAAAGTCATGCTCTGCATAATGATGTTTCAGTCAACAGTGGCCTCATATATGACAGTGGTCCAATAAAATTATAATAACTTACTTTTACTGTACCTTTTATATGTTTAGCAATACAAATGCTTACCATTGTGTTGCAATTGCCGACAATATTCAGTACAGTAACATGCTATACAGGTTTGTAGCCTAGGGGCAATAGGCTATACCCTATAACCTACATGTATAGTAGGCTATAGCATCCAGGTTTGTGTAAGTGCACTCTATGATATACACACCATGAAAATGCCTAATTATGCATTTCTCAGAATACATCCCCGTCATTAAGTAATGCATGACTGTATATAGTGGTGCCAACAAGACTATAAATAGTAGGTAGCAAGTGTTACTTTTTATTTTACTATTAATAAAATTCGTCTGCCCTAAATAGTACTAAGGAATCGCGAACTATGTTAAATAAAGGCTTATTCTTGTCTACTTGTGCATCTGGAAGAGAAACTGATCAGAAAGGTGAATCAGTAAGTGGGCAGGCATGGAAGCAGAGCTACCACAAGTATTAAACAAAGAAGAGACCCATTACAGAAATTAAACATTATGCAAACATGGGAGAAGTCAGGAAAGTAAAAATGTGACAAAATTTAGCAAATATTCATAATAAGAATAGCTCTAGTTTCCATTTTTGTACTAATTACGCTTTTCACATTATATCTAAACTATCTTTGCTCAAAGTAACAAACACGTTTGCATCTAGAAATTTAATAATACTGTTTTACACTTTCATCTAAGATTTAAGTTAATTTTGTATATTATGTAAAATACGAGTCAAAATTATTGATTTGGGGTTTTTGTTTTTCTTTTGTGCATACGGTTTCCTATTTCTGTATTGAAATTTGCTTTAAAAGCTCCACTGGCTTCCAAAAATGTTTTTTACTTATTTATTTATATTTAATTGATATGTAAAAATTGCACAGATTTATGTTATGCAGCATGATATTTTAATATATGTATATATTATGGAATGGCTAGATGAAGCGATTTAACACAGGTATTTACCTCACCTAATTATCATTGTTTTATGGTCAGAACACTTAAAATCTACTGTCTTAGCAAATTTCAAGTATGGAATACCTGTATATGTTTATTAACTATAGTCAACCTGATGTGCAATAGCTATCTTGATCTTATTCCATCTGTCTTGGCTTTTGTTTCCTTTGACAGCCCTATTGACTTCAGCTATAGTTTTTGCATTCTTTGTTAGTGATTACCGTAAAGATTGTAAAAGAGCAGTTAAAATTAAAAAGATTAGCAATGCCAAGTGTGGGCAATGATGTGGAGTAACTGAACACTCGCATATTACTGATGGGAAGAAAAAAACTTACAGCCACTATGGAAAACATTTTGTCCGTTTCTTAAACATTCAAACATGTGTCTTTCATATGATCCAGACATTCCACCCTTAGGTATTTACCCAAGAGAAATAAAAGCATATGTGTAAACAAAGATTTGTACACAAATAGTTATAGAATCTTTATTTGTGATAGCTCAAAACTATGATAAAAACTTAAATGTCTATCAAGAGGTAAATGGTTAAGCAAGTTGTAGTATATCTTCACAGAGGAAATCCATTCTGTAAAACAAGAAATAAACTATTGATACAATATGGGTAAATTTCAAAATCAGGTCATACACAAAAGGCTATCCTGTATAGTTCTACTTACATGAAATCTATAAAAGCAAAGCTATGATGACAGAGGGCACATCAGTGCTGCTTGCGTCTGGTAACTGAGGAAGAGACTGACTGCAAAGGGGCATAGAAGACGTTTTGAGACAATGTAAATGTTTTGTAATATATTGTGGTCATGTATACAAAACCACACAGAATTACCAAAACTCATTACATTGTATAGTTAAAATGGGTGGATTTTATTGTATGTAATGTACAACTCAGTGGATCTGGGAGTGGAGGATAGTGAAAGAGAGGGAAAGGGAGAGGAAGAGAAAGACAGAGACAGAGACAAAGAGAGAGAGGTGGGGGAGGATGAAGAAGAGAAGAAGGAGAAGGAGGAAGATGGGGAAGAAAGGAAGAGGAAGAGGAAGAAAGGAAGAGGAAGAGGAGGAGGAGGAGGAGGAAGAGGAGGAATATTTACCGGCTAAGACCTAAACTAGATTGGATCATGAAATGGTTCCAACTTTTGGTAAGTAACTCCTGAGGTACCAAAAAGTAGATCTGACAGTGAAAAATGAATGTATAATAAGGTACTACCAGGGCTAGCCGAAGTAGAAAATAAGTGCACTTTTATCCATTTGTCTTGCCAGTAGAAAACAGCCAGAATTATACTAAGAAGGCTGTTGCTCTCCAAATTCCATATGAATTCCTCTCATTGGTAGGACTCATTTGGCATACAGAAAACTTTGCTGCACAGGAATCTGGCAAATACAGTTTTTAGTTTGATAGTCTCTAAGTGTAAGAAAGAACACTAAAAGAGAGTGGAGTGGAAATTGGATAAGCCAGTAAATACTATCCACTAAATGTCACTTGGTTTTTCTCATGGATTTGTAGGGGTTCTTTATACGTATTGATAATAATCTTCTGATCTTCATCAGTATTTCTTGCCGTATTTATTTCCATGTTCTCTGTATTTTTTTTTTTTTGATAAATAAAAATAAAAGCTCTTAATGTGGTTATGTTTATCAAGGTAGTTTTTTTTGTTTGTTTGTTTGTTTTTGTTTTTTTGATGGAGTCTT
Organism: Macaca fascicularis; assembly: GCF_037993035.2. Lineage (NCBI taxonomy): Eukaryota > Metazoa > Chordata > Mammalia > Primates > Cercopithecidae > Macaca > Macaca fascicularis. The sequence continues at coordinate 141,519,629 of NC_088377.1, read as the reverse complement.
GCTCTGTCACCCAGGCTGGAGTGCAGTGGCACGATCTCTGCTCACTGCAAGCTCCGCCTCCCAGGTTCAAGTGACTCTCCTGCCTCAGCCTCCCGAGTAGCTGAAACTACAGGCACCCGCCACCACGCCCGGCTAATTTTTTGTATTTTTAGTTGAGACAGGGTTTCATCGTGTTAGCCAGGATGGTCTCGATCTCCTGACCTTGTGATCCGCCTGCCTCAGCCTCCCAAACTTACTTCTGATTGTTATAATATTTTATAGGCAATCTTTTACTATCCCATGTTCATAAAACTGTTATTCTCTATTGTCCTCAAGTTTTATATTTTTGACATTTACATTTAAATAGTAATTCACCTAGAATTGATTAATTTTCATGTGATTTGAAGTAAGGACCTAATTTCATGGAAAATCAATTATCACTATTAAAAATCCATTTCCCCCCACTGCCTTCAAAGCCACTTCTGTCATATTAACATAGTTTGTTAATATGACACTTTATGCTGCTCCCCAATTTGTTCTTTCTCAGAAATGTCTTAGCTATACTTGGCTCTTTGTCACTTTACATAAATTTTAGAATTTGACAATTTAGCTTGTTAAAAATCTAAAACTTATAAAATATTGTAAATGTTAATGATATTAAATCTATAGATCAATTTAGAGACAACTGGTATTCTTAAAATATTGCATCTTCCAAAGAGTGAACATGGTATATTTCTCTAATTATTTTTGTCTTTTCAGTGTATTTCAACAACATTTTATTTTTTTCATAAAGGTCTTAAAGACTTTTGGTTAGATTTATTTCTAGTTGCATTGTATTGTGATATTTTCACAAATATTTCTTTTAAAACTATACTTTATTTTCCAACTGAAATTTCTTTTTAATAATTATTTTATATTGAACTATAATGATAAAATCATTACTTCTATTTATTAATCTCTAGTTTCTTCTGTGTTTAGTATATGAGAAATTATATCATCTGAGAATGTTTTGTGTTTCTTTTTCTTTTCAAATATATATTTTGTTTGATATTCAATTAGATAATTTTTTAATATTTTGTCTCAGCTATTTTTTGTTTTCCCCACTGGCTCTAAAACTTAATGTCTTGTTTTTCTTCTGAAAGTTCGTAAGTTTCATTGCTTGGAATTTTTTTCTGTGAAAAACTGAAACCTAGCTTGAAGATAGCCTTCTCTTAGAGAGTCTGAGCTTGCTTATTTTTAGGTTCTGGAGGGCACTATGAACTCGAAGGAAGTACTTTTAGTTAAAATGTTACCTTTTTGTTTGTTTTTTAAGAGCACTCAGATAAAGATATTCCACTGGAGGACTGCCTTGTGGTTATGTATTACCAAGGAAGTATTGTTTTGTTTTAAATCTGCATTCAGTTCTTAGGTTCTTAAAGAAACGGGATTATTTCTATCGTTTCTGGTTATTATTTTTTTTTTCATAAAGCTATAACCTTTTAGTGTCCCAGTTTATAGGAGTGGAGCTGTCTGCTGTTAGGTTCTTCACTGTGGAAAGGGTGATTTCTGCGTTTATTTTCTTTCTCCCTGTATCTTAGAAGGTAAAATCCAAGATCAGAACCCTAGCAAATACTCTTCAGATAAATTAGAGCTCTACTATCTTAGTAGCTCAACATCACATTTTTTAAGGGACTTGAAATATATTTTTTTTAGTCAGGAGGTCATTTAACTCTCTGAAGCTGCAAAAAATGAAGTGCTTATTCTTTATATGACTGTGTAAATTCTGTATTTGAGAAGTTCAGGAAAAATCATTCATCAATTTTTAAATATCACTTGTAATATAAGATTAAGATTATTTTGGAAAGTTGGAAGTTGTTATAAAAATTAACATGTTTACACATATAATTATTTCCAATTCATTAGCTAGGAAGATACTCATCTCTGATTCAAAAATAAATATATTTCCACTCTATTTAAAATTATACGTAACACAAACATAGGAGATAAAAAGTATCAGAAGTTCTTGAGAAATACAGATTAAGGAATTAATATTTTTGGCATTAGAAAACATTTTCTATCATGACCTGATTCAATGAGTATGAACCCAGTGGTATGCTACTTTTTCCTTCTCTAGAAAAAGCACTCAAATTCCAAAGCAGTATTTAAAAGGAAAAACAATTATAAAATATCTCTTAGAAAATCTCCATCCTTTACATTTACACTTATATTTCCCACCATTACTTCATAATTCCTAATGACTATAATAATGAATGTGTAATATCAGCATGAACTCTGAACCTTAATTTCATAAAGTTTAATCGAATGGCAGGTTTTAAACACTTTCTTTGAATCTTGATGATGTATATTCTCTCTCTTAAAGTTTCTGCCTAGAAACTTTTGCCCAGCTTACCATTGGTGAGGCTAAGAACCTATGTGTGAGCTGTCTATTACATGAATTATATATCAGCCTTCCAAACTAAGCTACTCATCAAACATTTCTACTTGATCTTTCTTTCCAGATCTACTTGAGATATGTGACTTTTTTTAGAGACATAGAACAATGTATCCCAACAGCAAATACAGAAAGGTTTTAGTTTATCAAACTACCAAATAATGCTGTATAACAGTTCAGATATTCTTGCCATTGGGACATGCCATCTTTAGTATTGATTTTATTTTAAAACTGACTTCAAAGGTCCATTTCAACACTAGTGCTTCTTTATAGATTTAACATTCTGTTTTATGACCTTCAATACAAATGTTGGGATAAGACATTGATGGAAAATACTGCTTAAATTTGAATATAACCTATGGGTTTCATTTCCTTACAGGAGAACAAAGATCAAAAAATATATCATTTCAGGCCACAGTTTAGTAACAAAATGTTTATCTTACATATTTTTAAACAGAAAGGAAATGTAAGTGGAGAAAATTTAAGCATCCCATATGTAAGCTGCTTGGTAGATTTTCCATATCTCAGGTCAAGTGACAACAACAACTTTACTTCTTTCTAAATAAACAGGTTTGAGAAGTCAAAGCTTTTCAAGAAATTATTTAAAATGAAAAACAGACTCAGTGCCCCATATGCCAAATACATATTTGGTGAGCCTAGGTAAAAATCTTCCGTGAATATACACTCCAGTAAAACCTCAGGTCAACATACCAAAATAAAAAAGATAACAATTGTGCCCGAAGGTCCTTTGTATAAATGTCTCTTGTAATATATAAAAGTTAACAGCATCTACTTCACAGGGAACTTTTTGATGTTGTCTGTAAATTGATTTGATTTAAATTTCCAGGGCCACAGATCACTAAAACCTAAATTGAATGCATGTGCTTTTCCTGAAGCAAACTCCTCTGTGGAAGTGATGGAAAATACAGTTGGATGTTAAATCTAAATGTGCTATCAGGGACTATGACACAAATTATGACCCTATTCGAGACAAAACCCATTATCTTATATCATGACAGTTGCAAATACAGTAAACAATGAATTCATTATCATTACTGGATTTTAAGCCAGAGTAAATCTCTAATGTTCTATAGGAAAACCAAGCAAAAGAAATCAGCCATGCTAGCTCTGGTAATACTTCTTTGATGAAATACCTGAAATTGCATACCAATCATACTATAAACCACACTTAAAAGGTTGATGATTATGGCTCCTCTGGGGACAACAGTGAAGTATTACCACTATTTTCCATTTCAAAAGGAAATATAAATTGAAGGTCATGAACCAAATTTCCTTCCATTTTTTAGCAAAATGGGTATGGAGTTTAATGTATGACAAAAGTACAGTAATTGTTTCATTTTCACTCAAAAGTGGGACACTTTCTCCTCTGTATTCCATGTTTTAGCAAATACAAACTCCTGGAGGTAAAAGGTTAGTAATCATGGAGCTCAGCCTGGCTGCTCTCAAGCAGTGAATGTGTACACAAACTGTACTGGGTATGTGTCTATTCTCTCCTTTGTGGTCTTTAAGTAGGAGAATTCTGGAGGTTGAGGGTCAACTCTTAAACTTCTCTAGCCATCTATTGCTGTGTAACAAAGTACCTCAAAACTTAGCATCTTATGTGGAGCCATTCCAGATTAAAGGTCATTGAAGAACGATTACAACTGAAAACAAACAAACAAACAAAAAATTAGCAGCTTAAAACAACAATCATTTTACTTATTTGCTCACAATTCTGCAACTTGAGCAGGGCTTATTGGGGACAGTTCGTTTCTCCTTCATCAGCTGGCATAAGCTGACCCAACTTGACCAAAGCCAGTCTCAACTCTTAGATGGCCTTACTTGCATGGTGGCCAAGTGGATACTAACCGGTGGGTGAAAGCCCAGCTAGAAGTGCTGAATAAGCCCTCAATTCTCTTTCATGAGACCTCTCCATGTGGCTAGGCTGGGTTTCTTACAGCATCCTATTCTCAGAGTAGTTGAACTTGCATGATGGCACACTACCCTCAAAGTGTAAAAACGGATGTTGCCAACCTTTGGCCTAGGCCAAAACCCAGAACCCCCATAACTAGTAAAGTGTAACTTCTACCGCTTTTTCTAATTAACCTTGCTTAGTTAACAGGTTCAGATTTAAGAAGAGGTAAACACAGGTAAATTATACAAGGATGTAAATACAGTCATGCTCTGCATTATAATGTTTCAGTCAATGATAGACCACATATACAACAGTGGTCACATAAGATTATAATACTGCACTTTTACTTCGCATTTTTAATGTTTATACACAAGTATTTACCAGTGTGTTACAATTGCCTACAGTATTCAGCACAGTAACATCCTGTACAGATTCGTAGCCCTAGGAGCATTGGGCTGTACAATATAGTCTAGGTGTGTAGTAGGCTGTATCACCTATGTTTGTGTAACTACACACTATAATGTGCTCACAATGACAAAATCACTTAATGACACATTTTTCAGAATGTATCCCTATTGTTGAGCGATGCATAACTGTAAAGCAACATAACAAATTACCCTGTACCTCAGCACTATACACACAGATGGTACTATCGGAATAGTTCTTGTATGAATGAACTATAGAGCATTTAAGTCATCTAATTTCAATGTTTTATTATCTTGATTTTTAAGTTTTTCCTGGTGGTTAACTAAAATTTTCCCTTATTCAATTTGAGCATATTTTTCTAAATTGAAATTACTATAGCTTATAGCTAATAAATGGCCAACATCATCTTAATAAGGCATGCTTTTGCTTAAAGACAAGTGTTAAATTAGAGAATCATTTTCTTCGTGTCTGAAAAACAAACTCATTTTACTGCCATGTGGAAAATAAGAAAGACAGTTAAATACTTGGCAAAGAGATATAATGACTTGTCCCTAGAAAGTATGAGAATTCTGTGTTGATTTTTTTGAGATCAAACACAGGATGCTGAGAGTGTTTTCAGGATGCTGCTTAAGAAAGAGCCATGCACAGGCACAATTTCATTTCCTGATATGATGGAAATGATGAAATAGTTCTGGTCTACCCTAGGTATGCAAGATTTATTTCTCCAGAAAGGGGAAAAAAAGGTACTTATATCTTATAAATGTGCTTTCTTATAGATTGACTGTTATCACTGTTGTTGTCATTAAAACTGTTTATAATAGGTGAACAGAATTTTTAAGGTAGAAAACAAATGTAGAGAATTATAAATGCATATTATGGTTTTGCAAAATCAGAACATCCTCTGATTCCCTCCTTTCTGTGTTCCTCTCATCATAGATCTGGTAAAAGATTCCCAAACTTTATGTTTTAACTGACAATTAGTCTTGGATGAAACAAAAAGCAAGACGGTAAATGAGCAAAATTCTTAACAGATTGTCCAGTGCTGTGCTGGAGTTAACTTGCTCCACTCTGTGAAAGCTGTTTGTGTCCATCTCTCCCCAATCTGACACAAAAAGTCATGTCGATAAGCACAACTAACCATCATGAGAATATTTACACCATGGCTTTTTTCTCTTGTATTTATTTATTTGAAGAACCAGTTGTTAAATATTTATATCTGCATCAGTGATTCTAAGTCAACTACACTAAAAGAACAAAAAGCAGGAAGTCAGGAACAGGCATTGGACAATGATTGACAGTCAGAGCCAGCATTTCAGCTGAGACCCGAATGACAATTTGGAGAAGGCCGTATACTCTAGTAGAAGAGTATTTCTGACAGCAGGTTAAATGTGGAAAATCCATAAGCCAGGAACAATTCTGGTATATTTGAAGAACAGAAGCAGATAGGAGGAATGGAATATGTTTATCGAGAGGACTGCACTACAAGAAGAGATTGGAAATGTAGACTGAAGCAAAATTGTGTATAGATTTACAAGAGAGTAAGAATTGGATTTTAAGAATATGTGCAATGGAGAGGACTTGGGATACTTTAAGCTGAGGACTGATATGAACATATTTATAAAGAACAACCTGGCTCCTCTGTGTCAGATGAGTTGAGGCTAGGTATGGGAAGAATATAGTGAAAGTACACCAGTTATGAAAATATTATATTACCTTAGGTGAGAAATAAGAGTAGTTTAGGCCAGTTGGTGGTATGGATATGGAGAAAACTAAGATTTGGTTGTAGTCTGGAGGTTGTTTCTCTAGAATTTGATGATGGATTTGGTATGAGGAATAAAGAAAAACTCCCAAGCATGCAGCCTAAGTTTTCCATTGAATTGTGATACTGTTTACACAAGTGTAACAGTAGTGTTTTTATAATGGCAAACACTAAGAGAAAAAAATATTAAAGATGTAGAAAAATGTCCTATTTTGAATATTCTATACTTGAGTTAAATATTGCATACATAGAGATGTCAAGTATTAGTTGAATATGTGAGTACTGTGTCTCAAGGGAGAGTTCAAGGCTATTGACATAATTTGGGAACTTATCAGCACATACATATTTAAAATCCCACGACTATTGGAATTATATCATGTTAAGGGAAGAAAGAGAAGAGCATCCAGAACAGATACTTAGAATACTCCAATATCTATAAGTGAGGCAGAGAAGCCCATAAGGGAAAGTGGGATGTGGAACTGGAGATAAAAGAAAAAAATAGGAGCATTCATTGTCACTGAAGCCAAGCAGAGAAAAGACTTACACACAAAAAAAACCTCAATATCACTTGATGCTACTGAGAATTCATAGATATGAGACCTGAGAAGTGGAGTGTGGCCTGCAGACAGGTGGCTGACTGGCAAAGGGAATTAGGGAATTGGACACAGGCTGAGAAGTCAACTCATTGTAGATATTTTTCTATGAAGAAGAGCAGAGAAATGGAACATATGGAATCAAGGGAAGAATTATCTTCAAGATAGGAGCTGCTGGCTCAAACTTATATATTAATGGGAATGAAACGACAGAGGGAGATTCTCTTGATGATAAAAGGGAATACTCTGTTTTAGTATTCACTGTGAGTTCAGCCTCAACTACATTTCTGGTCAGTATATATTCTTCATGCATTATTCAATTTCATTCACTACAAAGTAGCCTCAGCCTACGGGTTTTACTAGCCCAGTTTTATAAACGCAAAAATTAAATCTGAGAATTATTGAAGAATTCATTTAATACACACATAGTCATTCTTAAAATATTACTGAATTTATGTTATATTCTAAGTAAGATGTTTAGTAATTAGTGATCTAAGAATGAATATTGTACAAAAAGAAATGAATCTAGCAATTTAACACTAGACCCATCTGTTGCCCAATTTTATGATTTTTTTTCTTGATACCACACTCTAAAGCATTCATCCCAGTTTGGCTGAGACAATTTGAATTATAGCCTACTGGTCCAACATAATTATTAATAGCACTTAATTTTACCTTTAAGTGTTTTGGGTTAGCCATGAATCTTATAGTCATTATATTAAAAAATCTAAATTGAGTGTACCCAATTGTTTACATATTACTGTATCTCACTGATGTGAGATATTTCTAACACATTAACATTAGAAATTCATTTATTAAAAACATGTTATTTTCCAAATTTGTAATATTCACCAGTAGCAAAACATTTATTAAATAGATTCTATAATATAATCACTGAACTATTTTTCACAGAATTCCAAAAACAATCCTAAAATTTGTGTGGAAAAGCAAAAGACCCTGAATAGACAAACCAATCTTGAGCAAAAATAACAAAGCTGGGGAGGCATCCCATTACCTGACTTCGAAATATACTCTAAAACTACAACAGTCAAAATAGCATGATATTGCCATTTAAAACAAAACATATAGACCAATAGAGAATAGAGGCTCATATTTTGTATTTTTAGTAGAGATAACAGAGTAGAGAACTCAGAAATAAATTCATGAATTTACAGCTAATTTATTTTTGAGAAAGGTGCCAAGAACACATAATGAGGAAAAAAGAGTCTCTTCAATATTGAGTATATACCCAAAGGATTATAAATTATGCTGCTATAAAGACACATGCACACGTATGTTTATTGTGGCACTATTCACAATAGCAAAGACTTGGAACCAACTCAAAGGTCCATCAATGACAGACTCGATTAAGAAAATGTGGCACATATACACCATGGAATACTATGCAGCCATAAAAAAGGATGAGTTCATGTCCTTTGTAGGGACATGGATGCAGCTGGAAACCATCATTATCAACGAACTACCACAAGAACAGAAAACCAAACACTGCATATTCTCACTCATAGGTGGGAACTGAACAATGAGAACACTTGGACACAGGATGGGGAACATCACACAGTGGGGCCTGTTGTAGGGTGCGGGGAGTGGGGAGGGATAGCATTAGGAGATACACCTAATGTAAATGACGAGTTAATGGGTGCAGCACATCAACATGGCACATGTATACATATGTAACAAAGTTGCACGTTGTGCACATGTACCCTAGAACATAAAGTATAATTTTAAAAAAAGCTCTAATGAAGATGTATAAGGAAATTAATGTTATGTTCATGCCTGCTAAAACATTCATTCAGCAGCCCATGGATTAAAGAGTAATTTGAATTTTGAGGCCTTATTATGTAAGAAATACATTTTGTAAGGCTATAGCTTCCATAGACAGGGATTCCTCTTATAGATCTGGGCAAAGCAAATTGCAAACCTACTGGATGCCGGGCGCAGTGGCTCACGCCTGTAATCCCAGCACTTTGGGAGGCCGAGGCGGGTGGATCACGAGGTCAGGAGATTAAGGCCATCCTGGCTAACATGCTGAAACCCCGTCTCTACTAAAAATACGAAAAAATTAGCCAGGCGTGGTGGCGGGCACCTGCGTCCCAGCTACTCAGGAGGCTGAGGCAAGAGAATGGCGTGAACCCAGGAGGCGGAGCTTGCAGTGAGCCAAGATCGCGCCGCTGCACTCCAGCCTGGGCGATAGAGCGAGACACCGTCTCAAAAAAATTAAAAAAAAAAAAAAAAAAAAAAAAAAAAACACCTTCTGGAAAGGGTTTTATATTCTAGATACCATTAAGGACATTTGTGATTCATGGGAGAAAGTCAAAATATGAAAAAAAAAAAAAACGGACTTTGGAAGAAGTTAATTGCAATCCTCATGGATGACTTGGAGGGTCTCAAGACTTCAGTGGTGGAAGTCACTGCAGATGTGGGAGAAATAGCAAGAGAACTAGAATTATGAGTGGAGCCTGAAGTTATGGCTGAATTGGTGCAATCTCATGAAAAACTTTAACAAATGAGGAATTGTTTCTTACTGTTGAGCAAAGAAAGTGGTTCCTAGAGGTGGAATCTACCCCTGGTGAGGACACAGTAAATGTTATTGACATGACAACCAGTGATTTAGAATATTACATAAACATAGTTGATAGAGCAGCAGCAAGGTTTGAGAGAATCGACTCCAACTGTAAAGGAACTTCTACTGTGGATAAAAATGCCAACAAACAGCATCTCATGCTACAGAGAAATCTTAAGCAAAAGGAAGAATCAATCAATGCAGCAGACTTTCTTGTCTTAAGACGTTATGACAGCCACCCCAACTTTCAGCACCCACCACCCTCATTAGTTAGCAGCCATCAACATCAAGGCAAGACCCTCCACCAGCAAAAAAGATTATAACTTGCTGAAGATATAGATGATTGTTAGCTCTTTTTAGCAATAATGTATTTTTAAATGAAGGTATGTATATTGTGTCTTTAGAAATAATGTTATTGCACACTTTATATACACAGTATAATGTAAACATAGCTTTTATATGCACTGGGGAAAATATTTGCTTAACTCACTTTATTGCAATGTTTGCTTTATTGCAATTGTTTGGAACAAGCCCACAATATCTCTGTACCTAATGCCTGTACAGCCATTATGAAACACAGTATGATCGTTCCTCAAAATATTAAAAATGGAACCACTATATGATCCAGCAATCCCACTACTGGGTCTGTATCCAACGGAAATGCAATTGGTAACCCAAAGAGATATCTGCACTGCTACGTTCATTGCAGCATTATTCACAAAAGTCAACATACGGAAGTGTCCATTAAAAAGTCAATGGACAAAATAATGTGATACATGTACACAGTGGAACACCATTCAGCCTTTAAAAAGATGGAAATTCTGTCATTTGTGACGACAAGGACAAACTTAGGGGATATTGTATTAAATGAAATAAGCTAGACATGGAAAAACAAATACAATATGAGCTCACTTATAAGTGTAATCTAAAACCGTTGAACTCCTAGAGGTGAAGAACAGAATTGTGGCACTTACGGATGGGAGGAGTGGTGGGAACAGGGAGATGGGGAGATGGCCAAAAGATACAAAATTTTCATTAAATAGGAGGAATAAGTTCAAGAAATATAGAACATGGTGACTATAGTTAATAACAATGTACTGTATTTTTGAAAATTGCTGAGAGTAGATTTCAATTGTTCTCCCCATAAAAAATAAGTATTTTAGGTAATGCGTATGTTTATTAGCTCGATTTAGCCATTCCACAATGTACAGGAACTTCAAAAAATGTTGCACATGAAAAATATATAGTTTTATTTGCCACTCAAAACATATACAAATAATTTTCTTAAAATGTCATTGAATTGCTTACCAGGAACCTTATTAGCCAGATTACTCATCTAATGTCATTAGCCATTAGAATTTAATCTTGTATGACTGATTATTAGTATTGAACAGTTTGCATTATTGGCTATTAGTTGTCTGTTGATTTCATTTGCCATTTTCTACTGGGCTGTTGTTTTTTACTTGTTATAGGCGCTCATGATATATTATGAAAATTAAATTTATATTTGTTATATATATTATATGTATTACATATATGCTAAACTATTTTATCTCAGTCCTTTTCTTATGTCAAAAATATTTTTATTTTATTCTTATGAAGATATTTAATAGTTATAGAGTTATATCTGTCAAAGCTCTCTTGGTAACATATTTGGAAAACATTTTTCTACATTTTCTTGGAAGGCCTGTAGATAAATAATCTATCTGGAATTTATTATATGGAATGAAGTAGGAATGTAGCATAATATTTTCCTCATATATAATTGATTGCTTAATAATTTTAATTTAAATACTCCCATTTGTAGCATTTGTTTCTGGATATTTTGTTGCATTTTGTTTGTTCATTTCTCTATGAGCTCTAAATTATTCAAAATACTGTTGTTTTATGATATATTTTGGTTCCTGTCAGGTCAAGATATTATAATTCTGTCTTTCAAAGTGTTCATTTTTTATATCATGTAAACTATAAATCATCTATTCAAATTATATTTAAATATTATCTTGGTATATTGATAAGAATTACATAAAATGTATAGATTAGTTTGAGTCCTTAGTCCAGAAACATGGGACATGTCTGCATTTATCCAGATACTATTTTATTTTTCACTAAATTTTGATTTTTAGCATGGTCCCATCAGTGTTTGAATGATTTCTTATTTTCTAGAACAAGATCTTCCAACTTACTTTCCCGTTTTCCTGCCTCAGATCTACAATCAGACATTTCACTAAGGATCTTAATCTTTGTTTAAGGGGTAATGCCATTTAGAAACCAATATCTGAGCACTAGTGGCTCTCAGTGAATGTACTGTGGCTCTCCTGGTAGAGGGGAGGAAAGCTATATGGTAGAGGCATATACTATCCAGACTATAGGTTCTTGATTAAGCCCACTCTCTCTAAGATTAAACCAGTACTTATTAATTTAATCTTTTTAAAATGTATTTTTTCTATCATTTTAATTTTTTAGTTAGCTCAATTTTGCATTTTTCAATTTTTTTACGCATTTCAGCCAGAACTTTTTCCAACATTTCTAGAAGACTCCATTTTTGTCATATATTTGGGATAATTACATACTAGACATATATTTGTATCAATGCTAGTTAATATTTGCTGAATGCTAACAATTTGAAAGTGGAATATCAATTTTTTAAGCAAAGATTTTATTTCCTTTTAGACCTAAGAACATTTATCAATAAGGGCACTCACTTATCCTTTACCTTTGATGTACTCGCACATCACAGATTTTAGGGTTTCTTTTGATGTCCTCAAATTCTTGTTTTGTCTAATTTCAAATATGTAACTGACTTGCCACACTTTTAAGGTTTCTTGGACATTCACTCCTCATAACCTTCCATATAATATGGTTGCTTTACTTTGATGTAATATTTTCACCTGATTATTTTAAGATTCACAAAATTTTTAAAGTGTTGTTACTAGTTCAAGGATGTAATAACTTCTGCTCTTTGAACTTAGTGTTTGGAAAACCCTGTAAAAGCATTTATGGAAGCCACATTTTGGGATTGTAACTAGATTAAAATACTCAACCTTTTGGCAAAAATGGTAGTGAAGGTTTTTTCAGTATTCGGGTTTTATGACTAAACTAAAAAGCTTAAAAAAGGAGCAAAGGAAGGAAAGAGAAAAGGAAGGAAAACCAGAGAATGCATAAGTGTTCTCAGTGGTTTCATTACGTATACACTTAGAGCTGAACATCACTTTATGGTCCCATCCCCTGCTCCAAAATATAAACCAGTACTGAACTACAGATGTAAGAAAAGAAAATTCAAAGGAAAAAGCCTATGGATTAAAATATACTTTAGAAACGTACCACCCAATTACAATCATGACCCCTGTTTGGATCCCATTTCAAACAACCAAACTGTAAACCAAAACAAACACAAATATGTTAGACAATTGGGAAACTATATCACTGATCAAATAGTTGATGGTATTAAGGGACTGTTGGTAATTTTTGAAGTGTAACAATGGTATTATGAATAATTTTTTGAGTTTAAAATATTTATAAATATTTTCTGAAATATTTGTGGGTGAAATTAATGTCTGGGACTGACTTTAACAGAATGGAAAATAGAGATAAACATTAGTCATTAATGATAACTGTTGAAACTGACAGATTGGTGACTAGGGACTTCACTACACCATTCTCTATAATTTTGTATGTGTTTGAAATTTGCTATAAGTTTGAAATTTAATTAAGGCCTGTATGTTGAGGTGGTGGTGGGAATAGAAAGAAGTGAAAAACATTGAGTGGGATCTGAAAGTTTTAATGGACAGGTCTCAGTGATCATTTGTGGTTAAATGTGTCAGGAGTGAGGGGAGACAACTTCTGCATGATCTAAATGTATCACTCAGCTTGGATCTCAGCACTAGTTCCAAGAAAAATGCAATGAATGTATTCAGGGTATTGACTTCTTGGAAGTTGGGATAGGAAAATAATGATAAATGACTTAAGGGAACTGTAAAGAAAATGGATGAAATGGTCAGGCACTGTGGCTCATGCCAGTAATGCCAGAACTTTGGGAGGCCCAGGCTGGTGGATCAATTGAGCTCAGGAATTCAAGACCAGCCTGGGCAACATGGTGAAACCCCGTCTCTACAAAAAATACAAAAAAAATCAACGAAGTGTGGTGGTGAATGCTTGTAGTACCAGCTACTCCAAAGGCTAAGGTGGGAAGATTACTTGAGCCTCAGAGGTTGAGGCTGCAATGAGCAGTGATTGCACCCTGCACCCCAGACTCTATAAAAAACAAAAAAGAAAAAGAAAATAAAGAAAAGAAAAAGGAAAGAAAATCAATGAAATGATGGATCATGACTGAAACAGAAGGAAGAGCCATGAGTGGGCTGAGACATAAGGCAGAAAAAAAGAGTGCTCTAGGCTATTGTGTTGACATTAACAGGCTGTCTAAGATTGAGCATATTACTTTGTGTATACTTTATTTACTTTCCATAACCAAAAATTAAGAGTGGACTTAATATATGGTCATTTGCAGGTCAAAAATGATGTTTTCCTTCACCCGCATGTCTTCTTTTTTGCCAGTTAAAATTCCCTACATAAAGAAAATAAAAGAGCTGTTTGAAGTCATATACAAATTTAAATTACACCAACACACTACATTCTCTTAACTATTCATTTCCTAATATAGCCTCGATTGTGAAAAAAGCATGAGAAAAATCATCTTTGCTTTGTACTGTTTTGTTGTTGTTGTTGTTGTTAAGGGGTTTTCTGTCAAAGTTAAAATTTCCAGCTAATAACCTTTGAAGCTCTAGCATTAACCATAGTAAAATATAGCATAGTAAACCTAATCTGGGGCTTTTTGCAAAGTTGTTTATAAACTGCCTTAAGTGATCCTTTATAAAAATAGAAAATAATGCTATAACGCTGTTATCAAAAATTTTGCTTAATCAGATTTGTATTACTCTTCTTTGGCTGAAATGCAGAGGTCAAATATCAGAGTATTCATTATTTTATTGCCTTAATTCTCAATGATGCTTCAAACCCCAAACAACTGCATGTGACAGGCCTATGTGAAAATTTAATTATGTTCCTGACTGTAGGGGACATATTTATTCCTTGATTCTTTATCTTCCAAAGAGGGCTGAGGACATATGCTCCATTACCTATAAAGGAATAGAAGTATCCCCTGCTTGTGTACTTTACCCCACTCACTAATTTTTCTTATGAGAAAAGAAACTAACCTGTTTAGTGAGATGATGACAGGCTGAGAGTCATCAGGTTATTTTTAAAGGTCATTCTTCATATATAGCCCAGGCATTATTAAGTCAAATTCAATCACAATACAAAGGTATTCTTTTTTTTTTTCTTGTTTTTTTTTTTTTTTTGAGACGGAGTCTCCCTCTGTCGCCCAGGCTCGAGTGCAGTGGCCGGATCTCAGCTCACCGCAAGCTCCGCTTCCCGAGTTTATGCCATTCTCCTGCCTCAGCTTCCCGAGCAGGTGGGACCACAGGCGCCCGCCACCTCGCCCGGCTAGTTTTTTGTATTTTTTAGCAGAGACGGGGTTTCACCGTGTTAGCCAGTACGGTCTCGATCTCCTGACCTCGTGATCCGCCCGTCTCGGTTTATTCAATGAAAATTAACAATTTATTAGGGGACATGTTGATTTTCATTTCAGAGAGACAATGAATGACCATTGACCTCCCAATTTAGTTATTCATAGAGCATCTAATATATGCCAATCACTGTTCCAGGTGCTTGAGAAATGGCAGTGACAAAAATCCCTTACAATCTTGTGGTTTAGGAAGCCTTCAATGTGAACCCAAGAATTAGGGATCAAAACTACATCTGGGGACACCAAGCCTTCTGTGCAGCCATGTCAGATGGTTTCACCAGAAGTGAATGTCAAAAGAATAGTAGCCTCAAAGACAAATCTTAGCAGACATAGTCTACCACATTTCTAGAATTAAGCAAGGCTTTGGTGGCATTCTCAGGTAAGATACTGAAACTGCATTTGAAGTTCAAACAAACAAAGATTAATTTTAATAGTCAAGACCTATTTACACTTTCTGAGATTTCCAGTCTTTCATAGATGCTAAGGTTCGGAGGTACTCTCTAAGGTACTTTAGAAAAAATAATTTCATTTCTCAAGGTATTATAGATCCCCATAGTAAAAAGTTAAGACTCATGGCAAAGCAAGAAACAAGTCAACCAGATAGATAGCATTTCATTACAAAGCTCCTTCACTTGGTGAGTCAAAGGCACATTGCCCTCATTACTGTATTTCCTGGCCAGGACACAGGCTGGGGAATTAACAGAGTAATGGGATTTCCACACTGTCTTTCATTTTTAAGAGCTCCATATGAGCATGTGGCACCAAACTTATTTCTCTTTATCTTGATTTAAACTGTATCCAAGGCCAAGGGGTGAATGTGACTTGCTTTACTTCTTAAATTATGAAGTTTGTCCTAAAATTCCTATAGTTATTCCTCCACATTCCTCATTATCTCAAACTGGCTTCACATAAATTTTGATCATTGTGAATTTCATACAGACTATAGGTTCAACCACAAGACAGATAAAATTTTAATCAGTGAACAGCTAAAGAGGCCTTTTGGTCCTCATTATATATTGGATAAGTAAAGTTCTTGAGTTGAGGTACAGGAAAAAAAGTTATGTAATTATTATAATGCTAAGAAGAAAAATTTAAAAGCTTATACCTATATTTTTTTATAAGACATAATTTCTTAAGGAAGAACAAGGTCACTTTTTAAAATCAGAGTATTTTGTCATAATTAATACCAAAGTAGTAAAAGAAATAAAGAAGATTATAATGAAAGACATGTCTAAGGATGAGGATTTACTTAGGATAAGTACTGCTATTTGGTGGGACAGCCTAGATGTATATAAAAGAGAAATGGAGATATTCACAGCCCTATGTATTATTAAGGTTGGAGTTAGGGAAAAGATATGTTATTATGATGGGTTAACAGACCACCATTTCAAGAAGATAAAAATGGGAAGACCTTAGCGTCCACACTTGGATGACTTGAGAGGCAGTTTGAAAACAGGAAGCCAATGAACCAGAGACAAGCCACTGCGATAACTCCCTTGGAAAACTAGGATCAATAGCTAGAGAGTTTCATAAAATCTGGACATATTTTAGAAATAGAGTCTTCATCAATAGACATGGAATGTTTTCACTGAGTTTTAAATTGACAGAGCTGTTGCAAGAAGATAAACAAATATGGCAAGCATTATAAGGGGAGAGGTCTGGAGAATTCACAATGTTAAGTTTCCAGAAGAAGGATATGAGTAGTCATTACAGAAGTCAGGGAGGTCACTACTGCACTGAGAACAGATTTGGATTAGATGCTGATCTGATGGGAGGTAACATCTGCATGGAATACCCCTTAGGAAGGTGAGAGTGTCATCATTTGTTTAATTAATGGATGCTTTTGGTCGGAACAGAATTTGTTGAATTCTTATGTCATTCCATGGGAAAAACCCAATGTACAATCTAGAAGAACATTTTAGGAAAATTAATTTCAGATACTGAAAGTACCTGAAAAAAAAGAATGAGAACCAAATGATGCAGCTGAGTGCTGGCACCACTTGAAAAGTGATCAAAAGGAAACAGTTAGGGAAGCAGTTTACATTTTGAATTTTTCTGAACCAGCTTGAAAAGACCTGAGGAAAGCAGGATAAAAAAAAAACCACATATAACACTCCTAAAAGGAAAAATAAAGCAGAAAAGAATATTTCTCATGCCTTTGAGGTCAAATTAGCCCTGATAGTTAAAAGCCAAGGTCGGTAGTTCCAAGTTACCTTAGGATAATGAAGTTTCTATGGATCACAGTCTTTCCACACCTTCTCCAAAATACCATAAAGATTTAAAGAACAGTTAACTTAAAACATCAATAACGTACATTTGCCACATAGAGAACAGAAGATATAAATTGCAATTTATGGGTAAAAGAAGGACTAAGCAACTAAGACTACCAGAGCCCACACTTGCATGTGAGTCTGGAGGGAGCTGTATAATGTGTGAGTAGTGGGCAGCAGTGGTGAAATCCAGGAAACATTATCAAGAGTTCACCTCCAGAAATAGAGAGGCACATCCAGAGTAGAAGCTATCGACAGCCTTGTTGGGCTTAGAAGACTACATAGCACAGTCAACGGGAAGACAAAGAAGAGGCTTGGAAAGGTGGCCTTGGCAAAGTATCTTTAAAGAGAGTTACAGATTGGGATGACTTGCTGCTGGTTTGGGTCATTTTAAGCTTGTCTCTGAGGAAGCCTGGAAGTCAAATATTGACCTTTGAACAAGAAGGAAATTAAATAAACTAGCTGTCTATGTATAATGTGCAGCATGAAGTCTGAAATTCGCCTGGAGACATGCTGTACTAGCTTGTTATCTACACTGCTTAGTGAAAATGTATAGATTGACAGTTATACATGGTTTAACAAGTCATAAAGCCTAGGTTTTACCTAAGTGATTGGTGTGGTATAAAAGACTCCTCGACAAATTTGTACCTTGGCATGAGTGAAGCTCATGAACTCACAGATGAAATCAGATATCTTTTTTGAAAAAAAAAGATGCATAACAGTTGCGCATATTTTGGGGGTACTGTGATATTTTGAAACCTGAAAAATATGGAATGCTTCATAAATTTTCATGTCACTCTTGTGCAGAAGACATGCTAATCTTCTCTATATAATTCCAGTTCTAGTATATGTGCTGTCGAAGCAAGTACGAAACCAAAATATCTTGTATTTACCTTGGTGGCTCATAAACCAAAGACGAACCACATCCTATGTGACTGAGATAGGACCCCACAGGGCTGCACTGATAAGTCATGCTCCTCTACAAATGTCTGCACTTTCTCTCTGTGGCTGTAACATATCTTTTACCTTTATTAATCTTTACAAAAATATGTCCTGTGGGGTCCCATGAGGACTGTCAATTATCTGATGGTGTGTGACTTCTGTAGCAGCAGTTGCATTTGGAGTCAGCAGCTGGTTTTAAATAGAGGAAAAGAAGCAGTTGATGACAAACAGCCTACTGGAACGGAATATAATATGAAAATAAAAGCAAACTGCACCTCCACTAAATAATGATTTCATACATTTAAAAACCACCATTTCCTATTGCTACAGAAGCAGAATCCTTGATATGAGAACTCAGAAAAGCCACCTGCTACCCACAAGCCACATAAAAGAAATATCTTCCTAGTCATTATTCTAGGAGAATGAAATATGGATAAGAAAAATAAAATCGTGGCATTCATGAAAAACTGAAGATGAGGATCAAAACAGGTTCAAATGAAAGCACATTAAGTGACACAGACAAAACCTGCTGAGAAGTAAGATTCTTGCCAGAATTTAAAATATAACAAAATAAGACATTGTAGATATGAAAGAACATTTAAAAATGGTAATTACAAACTTTAAGAGGAGACAGGTAACAAGAGACAGGTAATAGATGTCAAATGGGAAAGGACAAAGCTTGGGAAAGAAAACAATTCAAAATTAACTTGTAAATTAAAATTAAACATAAGATACCCAAAAGATAATAGAAATTACTTAAAATGTAATAAATGATATCAAGAGGTTAGAAATGAGACCAAATGGACAAATGATACAGTTAGAGAAGAATAAATAGAAGGTAGAAACACAAAGAAGATGGAATGTACATAACCGGCAAAGAAAATCCAATTTCCTTGGAATAAGAGTACCAAAAGAAGCAATAAAGAACAAAACATAACAAACAACCAAGCAAGGAAACAGAACAAATATTTTTTAATTAGAATACAAAAAGCTCTCATTTTTAAAAATACCTCGATCTGCATATAAAAAAGATGCACAGTGTGCCTGAGAAAACTGCCCTAGGATGTTAACCAGTAACACCATGTTCCTAACATTATAAGATTTTAAAGATAACAGATAAAAATTATAGGCCTCCAACCAAAAACAACAATGCACTGACAAAGTAAAGAAAATTATATTGACATCAGACTTCTTGGGAGGAACGTTAACACAAGAAGATAATGGCACAGTATTTACCAGACACACATAGGAAGAAAATGTAAGGTAATAATGTTTTATCCAGCCAAGCTTTCTTTCAAGTATGACGATTTAAGAAAACAATTTTAAACATGCAAGAATTTAAGTTTATGAATCTTTCCTAAGCAATCTCCTAGAAAATATGCTTAGACAACCAGGAGCTGATTGAAGAGATTCTGTATAAAATTTTGGTATTAAGCATTGAATAAGTAAAACTCTATATATAAAGAGAGAGGAAAAGATAGAGGAAGAGGGATGGAGAAAGAGAGGGAGAGAGGAAGGGGGTCACTGAGATTCAAGAACAAATATATGTTTTACGAAATAGAAAGAGAAAACCAGGAACAGAAGAGAGAGAGAGAAATGGGGAAATAAAATGTTATAGAAGATTCCGTAATAAGTAGTGGTTAGGAATCAAACAATAACATTTGAATGCAAGAAATATGTGTACATGTAAGAGTAGGAATATAGCAGTAAGAAAAATAATATGATTGATCAAAGTTAAATGGTGAAGAAGAGGGAAAGAAGAAGAACTAAATGAATATTTTGTTTGTTTCTTGTAGAAATCCATAGATACTCCTAAGGAAAATAGGGAATGACATACTCACACAATGGTAAACATTATAACCAAAATACAAACTTTTCTATTACTTAAAAAAAAATAAGAAAATTAAAAAGTAATTACTTAGTGAATAATTAATTATTATGTGTTTGTAGGCTTAACTCATTAAAAGTAAAAAATTTCAGGTAGAATGGCGCCAAAATGTAACTTTGTGTTGTATACAAGAGAACCAATTTTAAAGGTTTGAGAGGCTACAAATCAAAAAATGGATGAAAAAAATAACAAGCAAAACAAAAAATGAAAGCAGAGATAACTTCATATCAAACATAATTAAGGCTAAAAAGTATTAAATGAGAATAAGAGTTATTATGTTATAATGTTATACCTTCACAGCAAAGTTAAAACAGATACGAATCCCTAAATGTTATATAATATAAAAACCATTTTTATAAAAGAGGATCTACAGATGGTGCATTAGAAACACACTAAGATAAGAGAATTCATTACAATGAAACCATCTTAGGTCAAGAGTCAAAGGATTATGTGAGAATCTAGATAGCATCTATTTATATCTACATAATTTAATGAGATATTCACCCCAATATTAAAAATATAGCTTCTAACCAATTACACATGAAAATATCTTGAAAAATAAAAATTATAGCCCATAAAGAATATCTCGACAGATTACATAAAATGGAAAAGAAAACAATGTTCTATGATCAAAATACAACCTTTTACATAAAGATTCAATGACCCTGTATAAAATAAGATCTCATGGGACGTAGTTAAAACAGTATTTGAAAGAAAACTCATAGCCAAAAATATTCGTTTTATTTAAAAATAAAAGAATGAAAACAGTAAATTAAACATCCCACTCAAAATGTCAGGGGCAAGAAAACGCAAACCAAAAGAAAGAGAAGAAAGGAATTCATAAAGATAAAAGAAGGGAAAAATTAACTGGGAAAAATTAGCTAGAAAAAAAGGGATGAATAATTCTTTTTTTAAAAACCAGGCTCAATTCCTTTCCAAGATGGCCGAATAGGAAAGGGTCTGGTCTGCAACTTCCAGCCTGATCGACACAGAAGATGGGTGATTTCTATATTTCCAGCCGAGGTACCTTGTTCATCTCACTGGGACTGGTTGGACAGTGGGTGCAACCCACAGAGGGCAAACCAAAGCAGGGCGGGGCATCACCTCACCCGGAAAGCACAAGGGGTCAGGGGATTTCCCTTTCCAAACAAAGGGAAGCCGTGACTGATGGTACCTGGACAAACGGGACACTCCTGCCCAAATACTGTGCTTTTCCAATGGTCTTAGGAAACGGCACACTAGGAGATTATACCCCATGCCTGCAGCAAATCCCACACCCATGGAGCCTTGCTTACTGCTAGTGCAGCAGTCTGAGATTGACCTGCAAAGCAGCAGCCTGGCAGGGGGAGGGGCGTCTGCCATTGCTGAGGCTTGAGTAGGTAAACAAAGTGTCCAGGGAAGGTTGAACTGGGTGAAGCCCACCGCAGCTCAGTAAGGCTGGCTGCTTCTATAGTCTCCACCTCTGGGGGCAGGACATAGTTGAACAAAAGGCAGCAGAAACTTCTGCAGACTTAAATGTCCCTGTCTGACAGCCCTGAAGAGACCAGTGGTTCTCCCAGCATGGCATCTGAGCTCAGAGAATGGACAGACTGCCTCCTCAAGTGGGTCCCTGATCCCTGGGTAGCCTAACTGGGAGACACCTCCCAGTAGGGGCCAACTGACACCTCATACAAGTGGGTGCCTCTCTGGGACGAAGCTTTCAGAGGAAGGATCCGGCAGTAATATTTGCTGTTCTTCAATATTTGCTGTTCTGCAGCCTCTACTGGTGATACCCAGGCAAACAAGGTCTGGAGTGGACCTCCAGCAAACTCCAACAAACCGGCAGCTGAAGGACCTGACTGTTAGAAGGAAAACAAGCAAACAGAAAGGAATAGCATCACCATCAACAAAAAGGACATCCGTACCAAAAATCCCATCTGTAGATCACCATCATCAAAGACCAAAGGCAGATAAAACCACAAAGACGGGGAGAAACCAGAGCATAAAAGCTGAAAATTCTAAAAACCAGAGCACCTCTTCTCCAAAGCATATCAGCTCCTCGCCAGCAACGGAACAAAGCTGGATGGAGAATGATTTTGACAAGCTGACAGAAGTAGACTTCAGAAGGTCGATTATAACAAACTTCTCCAAGCTAAAGGAGGATGTCTGAACACATCGCAAGGAAGTTAAAAACCTTGAAAAAAATTAGATGAATGGCTAACTAGAGCAGTCTAGAGAAGACCTTAATTGACCTGATGGAGCTGAAAACCATGCACAAGAACTATGTGATGCATGCACAACCTTCAATAGCTGATTTGATCAACTGGAAGAAGGAGTATCAGTGACTGAAGATCAAATTAATGAAATAAAGTGAGAAGAGAAGTTTAGAGAAAAAGGGGGAAAAAGAAGCGAACAAAGCCTCCAAGAAATATGGGACTATGTGGAAAGGCCAAATCTACATTTGATTGGTGTATCTGAAAGTGACAGGGAGAATGGAACCAAGGTGGAAAATACTCTTCAGGATAATATTCAGGGGAACTTCCCCAACCTAGCAAGGCAGGCCAACATTCAAATTCAGGAAATACAGAGAACACCACAAAGATACTCCTTGAGAAGAGCAACCCCAAGACATATAATGGTCAGATTCACCAAGGTTGAAATGAAGGAAAAAAATTTTAAGAGCAGCCAGAGAGAAAGGTCGGGTTACCCACAAAGGGAAGGCCATCAGACTAACAGCACATCTCTCAGCAGAAACTCTGCAAGCCTGAAGAGAATGGGGGCCAATATGCAACATTCTTTTTTTTTTTTTTTTTTTTTTTTAAGACGGAGTCTCGCTCTGTCGCCCAGGCTGGAGTGCAGTGGCCGGATCTCAGCTCATTGCAAGCTCCGCCTCCCAGGTTCACGCCATTCTCCTGCCTCAGCCTCCCGAGTAGCTGGGACTACAGGCGCCCGCCACCTTGCCCGGCTAGTTTTTTGTATTTTTTAGTAGAGACGGGGTTTCACCCTGTTAGCCAGGATGGTCTTGATCTCCTGACCTCGTGATCTGCCCGTCTCGGCCTCCCAAAGTGCTGGGATTACAGGCTTGAGCCACTGCGCCCGGCCCCGCAACATTCTTAAAGAAAAGAATTTTCAACCCAGAATCTCATATCCAGTAAAACTAACCTTCATAAGTGAAGGAGAAATAAAATCCTTTACAGACAAGCAAATGCTGAGAGATTTTGTCATCACTGCCTTACAAGAGCTCCTGAAGGAAGCACTAAACATGGAAGGAACAACTGGTACCAGTCACAGAATAAACATGCCAAATTGTAAAGACCATTGATGCTAGGAAGAAATTGCATCAACTAACCAGCAAAATAACCAGCTAACATCAAAATGACGGGATCAAATTCACAGATAATAATATTAACCTTAAATGTAAATGGGCCAAATGCCCCAATTAAAAGACTCAGACTGGTAAATTGGATAAAGAGTCAAGATCCATCAGTGTGCTGTATTCAAGGGACCAATCCCACGTGCAGAGACACACAGAGGCTCAAAATAAAGGGATGGAGAAAGACCCACCAAGCAAATAGAAAGGAAAAAAAAAAAAAAAAACAGCAGGGGTTGCAATCCTAGTCTCTGATAAAACAGACTTTAAACCAACAAAGATCAAAAGAGACAAAGAAGGCCACTACCTAATGGTAAAGGGATCAATTCAACAAGAAGAGCTAACTATCCTAAATATATATGCACCCAATACAGGAGCACCGAGATTCATAAAGCAAGTCCTTAGAGACCTACAAAGAGGCTTAGACTTTCACACAATACTAATGGGAGACCTAAACACTCCACTGCCAATATTAGACAGATAAACAAGACAGAAGGTTAATAAAGATATCCAGGACTTGAACTCAGCTCTGCACCAAGCAGACCTAATAGGTATCTACAGAACTCTCCACCTCAAATCAATAGAATATACATTCTTCTGAGCACCACATCACACTTATTCCAAAATTGGCCACATAGTTGGAAGTAAAGTACTCCTCAGCAAATGTAACAGAACAAAACTCACAACAAACTGCCTCTCAGATCACAGTGAAATCAAATTAGAACTCAGGATTAAGAAACTCACTCACAACCACACAACTACATGGAAACTGAACAACCTGCTCTTGAATGACTACTGGGTAAATAATGAAATGAAGGCAGAAATAAAGATATTCTTTGAAATCAGTGAGAACAAAGACACAATGTACCAGAATCTCTGGGACACATTCTAAGCAGTGCATAGAGGGAAATTTATAGCACTAAATGCCCACAATAGAAAGCAGGAAATCAACACCCTAACATCACAATTAAAATAACTAGAGAAGCAAGAGCTAACAAATTCAAAAGCTAGCAGAAGGCAAGAAATAACTAAGATCAGAGCAGAAGAGAAAGAGATACAGACACAAAAAACCCTTCAAAAAATCAATGAATCCAGGAGCTGCTTTTTTGAAAAGATCAACAAAATGGATAGACCACTAGCAAGACTAATAAAGAAGAAAACAGAAAAGAATCAAATAGACACAATAAAAAATGATAAAGAGGGTATCACCACCAATCCCACAGAAGTACAAACCACCATCAGAGAATAAACACGTCTATGCAAATAAACTAGAAAAACAAGAAGAAATGGATAAATTCCTGGACACATACACTCTCCCATGACTAAACCAGGAAAAAGTTGAATCTCTAAATAGATAATAACAGGCTGTGAAACTGAGGCAATAGTTAATAGCCTACCAACAAAAAAAGGTCCAGGACCACACAGATTCACAGCTGAATTCTACTAGAGGTACAAAGAGGAGCTGATACCATTCCTTCTGAAACTATTCCAATCAACAGAAAAAGAGGGAATCCTCCCTAACTCATTTTATGAGGCTAGCATCATCCTGATACCAAAGCCTGACAGAGACACAACAAAGAAAGAGAATTTTAGACCAATATCCCTCAATGGGATGCAAAAATCCTAAATAAAATACTGGCAAATCAAATCCAGCAGCACATCAAAAAGTTTAGCCACTATGATCAAGTCGGCTTCATCCCTGGGATACAAGGCTGGTTCAACATAAGCAAATCAATAAACATAATCCATCACATAAACAGAACCAACAACAAAAACAACACGATTATCTCAATAGATGCAGAAAAGTCCTTTGACAAAATTCAACAGCTCTTTATGCTAAAAACTCTCAATAAACTAGGTATTGATGGGATGTATCTCAAAATAATTAGAGCTATTTATGATAAACCAACAGCCAATATCATACTGAATGGGCAAAAACTGGAAACATTCCCCTTAAAAACTGGCACAAGACAGGGATGCCCTCTCTCACCACTCCTATTCAACACAGTGTTGGAAGTTCTAGCTAAGACAATCAGGCAAGAGAAAGAAATAAAGGGTATTCAATCAGGAAAAGAAGAAGTCAATTTGTCCCTGTTTGCAGGTGACATGATTGCGTATTTAGAAAACCCCATTGTCTCAGCCCAAAATCTCCTTAAGCTGAAAAGCAACTTCAGCAAAGTCTCAGGATACAAAATAAATGTGTAAAAATCACAAGCATTCCTATATACCGATAACAAACAGACAGCCAAATCATGAGTGAACTCCCATTCACAATTGCTCTATAAAGAGAATAAAATACCTAGGAATCCAACTTACAAGGGATGTGAAGGATCTTTCAAGGAGAACTACAAAACATTGCTCAACAAAATGAAAAAGGACACAAACAAATGGAAGAACATTCCATGCTCATGGATAGGAAGAATCAATATTGTGAAAATGGCCATACTGCCCAAGGTAAATTATAGATTCAATGCCATCCCCATCAAGCTACCAATGACTTTCTTCACAGAATTGGAAAAAACTACTTTAAAGTTCATATGGAACCAAAAAAGAGCCCAGGTGTGGTGTCTCATGCCTGTAATCCCAGGACTTTGGGAAGCTGGGGCGGGTGGATCATCTGAGGTCGGGAGTTCAAGACCAGCCTGGCCAACTTGATGAAACCCCCTCTACTAAAAAACCAAAAATTAGCCAGGTGTAGTGATACATGTCTGTAATTCCAGCTACTCAGGAGGCTGAGGCAGGAGAATCACTTCAACCCAGGAGGCGGAGGTTGCGGTGAGCCAAGATCACACCACTGTACTCCAGCCTGGGCAATGGAGCAAGATTCCATCTCAAAAGCAAATAAACAAATAAATAAATACCAAAGCAGATGCAATGGTGCATTCTGTGCCTATATTCCCAGCTGCTACTCAGGAGCCTAAGGCAAGAGAATCACTGGAGCCCAGAAGTTTAAGGCCAGCCTGGACAACATAGTAAGACCCTGTCCCTAAAACAAACAAACAAAAACAGCCCAATAGACATTTCATCACACATCACACAACCATGTTAGAAAAAATAGGAAATTAATGACAAGGGTACAAAAACCACCAAATCAATTTTTTTTATCTTGAGACAATAAATTTTTAAAATCCACTACATGAAATAAATTATTTTGTACAAAAAAAACTTTACTAATACTGAGCTCACACATGTAGAAAAAACCAATTTTTATTTCACAAAAAGATAAAAAATGAGGAGTAATACCTCCAAAACCTGATAAATATTCTACACAAAAGAAAACTGGCAATCAGTTACACCTGTAAGCACTTATGCATAAAAGTTCTAAATAAATATTCAAAACATAAAAACATTAACATTAAAATAAGATACCTCATAATCAAGAGAATTTTATTCCAATGGTGTAAGCACCCTTCAATATTGTATTATCCATTAATATAATTATGCATATTTGTATATCTAACGATAAATATCTCGATAGTGTCTCAGAGATGCTAAAAATGCATTTGACAAATAAATACTATTTTTATTACCAATGAAACCATCAACAAATAGGAATTGATACATATATCACTAAAATTACAAAAATGTATATTTCTCAGTTCAAAGGTTAGCATCTGACATGGCGGTGAAGCACTGGCTATACTCAAAATCAGAAATGAGACAAGACTGGTCGCTGGGTGTGATGGTTCACACCTGTTTGAACATTGTATTAATGGCATTAGCCAATGCAATGATATAAGAGAAAGCAAATAGAGGCTTAAGAATATAAAAGGAAGAACTAAAACTCTATTTGTAGATGATATATTATGCATCAAGAAAACCAAAGCAATAAATTCACCATGCTGACAGGATATAAAATTGACATACAAAAATAATTACCTGCTTCTCTGTGAATGATGACCTGTTAGACAATGTATGGGTAAGAATAACCTATTTACAACAGATTTTTAAGTTCTTATGATAAAATACACAAAATATAAAAATACAAATGGTGATAACTTGAATCATTTCTGAAAAACACAAAAGTAAAACTTGAGCAAGTTGAAAGACATACCACAATCTTGGAGAAGAAAATCCGACATCATGAAGATATTGAGAGGTGACAACATGCTAGCAGCCCTCAATCTCAGCGCTGCCTCGGTGTCCACTCTGGCGGCGCTTGAGGAGCCCTTCAGCCTGCCACTGCACAGTGGGAGCCTGTCTCTGGGCTGGCCAAGGCTGGAGCCGGCTCCCTCTGCTTGCAGGGAGGTGTGGTGGGAGAGGCACGGGCGGAACCGGCGCTGCGGGCTGCACTCACAGGCCAGTGCAAGTTCTGGTGGGCACGGGCTCCGTGGCCCCGCACTTGGAGCGGCTGGTGGGCACCGCCGACCCAGAGCAGTGAAGGACTTAACACCAGGGCCAGCAGCTGCAGAGGGTGTGCCAGGTCCTCTAGCAGTGTTGGCCCGCTGGCACTGCACTCGAGTTCTCCCCGGGCCTCAGCTGCCTCCCCGCCGGGCAGGGCTAGGGACCTGCAGCCCGCCATGCCTGAACCCCCTTCCTCCCCACTCCTCCCCCCACTCATCTCCCCCACTCCCTCTCCCCCACCACCTCCCATCCACCACCTCCCTCCCGCACCTCCACACCCCCTCCCCACTATCCCCCAGCAGCAGGCTCCCACGTGGCCTGAGCCTCCCTGACAAGCGCTGCCCCCTGCTCCAGGGTGCCCAGTCCCATCAACTGCCCAAGGGCTGAGGAGTGCAGGCGCTGCTGAGTTGCAGCCCCAGTACGGGATCCACTGGGTGAAGCCAACTGGGCTCCTGAGTCTAGTGGGGACTTGGAGAACTTTTATGTCTAGCTCAGGGTTTGCAAATACACCAATCAGCACCCTGTGTCTAGCTCAAGGTTTGTAAATACACCAATCAGTACTCTGTATCTAGCTAATCTAGTGGGGACTTGGAGAACTTTTCTGTCTAGCTAGAGGATTGTAAATGCACCAATCAGCACTCTGTGTCTAGCTCAGGGATTGTAATTACACCAATCAGCACCCTGTCGAAATGGTTCAATCAGCTCTCTGTAAAAGGAAGTAATCAGCACTCTGTAAAACAGACCAATCAGCTCTCTGTAAAATAGACCAATCAGCTCTCTGTAAAATGGACCAATCAGCAGGATGTGGGTGGGACCAGATAAGGGAATAAAAGCAGACTGCCTGAGCTAGCCTCCAGCAACCCGCTTGGGTCTCCTTCCACACTGTAGAAGCTTTGTTCTTTTACTCTTTAGAGTGAATCTTGCTGCTGTTCATTCTTTGGGTTCACGCCACTTTTATGAGATGTAACACTCACTGCAAAGGTCTGCAGCTTCACTACTGTCAGCGAGACCACAAAACCACCAGAAGGAAGAAGCTCCAGACACATCTGAGCGTCTGAAGGAACAGACTCTGGGCACATCATCTTTAAGAACCGTAACACTCACCACGAGCGTCCCCATCTTCATTCTTGAAGTCAGTGAGACCAAGAACCCACCAATTCTGGACACGATATCAATTTTCTCTTATTCAACATGAACATTTAACACAAACTCAATAAAAATACAGCCAGCGTTTGTTGTTTCTTTTTCTGAAATTAGACATGGTAAGTACAGCAAATGTAATTGATACCTACCCCTTTTATACCCAAACTTCATTCCTCCCTTTGTCTTCTACTCCAATCAATTGGCAAACCCTGTTTTCAATTTCAAAATACATCTGAAATGCATCATTGCATTCTTTCTCTGATGCCAGTGTCTAAATTGTCATCTCCTGTCTGGATTTCAGTGGTAGTGATAGCAGTGGTAGCCCATCTGGAGTGGCCAGTGCCATGACACCAGCTGAAGTGGGGAGGCACAGGCGGGGCTGCCCAGTCTATGGAGTTGGTGGGAGCTAGGAACAGGTGGAAGCCCTAGCCCCTTCGAAGTTGGAAAGGCAGGATCTCAGCCTACTTGGGTATAGCTGCAGCTGACCAGCCATGGCTACAGACCCAGGAATCTGCACTTTTCTGAGGCCCGGGAAGCTTACCTGCCCCCAAAAGCTTGGAAGTGCCTGCTCCCACTACCTGGCCTTTCCCCACTCTGGGCGCCCACTCTGATTTCAGAGCGAAGTTGTGGCTGAGCCCCTACACTGTAACAATCCGGCCAGGTGTGCACTCACGTGGGGCAGTGCTGATACACCAGCCCCTTGCCACCTCAGCCCCCTACAGACTTTGGGCACCAAAAAGCAGGGGAGGGAGCCTGGGGGATGCTAAAGGCAGTTCGGCGTGGACCTGCAGGCACACCTCAGCATGAACAACCTGGGCACTGTGGGCACCTTTGGTGGCAGGTTAATGGTGACAGAAGGCAGAGGTTAATGGTGACAGAAGGAAGGTAGGCTCCTGGGCTGAAAGGGGCAGGTCTCTGGTGAAACCCTCCCTCAGGCCAGGGATGGCCTGAGGCATGGAGGACGGGCTGCCAGTTCTGCGGACCAGAGTGAGAACTTATGATACTTTTTCTGGCCCACCCAAGGCCGCCTATGGACCAATCAGCATGCACTTCCTCCCCTCTGAAGCCCATAGAAACTTTGGACTCAGGCAGACAATGGGAGGACCTGCCCATGGAGAGTAACTACCCATCGTGGGTCTCCTTTCTGCTGAGAACTGAGCAGACAACAGGATTATCTGCCTGCAGAGAGGAGCTACCCACTGCAGGTCTCTTCTGAGCTGTTCTGTCACTCAGTAAAACACCTCTTCACCTTGCTTACCCTCCACTTGTCCACATACCTTAGTCTTCCTTGACTTGGGATGAGAGCTCAGGACCCACCAAACAGGAGGACCAAAAGAGCTATAACACAAACAGAGCTGAAATATGCCGCTAGCTCACCACATTGTGGGTGAAGGAAAGGAGAGAAGAGAGGAGAGAAAAGCTGCAGCCACAACATGGGTGACGAGAAGGAGAGAAGAGTTGCAGCCACATCGCAGGTGACGAGAGGGAGAGAAGAGAAAAGAGCTGAGGCCCAGACCTAGGAGCTCCCCAAGACAGGGCTGTAACACCCTCCTTGCAGCTCTGTGATTCCTGGTATCTGCAAACTTCCGGGCACCACCCTGTTTCCCGGTGCCAGCTGTAGAAGCTGCTTGTTGTACACCTGGTCCAGCCTCAGCCTCACAGGAAGTCGGCACCCATGCCGGTGCCTGGAGATGCCCACTCTGCCACAGCCAGCATATCTAGCTGTGTGCAGTAGCCAGATCCCATGCTTGCTAGATCACACACCCCTCACCACTCCATGCCTGGCTCACCATTGGCAGATGTGGGATCCAAGCCAATAGCATGAGCCAAGCACAGCCTGCCAGGCCAAGTGGGTATAATGAGTTCAGGGGGCTCAAGCAAAACTCAGGCATTGGTGCCACTGACCAGAGATTTCTGGCTGGAAAAGTGACACCCCAAGGATCCCATAACTTTAGTCTTTTAAGTGGCTCTCCTGAGTCTTTTCTTACTTCTCCAAATCATTCTCCATAAAGCAGCAGCCACAATATTTTTAATATAAAATATATTGCTCTTTCATCTAATACCTTCAATGGCTTATCATTGCAGTTAAAATATATGGCTCTTCTTTAACGCTTACAGTTCATCTCATACAATCTTTTTTAAAGGGTATAGTGTTCATTGACTATGCCAAGCTCTTAACCATCATGGTTCATCTTACTTCCTTGTCTCTACTGAAACCCCTTCTTCCATGGATACTCACATTGCTGCTCTCTTCTTCTTGAAGAAGCCTTTCTCACTAACGCATCTCAATCTTTCCCTTTCCACAGGCATATCCCAGAGGACTATGTCTATCCCATTACCTTATTTATTTTTGTCATAGCACTTATCAAAATCGAAATTTATTGGAATTATTTCCTGATTCATTGTATATTTCCATACATATACACATTAGAACATATTATCCTTCATGGCTAGCATGGAGAAACATTTCTTCCTTGATCATCTGCCTCCAGTTTTAAGATAATATCTAGCCCATACTAGACACTCACTAAAATGTCTATTGAAATAAAATATTTCTAAATATTATTTCTACTACTACTGCTGAGGCCTATGGGAAACACACATGTGCTGAACAGGTATTGAACCCATGTTTTCTGAGGCTTTTAGGTGCAAGTAATGAGTATGTGATACTAAAGAGGAAAATCCCCAATTAGTTCAAGATGATGTTTTCATATTGTTCCCTAGGTCATGATTCCTACATAAATGAATATCATTAGTCATAAGTTAAAAAAAGAAAAACTCATAAGTTTCAATATAAATACTATCACCACATAGCCAAACAAATCAAATTTTTATTTGCCCAATGACATCAATACCCAAAAATACAGTATTGTGTCAAAACATCTTGAAAAGAGAGATTGTATGAGAAAAATGTAAAGGTATTAGCTAAAGTGAGAATTATTTCTGAATTTTAACTAGAAACAACAATTTCCACACCACTCTGAAATTTTTTAATATAAGAGGAACCCGATGTAAGTAGTAAATAAAATGAAACAGCCTTACACGCAAAGGAAATGCCTGTTCTCTAAAGCAACAGGAATATCTGATTCAAAATGTCATGATCAATGTGGAACTCTCTTCACTCACATACACGTATGTACAGACCTTAGCCCTGGCTTCATCACTGATTCTGTGTGGCCAGGCTCATTCTCACATTGTTGAGTTCCCAGTCCCAAGTATGTAGAGCATACGCACAGTGCAAGGAAGGATATTACCTCTTCTGGTGTTCTCTCTTAAAAGAACAAAAATACTTCCTCAGAAATCTCTCTCAAGCATTTTTCTTATATCCTTTTGACCCAAATTGTGTCACATGTCATCATGGAGTGCCAGGTACTGTTTCATTTAGCCTTGTTTCCTTGGCCAGTCACTGGTCACGGGTGTGAGGATAGACTTACCCTTAAACTAATCAAGCCCATTCTGAGAGTCCAGGTACAATTTCACCTGATACAAAGCAGCCAAACGGATGAAGAATGAGAGACAAATACTCTTAAAGAAGACAAATGAATGGTGACTTGGGAACCAACATTTTTCAGTAAAGTCTGCAATAATAAATTCCAACTTCTGATCTCCCACATCATAACCTGTTTTCACCCATCCCACCACTGGCCCACTTAAGTTCATATCTGCCTGATATTTAATAATGATCTCAACAATTCTAGAGAGCCTTTCTGGTAATATAATCTCATGCATTCTGTGATAATCACGCAAGACTAACTCCTAAAAAAGTCACAGAAATGAAAGCTTTGAAACTCAGTAACCTATTGTATTTTTACAAGGATGAATGATCAGAAACTATTTGAGGACTAAGCATTCAGTCACAATGGCTGAAAGAATAAAGATTATAAAGTAAGGATGGCAATTGTCCAGCAATTATCTGGTCTCAATTGTTTCCTGAGAATTTTGCCATTTCTGTTTGCAAAGCAGTAATTGACATTATTTAGAGGAGACAAAACATTTTGCATTCCTCTTGGCAGCTTTAAAATGACAAAACAAATTTCCTACAAGACCTTGTTTTTTCTCCAAGTTTATTTCTTGCTGAAATTAAATATCTATGTTTTTCAGTCATTATGAGTCATAAAACTATGCCCAAATACTGACTGCTAAAATATTATCTACAAAAACAAACTGAGTTCTTCTAAAGGCCTGAGGTCATTCAATGACATTTACCTCCAGGTGATAGTAATATCTTCAGTTTTCTAGATGGCATGTATCTTTTAAAGTCATGATGCTGATTGCTGCTATCTAAATAATTGATCTACCTGGAAACTAGGCAACTGAATTATAACAAGGTTTTGTGGTATTGTTTAAGCTTTAAAAGATCAATTCTATTCAAACTGAAAAACAAAACTGTGGTTTAAGAGTAGTATTGAACATTTATTGAACATCTATTATCAGTTAGGCAGAGTATTGAGAATTTACAGACTGTAAGTATTGGATAGGAAATTATTAGTCTGCATCTCTATATCACAAAATACTGAATAAAATGTCTTAAGTGCCTCAATGCAAAGACTCACTAATGTGTTTTTTGGCTTTTGTTTTCAAAAAAGTGATTTTCCAATGAGATAGTCTCTATATATGGAACTTGTCCTATAAAGCATAACATCGGTAAGGAAACAACTCCAGACCAAGTGCAGTGGCTCACGTCTATAATCCCAGCACTTTAGAAGCTTGAAGCGGGCAGATCACCAGAGGTCAGGAATTTCAGACCAGCCTGGCCAACATGGTGAAACCCCATCTCTGCTAAAAAATGCAAAAATTAGCTGGGCATGGTGGCAGTTGCCTGTAATTCCAGCTACTCGGGAGGCTGAGGCGGGAGAATCGCTTGAACCCACGAGGTGAGGTGGTAGTGAGCTGAGATTGTGCCACTGCACTCCAGCCTGCGTGACAGAGCAAGACTGTATCTCAAAAAAAACAAAACAAAAAACAAATACAAAAAAACCTCCAAATGATATTTGTGTATAGTGTTTGATTTTTTTGAAATAAGATCTATGTTGTTGTTGTTATTATTATCATTATCATTATTATTATTATTGAGATGGAATCTTGCTCTGTCACTCAGGCTGGAGTGCAATGGCATGATCTCGGCTCACTGCAACCTCCGCCTCCTGGGTTCAAACGATTCTCCTGCCTGAGCCTCCCGAGTAGCTAGGATTACGGTCCCTGCCACCATGCCTGGTTAATTTTTGTATTTTTAGTAGAGACAGGGTTTTATCATGTTGGCCAGGCTGGTCTCGAACTCCTGGCCTCTTGATCCACCCACCTCTGCCTCCCAAAGTGCTGGGATTACAGGCGTAAGCCACTACACCTGGTCATTATTTTTGTAACTAAAATAAATAAATAAAATAGATATGTGAAAATGCCGTATATTTATAACAAATGAGGTAAGATTAATAAATGTTTATACAACATGAAAAAATACTAGTATCTTTGGTTGCTAAGTATAAAAGAATATTTGAGCTGGGTTTTTTGGGTGAATAGGACTTTACCTAGCATTATAAATTAAGGGGTGTGGAGGGAAGGAATTACATGTATGTATGTCGGTTATTAATATAACTAGAAATCTATTGTATTGAAAGACAAACTTATCAGGGTAAGGTAATAGAATAACTTATTCTATTAGAATGTAGAAAAACTTATAGTGACAAATATAATGTGTTAAGTCTATGAATTCAAGGAAACGTATCTCTGAGACATTATAGAAGAGCAGATAAGAACAGATAGCTAACACAGTTCCAGTTTGATGCAAGGGAGAAGAAAGTATGAATGATGTCAGCCAACTTCATTCAGAGGAGCTCTGGAGAGGCATTTGGAAGGAGAGAAAGCAGTAGGTATCAGAGTAGACAATTAGGGGGATGAATCTCGGTTTGGGCGGAAGAGGCTGTACTATGCCTCAGTGTCTAGGAACAGTTAGGGTTCTACAAACTCATTGTTATGAAAGAAAACACGAGGTTCCAAGGTGACCATTTAGAGAGATGATAAAAAATAAGAAAATAAGCATATTTTGCTATAACCCATGAAATAATGCTATACAAATGTTCAGTCAGAGTCTAGGTTTGATTTCCCTTTGAAAATAAAACTCTGAAGCACAAAAGAGTTTCTATTTTAAAAAATAAATTCTATTTCCATAAAATTCAACCTCAGCAAGTATTACTATCAATCTAACACTAGACTTGAGTGTTCATTTATGTATCAATAGAATTTAGTAGGTTTTTTAAAAATTAATATAAATTCTTATTTCATTTGTGAGAAAAGCAACTGTTATACCACAAAACACTACAAAGCAGTGATTATAACCTTTTGAAGTTTATAAAGGTTGTAATAGGTTTATGGCACATAATCTGTTTCTATCCATATTCTTTAAAAGTAATGTGCCTGAATATATGCACACACTCGCAGTCTTTTCTCATAAAATTACAGATTAAGTATTACTTTAAAAATCTAGGAAGTTGGCCAGGCGCGGTGGCTCAAGCCTGTAATCCCAGCACTTTGGGAGGCCGAAACGGGTGGATCACGAGGTCAGGAGATCGAGACCATCCTGGCTAACACGGTGAAACCCCGTCTCTACTAAAAAATACAAAAAAAAAAAAAAAAAAAAAAAACTAGCCAGGCAAGGTGGCGGGCGCCTGTAGTCCCAGCTACTCGGGAGGCTGAGGCAGGAGAATGGCGTGAACCCAGGAGGCGGAGCTTGCAGTGAGCTGAGATCCGGCCACTGCACTCCAGCCTGGGCCACAGAGCGAGACTCTGTCTCAAAAAAAAAAAAAAAAAAAGAGAGATTTAAAAAAAAATCTAGGAAGTTTTGAATGGATAGCTTATTGACATACTACAATTAAAAGTGTACATCCTTGCTTATACCCTTGGCATTAAATAATCATTATTTAGCATTCATAGATAAAACACTTTTGTGTTTTCAGTAGAAATTCCCTGAAAAAGATTCAGTTAATTGCTGAAATATTTCTGGGTAAATAGTAAAATACAGTTCATACAAATTACAGAACAAATGTGCCACCTGGAGTCTTCGCTAACATTTATTATTTTGTATTTACCAAAATTCTTGGTATTGCATTAAATTCAGAGTTTTCCAATAACCACCTAGAAATGAACCATTCTCTAGCCATTTGAAACATTTTAACCCAAATAATCTCATCGATTTATAAAATAATATTCAGTAATACATCTTTCTTTAATTTATGCCTCTCTGGAAAAAATATCTGAGATCAGGTGGATGAAGCTACTAAAGAATAAAGCAAAACACAATGATATTGTAGTAATCTTTTTTGTAAACTGTTTAGACTCCTTCAAATGTATATAAATAGGCTTAAATGCCTGAATAATATTGCAAAATTGAACTTTTCTTAACATTTAAAAACATTTCCAACTTTTAAGTTCAGGGGTACCTGTACTGAATGTGCAGGTGTTTTACATAGGTAAATGTGTGCCAGGGTGGTTGGCTGCACAGATCATCCCATTACCCAGGTATTAAGCCCAGCATCCATTAGCTATTCTTCCTGATCCTCTCCCTTCTCCCACCCTGCTGCCCTTCCATAGGCCCCACTGTGTATTGTTCCCCACCATGTATTCATGTTTTCTCACCATTTAGCTCCAAGTTACAACTGAGAACATGTGGTATTTTATTTCCTGTTCTTGCATTAGTTTGCTAAGGATGATAGCCTCCTAGCTCCATCCATGTTTTTGCAAGGGACATGATCTCATTCCTTTTATGGCTGCATAGTATTCCATGGTATATATGTACCACATTTTCTTTATCCAGTCTATCATTATTGAGCATTTAGTTTGATTCCATGTCTTTGCTATTGTGAATAGTGCTGCAATGAAAATGCATATCCATGTGTCTGTATAATAGAATGACTTATATTCCTTTGAGTATATACCCAGTAATGAGATTGCTGGGTCGAACGGTATTTCTGCCTCTAGGTCTTTGAGAAATTGCCACACTGTCTTCAACAATGGTTGAACTAATTTACACCCCCCACCAACAGTGTAAAAGCATTCCTTTTTCGCCACAACCTTACCAGCATCTATTATTTTTTGACTTTTTAGTAGTAATCATTCTGACTCGTGTGAGATGGTGTCTCATTCAGGTTTTGATGTGCATTTCTCTAATGACCAGTGATATTGACCTTTTTTTCATATGGTTTCTTGGCTGCATGTATATATTCTCTTGAGAAGTGTCTGTTAATGTCCTTGGCCTACTTTTTGTTTGTTTATTTTTTGTAAATTTGTTTAAACTCCTTATAGAGGCTGGATATTAGACCTTTGTCAGATGGATAGTGTGCAAATTTTTTCTCCCATTCTGTAGGTTATCTGTTTACTCTGTTGATAGTTTCTTTTGCTATGCAGAAACTCTTTAGTTTAATTAGATCCCATTTGTCAATTTTGGCTTTTGTTGCAGTTGCATGCAATCTTTGCCAGTATGTATGTCCTGATTGGTATTGCCTAGGTTTACTTCTAGAGTTTTTATACTTTTGGGTTTTACACTTAAGTCTTTGATCCACATTTAGTTTATTTTTGTATATGGTATAAGAAAGAGATCCAGTTTCAATTTTATGCATATGGCTAGCCAGTTCTCCTGGCACCATTTATTAAACAGGGATTCTTTTCCCATTGTTTTTGTTAGGTTTTTAGATGATCAGATGGTTGTATGTGTGTGGTCTTAATCCTAGGTACTGTATCCTGTTCCGTTGGTCTATGTGTCTCTTCTTGTACCACTACCATGCTGTTTTGTTTACTGTAGCCCTGTGGCATAGTTTGAAGTTGGGTAGCATGATTCCTCCAGTTTTGTTCATTTTGCATAGGATTACATTGGCTATTTGGACTCTTTTTTGGTTCCATATGAATTTCAAAATAGCTTTTTTCTAATTCTGTGAAGAATGTCAATGGTAGTTTAATGGGAATAGCATTAAATCTATAAATAGCCTTGGGCAGTATGGACATTTTCATGATATTCGTTCTTCCTATCCCTGAGAATGGGATATTTTTCTATTTGTTTGTGTCCTCCCTGAATTCTTTGAGCAGTGGTTTGTAGTTTCCCTTGAAGAGGACCTTCACTTCCCTCATTAGATGTATTTCTAGCTATTTTATTCTTTTTGTGGCAATTTTGAATGGGAGTTCATTTGTGCTTTGGCTCTCGGCTTGCCTGTTGATGTATAGGAATGCTCACAATTTTTGCACATTGATTTTGTATACAGAGACTTTGCTGAAGTTGTTTATCAGCTTACGAAGCTTTTGGGCTGGGACAATAGGGTTTTCTAGATATAGGATCCTGTCATCTGCAAACAAAGATAGTTTTACTTGCTCTACTCCTATACTGAATACCCTTTATTTCTTTCTCATGCCTGAGTGCCCTGGCCAGAATTTCCAATATTATGTTGAATAGGAGTGGTAAGAGAGGGCAAACTTGTCTTGGGCCACTTTGCAAGAGGAATGCTTCCATCTTTTGCCCATTCAGTATGACATTGGCTGTGGGTTTGTCATAAATAGCTATTATTTTAAGGTATGATCCTTCAATATCTACTTTATTGAGAGTTTTTAACATGCGGCGATGTTGAATTTTATTGAAGACTTTTTCTGCATCTACTGAAATAATCATGTGGTTTTTGTCTTTGGTTCTGTTCATATGATGAATCATATTTATTGATTGTTGTATGTTCAACCAGCCTTGCATCATGGGGATGAAACCTACTTGATCATGGTGAATAAGCTTTTCGATGTGCTGTTGGATTTGGTTTGCCAGTATTTTGTGGAGGACTTTTGCATTGATGTTCATCAAGGATATTGGGATGATGTTTTCTTTTTTTATTGTGTCTCTGCCAGGTTTTGGTATCAGGATGATGAAAGCCTCATGGAATGAGTTATGTAGGAGACCTTCCTTGGTTGTAATAATTTCTGTAGGAACGGTACCAGCTTTTCCTTGCACATCTGGTAGAATTCAGCTGTGAATCCATCTGATCCTGGACTTTTTTAAGTTGGTAGTCTATTTTTTATTGCCTCAATTTCAGAACTTGTTATTGATCTATTCAGGATTTCAATTTCTTCCTGGTTCAGTCTTGGGAGGGTGTATGTGTCCAGGAATTTATCCTTTTCTTCTAGATTTTCTAGTTTATGTGGCTAGGGGGTGTTTATAGTATTCTCTGATGGTTGTTTGTATTTCTGTGGGTCATTGGTGCTCTACCCCTTATCGTTTCTGATTTTGTCTATGTGGTTCTTCTCTCTTCTTTTTTATTAGTTTAGCTAGCATTCTACTTTATTAGTTCTTTCAAAAAAAAAAAAAAAACAGTTCATGGATTCACTGATTTTTTGAAGGTTTTTTTAGTGTCTCTATCTCCTTCAGTTCCCTTCTTATCTTGGTTGTTTCTTGTCTTCTGCTAGATTTAAGGTTTCTTTGCTCTTGTTTCTCCAGTTGTTTTAGACATAATGTTAGGTTGTTGGCTTGAAATATTTCTAAATTTTCGATGTGTGCATTTAGTGCTATAAATTTCCCTCTTAACACTGCCTTAACTGTGTCCCAGAGATTCTGCCATCTTTTATCTTTGTTCTCATTAATATCAAAGAACTTCTTGATTTCTGCCTTAATTTCATTATTTATCTAGGAGCCATTCAGGAGCAGGTTGTTCAATTTCCATGTAGTTGTGTGGTTTTGTGTGAGTTTCTTAACCTTGACTTCTGGTTTGATTGTGCTGTGGTCTGAGAGACTGCTATGATTTCAGTTCTTTTGCATTTGCTGAGGAGTGTTTCACTTCCAACTACATGGTCAATTTTAGAGTAAGTGCCATGTGGTGATAAGAATAATGTATATTCTGTTGTTCCAAGGTGGAGAGTTCTGTAAATATCTATCAAGTCCACTTGATCCAGAGATGAGTTCAGGTCCTGAATATCTTTGGTAATTTTCTGTCTCAATGATCTAATTTTGTCAGTGGGGCGTTAAAGTATCTCACTATCATTGCATGGGAGTCTAAGTCTCTTTTAAGGTCTTTAAAACCTGTTGTATTAATCTGGGTGCTCCTCTATTGGGTGCATATATATGTATGATAGTTAGCTCTTCTTGTTGAATTGAACCCGTTACTATTATGTAATGCCCTTCTTTGTCTTTTTTTTTTTTTTTAACTTTTTTGGTTTAGAGTCTCTTTTGTCAGAAACTAGGATTGCAACCCCTGCTTTTTTCTGTTTTCCATTTGCTTGGTAAATATTCCTCCATTCCTTTGTTTTGAGCCTATGTGTGTCTTTGCACATGATATAGGTCTCTTAAACACAGCATAACAATAGGATTTGATTTTTTTAAATCCAACTTGCCATTCTGTGTCTTATAATTGCAGTATTTAGCCCATTTACATTTAAGGTTAATATTATTGTGTGTTAATTTGATCCTATCATCATGATGCTAACTGGTTATTTTGCATACTTGCTTATGAAGTTGCTTCATAGTGTCACCGGCATGTGTTTTTGTAGTGGTTGGTATCAGTTTTCTTTTTTTCTTTTTTTTTTTCTTTTTTTCCATATTTAGTGTTTCTTTCAGGAGCTCTTGCAAGGCAGGTCTGATTCCCTCACCATTTGCTTGTCTGAAAAGGATCTTATATCCCTTTGCTTATGAAGCTTAATTTGGCTGGGTATGAAATTCTGGGTAGGAAATTCATTTCTTTAAGAATGTTGAGTATTGGCCCCCCAATCTCCCCTGGCTTGTAGAGTTTCCACTGAGAGGTCCGCTGTTAGTCTGATGGGCTTCCCTTTGTAGGTGACCTAGCCTTTCTCTCTGGTTGCCCTTAACATTTTTTTCTTCATTTTGACCTTGAAAAATGTGATTATTATGTGTCTTGGGGATGATCTTCTCATGGGGTATCTTACTGGGGTTCTCTGAATTTTCTGAATGTGTATGTTGGCCTGTCCAGCTAGGTTGGGAAAGTTCTCCTGGATGATATTCTGAAATACGCTTTGCAAATTGGTTTAATTCTCCCCATCTCTTTCAGTTACCTCAATCAGTTGTAGATTCAGTCTCTTTATATAATCTCATATTTCTCAGAACTTTTATTCATTCCTTTTCATTCTTTTTTCTCTATTCTTGTCGGCATGTCTTATTTCAGAAAGATAGTCTTCAAGCTCTGAGATTCTTTTTCCACTTGTTATTATGCTATTAATACTAGTGACTGCATCCAGAATGTCTTCTGTGTTTTTCAGCTCTGTTAGGTCAGTTACATTCCTCTCTACACTGGTTATTTGGCTGTCAGCCCCTGCATTGTTTTATCATGATTCTTAGCCTCTTTGCATTGGGTTACAACATGCACCTTTATCTCAGCAAAGTTACTTTTTGTGAACATTCTAAAGCCTATTTCTGTCGTTTCAGCCATCTCAGCCTCAGCCTAGTTGTAAACCCTTGCCGAAGAGGTGTTGCGATCATTTGGAGGAAAGGATGCACTCTGGCTTTTTGAGTTTTCTGCATTTTTGCACTGATTCTTTCTTATCTTTGTCGGCTTATCTACTTTCAATCTTTGAGGTTGCTGACTTTGGATGGGGTTTTAGTTGTGACTGTTATTTGTTTGTTTTTTCTTCTGCCAGCCTGGCTACACTTCTGCAGGGCTGCAGAAGTTTTCTGGAGGTCTGCTCTAGATCCTAGTCACCTCACTTTTTCTAGTACCTGGAGATATCACCAGTGAAGGCTGCAAAACAACAAAGATGGCAATCTGCTCCTTCCTCTGTCCTGAGGAATACTGACCTGTTGCCTGCCAGAACATGCCTGCAGGAAGTGGCTGGAGACCCCAGTTGTGAGGTCTCACTCAGTCAGGAGAATCAGGGACTCTCTTAAAGAAATAGTCTTGCTGCACTTCTCAAAAGAAGACATTTATGCAGCCAACAGAAACATGAAAAAATGCTCAGCATCAATGGCCATCAGAGAAATGCAAATCAAAACCACAATGAGATACCATCTAACACCAGCTAGAATGGCGATCATTAAAAAGTCAGGCAACAACAGGTGCTGGAGAGGATGTGGAGAAACAGGAACGCTTTTACACTGTTGGTGGGACTGTAAACTAGTTCAAACATTCTGGAAGACAGTATGGTAATTCCTCAAGGATCTAGAACTAGAAATATCATTTGACCCAGCCATCCCATTACCAGGCATATACCCAAAGGAGTATAAATCATGCTGCTATAATGACACATGCACACGTATGTTTATTGTGGCACTATTCACAATAGCAAAGACTTGGAACCAACCCCAATGTTCATCAATGATAGACTGGATTCAGAAAATGTGGCACACATACACCATGGAATACTATGCAGCCATAAAAAAGGATGAGTTCATGTCCTTTGTAGGGACATGGATAAAGCTAGAAACCATCATTCTGAGCAAACTATTGTAAGGACAGAAAACCAAACACCGCATGTTCTCACTCATAGGTGGGAATTGAACAATGAGAACACTTGGACACAAGGTGGGGAACATCACACACTGGGGTCTGTTGTGGGGTAAGGGGAGTGGGGAGGGATAGCATTGGGAAATACACCTAATGTAAATGACGAGTTAACAGGTGAAGCACACCATCATGGCACATGTATACGTATGTAACAAACCTGCATGTTGTGCACATGTACCCTAGAACTTAAAGTACAATTTAAAGAAAGAAAGAAAGAAAGAAAGAAAGAAAGAAAGAAAGAAAGAAAGAAAGAAAGAAAGAAAGAAAGAAAGAAAGAAAGGAAGGAAGGAAGGAAGGAAGGAAGGAAGGAAGGAAGGAAGGAAGGAAGGAAGGAAGGAAGGAAGGAAGAGTCTGGCTGCATTTTGGTAGAGAGACTATGCTGTGTTGGGGATCCCTCAGCCCCCAATCTGTTTGGGCTTTCCAAGGCCCACAGGCTATACTAGCTGAGATGCCCAAACAGCAAAGGTTACAGTCTGCCCCGCCCCCGGGGCACTCCTTTCTTGGGAGAAATTAGAACACTGTTGACAGTAGAACACAGACAAGGGTGGCTGGAGGCCCAGCTGGAAGGACCCAGTGAAGAGGAATGGATCCGGTTTCCATTAAAAGCTGGGCTGGGCATGGTGGCTCACATCTGTAATCCCAGCACTTTGAGGGGCTAAGGCAGGCGGATCACTTGAGGTCAGGAGTTTGACACCAGCCTGGTCAACGTGGGGAACCCCTGTTGTGTTGGTGGGCACCTGTAATCCCAGCTACTCAGGAGGCTCAGGCAGGAGAATCACTTAAACCCAAAAGAAAGAGGTTGCAGTGAGCTGAGATCACACCACTGCACTCCAGCCCGGGCAACAGAGGGACTCTGTCTTTAAAAAACAACAACAACAAAACAAACAAACAAAAAACCCTGGAAAATATGCAACAGACACATATTACTATGTTTTTTAAGGAGGCTGAAAATTTTTAAAAATGAAATCCAACTTAGGAAGTTCGAAAAAGAATAGCAGAATAAATCAAAAGGAAGTTGAAGAAAGGAAATAAAAAAATAGTTAATTCTGAAAGAAAGACAAAATAAAAATAAGCCAAGAAGCTAATAATTGATGTCTTAAAATGATTAATACATTTGATAAATAGCTGCAAAATGGATTATGAAAAGATAAGTATATTACATGATATATTAATAATGAATAAATAGAATGATGTATTAGTAACGAATCAAGTAACAGCAAAAATGGATAGTTCAATAACATAAAATATTTATGCAAATTAGAAAAACTAAAAAAATGCCTAATTCCTAGAAAAGCATAAATTCCCAAAATTATTCAAGAAGAAATAGGAACTTTGAATAATCCTATTAATCTTAGAGAAATGTAATGCATACTTTATGTCTTCCCAGGAAGAAAACACCAGATTAATAATTTATTACTGGTGAGGTACACCAAATATTCAAGAAACAATTCATTGTGATCTTACACAAACCCTTTCAGAGAGCAGAAGAATCGTCTCTTAATGGTGTCACTAAATGTGATACACTGAATTCTAAGATGCTTTCCCAAAAATCCCGTGGTGTAATTTCCAAAAACTGTTCAATGTAATTAAGTTTACCAGTTAATTGAACTTAAAATAGCAAAACTATTCTGAATTATTTAGATAGGTTCATGTAGTCAAGTGAGCCTTTAAAAGCAACAGAAGAGGCCTGGTACAGTGGCTCAGGCCTCTAATCCCAGCACTTTGGGAGGCCAAGGTGGGATCACCTGAGGTCGGGAGTTCGAGACCAGCCTGACCGACACGGAGAAATCCCGTCTCTACTTAATCCACAAAATCATCCAGGTGTGGTGGCGCAAGCCTGTAATATGCCAGTTACTCGGGAGGCTGAGGAGGGAGAATCGCTTGAACCCTGGAGGCAAAGGTTGCGGTGAGCCAAGATCACTCCATTGCACTCCAGCCTGGGCCATCTAAAAAAAAAAAAAAAAAAAAAAAATAGCAGCAGAAGAAG
The DNA here is from genome assembly GCF_037993035.2 of Macaca fascicularis. Taxonomy (NCBI): domain Eukaryota; kingdom Metazoa; phylum Chordata; class Mammalia; order Primates; family Cercopithecidae; genus Macaca; species Macaca fascicularis. Next base: position 141,474,972 of record NC_088377.1, on the reverse strand, counting down.
GTAGAGAGATGCAGCCGAAGAGGACTTCAGATTTGAAGTGCTGAAAAGACTCAATAAGCTATTGCTGGCTTTGAAGAAGGAGCGGACCATGAGTCATGTACAGGCAAGCAGGCAGCCTCTAGAAACAGAATGATCCCTGGCCAACAGCCAGTAAGAAAACAGGGATATTTGTCCTATAATCACAATAGAAGGAAATAAATTCTGCAACTACCTGAATTAACCAATTAACCTAGAAGTGGATTCTACACCAGCGCCACCACAAAAGAGCCCAGGATGGCTGACACCTTGATTTTAGCCCAGCGAAACCCAGAGAAGAGAATCTAGCCGTACCGTTCCTGGATTTCTTATCTATACAAAATTGTGAGACAGTGAATATGTGTTGTTTTTAGCTCAGTACCTAGTTCCACCCTCATGGAAAGCTATTTCAGAAGAGGAAAACAAATGAGGAACTCACTCCCACAAAAGTGGCTTCTCCAAATTTCGAATCTCTATAATCTGCCAAATTTTGTTTGCTTTTCAGAGTTTCTAGGTAGTTGCATTTTGTATTTTATCTAGAATTTTTCATGCTAATCACTGGAAAAAAAAAAGTTGTAGTAGGTTCAGTCCATCCTGGTCAGAACTGTAAACATTCTGTCTATTCTTATTTGATAGATGCCTATTAGACCTTCTCATTTAATTATTTATGTTTCTTAATTTCTCTTCGATATTCTCCATATCCTTGTTTCTCCAGTTTGTAAATTTTGGTTTATATATTCAAATATACCTTCAGGTCTTGAATTCTCTCTTTGGTGGAATTAAATATGCTTTTTAACCCATTCTTTAAAATTACAGTATCACCAGTTGCATTTTACATTTCTAGAGACTCCGTTGGTTTTTAGTTTTTTAACTACCTGATCACACCTGCCTTTCTCCTCACCTTTGAAATTCTGTCTTTGACTTATATAAACATTTCTTACTTATGTGTTCTACATTCTACAGCTCTGAATTCCAATATACTTAGTAGTATGTGAGTGCCTAAATCTGTTATTTATTGTCTTCTGACTCTCACTTGTGGTCATCTGGCTCTTCATGTCATTGGTGCTTTTTGATTATCAATTTATTGGTTGCTTTTCTTGATCTTAAGTTGGCAAGGTTTTCTTTTATCAAGAACCAGGAATGCCACCAGCCTGGGATGAACCTACAACTACCAAAAGGACCCAACTCACTATGGGAGGAAAATGTCTAGCTCAACCATTTCACCATTGCTCTAGGCCCATCATCTACCTCTCACTGCTGCTATCAGCTTTCATGAAATATTTGCTTTTTCAATCTACTCACTGCTCCCAGCCTCAGTCCCAGATCATTGATTCGTTCGCTATGTTTGTCTGTTTGTATGTTTTCCCAGAAGAGGAGGATGGTTCTCTTTGGAGAAATTCAGCAATCTATCAAAAAAGACTATATCAAATCAAGGATCTAATTGTTTCCATTACAAAAGGGGTGCCTCTGAGCAACTCATCTGTCATATCACCAAAAGTTCAATTTTATCCAATTGAACCCTATGGGTTCATACCCCTCTATGTGCCAATATTTTTCATCTATTGTCATTCTTTCTCACATTTTGTCTTTTAAATTTACACCTTGTACTTTCTTTACTTTCATTTTTAAATTGTTATGGTGGTGCAGTAATAAATTCAAAAATCATTCTGACGTTTTGAATTAGAAGGTTTTTTTTAAATATAATTCTATTTTAGAAATTGTACCAATAGACACATTAGACATGCATGCACACACACACAAATAATTGTATATGCTTCACTTTAAAATTAATTGTAGAGTATCATATGTCCTGTTGTTGTATATTTAAAATTTTCCCCCACTAAGTAGTATTTACTATAATAAATACTATTAATATCCTTGAACATTAATTTTTCACTTATCTCTGCTCAATTTTTATTACAAAATTTCTGTTTTAAAAATGATAGAAAAAATCTATGCCTACCAACAGAATTTGATAATAGTATCTATGACATACTTTCTAGCATTTTTTAATTTAAAAAATTACCAATCTGATGTTTTATATACACACATAAATACACACATGTGTATTAAGAAATACACATATATTTGTGTGTGTATTTATTGTTTTATATTTCTTTGTCCTTGTTTTTATATACTTTGAGACTTCAGTATTTTTTTACATAAATTATTCACATGCTTAGAGAGTTTCTTAGTTTCATTTTCTCACCCAGTATATAAATATATTTCAATTAAAAATGTATATATTATTGCACAGTGGTGAAAACATAAACAATATAAATGAGTTTTTAAAAAGAAAACATTTCATGGACATATTATTCATCCATTATTATATATAAAAACTTTATTTGGCTTCTGCTTGTAGGGCAGAAACCACAGTTAAAAGGAATTCTTCCAGACAATTTTTCTGGTAATACAGAGTTATTTTTCCTTATGATATCTCTCATAATAATTTAAGCCCCAAAAATTAGTTTATCGAATAAAATTGGAGGTTTTTTGTTTTTTTAAACATTATTTTAGCTTCAGCATTTCTGCTTTATTTTAATCAGCCTCTTGCATATATCGTATGATTATTTTTCTTAAAAATCTAGTGTACAATTTTTTATTATTAACTGAGTTTAGTTCATTTGTAGTAATAATAATTACATGTAGAAATAGATTCATGTCTACAATATTGAGTTTTATGAAATAAATGAAGGATTAAACATAGTAATATATTATATACTGTATAGCGAAAGCATTAGGGAACACTGAGAAATAAGTGCCTAACTCAGACCTGAGGTTTAGGGAAAGCTTTAAGCAAAACAAGACATTTATTCTAAGTTTTTGGGATAAGTTTCAGGCCAAGTGAATATTAGATAAATGAATTTGGGAGCACCACTTATGTTGAGAAGCAAACATAAAGCTAGCTGCAGACGATTTTTACCTTCTGTTCATCTCTGTTCACCAGGCCATACAATAAAAAATGAGAATAAAACTTTAAGTCAAAATAATGTATTTAATGTTTTTAACCGAATGACTTACCTATTGTTGCTCAGAATCTGTTCATTTCTGTGAGCAATTATAAAAATCAATTCCATTTCAGCCACATGTGAGATAAAAGTAACACTTGCCCACAAACAAACAAAAAAACAAAAAAAAGCTAAGATCCCAATCATTGAATATCAAAATGTTGAGAACTTGATAAAATAGATTTTCAGACATAACTAAGCTATTAGTGGGTTTATGTTTACTCATACATCTAAGTGTGTATAAATGCACTGTACATATGTTTTACAATAAATCTGTTCTGATAACCAGTTTGTGTTTCTGAGCATCTGCTTTCCTAGGGGAGCAATTTTCAAGCATTGTGCTGACTGAGGAGACTTGAAGTTGCCTGTTTCCTTCTGGAGAGACTACAATTTGGGTCTCTTTATTGTTTATATTCTCAACCAGTGCCACAGAACAACAGCGGATAACCATGGCTGTGAATGTGCAACCCAAGTGATCTCAAATATGTAGTTAAGGCTCTTTTAGTGGAAAGCAGAAGCCAGATTCCGTCTATTCCTTGCCCACTTACATTCAGTCAGTGTAATTTTGTAATATTCACTCAGTGAAACTTAGACACGATTTTCAAAGAGCACTAAGGACAGAAAGCACTTTAGAAAAAGGCATCTCTTGACTTACAGTAACTTCTCATTAAAACAATCAAAGAACTAGCAAGAACATTCTGAATGCAGGTTTGTATCCTTTTAATGTGAGTCCATTTAGATCACACATATATATGCAACATTCACCCACACAGAGCTAGATGTGTATTTCTCACAAAAGCATTCATTCAGCCAATACCTGTTTTTGAGCATCTCCAATGCATTGAACCTCATGGTAGGTATGTGGAGAGACACTATTGAATGAGGCAGATACTATCCCAAACCTCGTGGCAATTCAGTCTTGTAAAAAGACAGACAACAAACAAACACGACGTACAGAAAAAATAATTATAAATCATGATGCATGATGATATTTAAAAAATGAAAAGTTTTCTATAATAGAAAATATGGGGAGAACTAGTTTAGATATAACTAATAAAGACAGCCACTTATAGTGATATATGAATTCTAATGATGCTTTAAGATGTGAGTGAGGAAAAGTGACCTGCCTAAGAACATGTGCAAAGGTCTAAGGGTGCTTTTAGGAATAAAATGGAGAGAGTGGCTGACACATGGTTATCGGAGAAATGGGGAAAATGGAAATGAGATTGGAGAAATAAACTTTTATTCTGTTGGAGGTGAGGGAAATGACTTGGTAGGCCTCAATGACTGTGTAGTTTATTCTAAATACAATGGAGAACCATAGAAAATTTTAATGCAAAAAATAAAATGATCTAATTTATGTTTTAAATATATCAATGTGATCCCTTATACAGAAATGGATTGAATTGTTTAGGAAGTGGCAAAAGTGAAAATGGGTCAGAAATGATGGTTTACAATAGAATGCAGGCATATAAATGGACAGGAATCTACCAATTTGAAATACATTTTGAAGATATAAATTAAGAAGAATTGTGGATTGAATTGGATGACAAGCATGAGTATGATGTGGAATAATTGAGGGTGAATCTCAAGTTTCTAGCTTAGGGAATTACAAAAACAGTCTTGTCATTCTTGGAAATTAATAGGCTTGGGAGGAAAATGTCTAGATATAGAAATAAAATGTTTGATTCTGGGTATGCTATATTTAAAACACCTAAGTAGAACTGTTTGATTAATCAGAGGATATATGGATACAAAGTCCAAATGAGAGTATGGGATTACAAATAGAAAATGGTATTTGAAGCTATGGATCAAAAACATCATGCAGTACACTATAAATACATACAATTTTTAACTGCCAGTTAATAAGCAATAAATGAAGCCATGAAAATGAATGTGATCACAAATGTAAATAGAACATAACTTAGAGAACTAGGTCTTTGAATGGAAACTTTCCTGTCAAAAGCTGTTGATAAGATTCCATTGAATTTGGTACAAGGAAAATCACAGATGATCTTGGCAACAGCAGTTATTGTGGACAAATGATGGCAGAAGCTGGTTGTAAATGGGTTGAATTGTGAATGGGAAGTCAATAATGCTTTCTTCTGGATAGATTCCCATAACTGGGATGACACGCTTCCAATTCCATTTAAAAATTTTTGTCCTCAGCTCTCCTTTGATCTGCAAGTTGAGGCCCATCTTGCCTGCCTGAATGTGCCGTACTCATTGATATGCTACCTGTGAAAAAGTATTTACAGGTAATAAGGCTTTGGAGGTGATCTCTTACCACCAATGCCCATGATGAATACAATCCCTGTGACCTGCTGCCAGGGCCTGTGTTTACCTCTGAAGATATCGTGCTTCCAAAAGCATCCCTCACGCTCTTGCAATCACCTTAGCATCAACTGGCAGCTGAAAGTCACCAGACATTAATTCTCACCAAAGCCTGTCAATTTCACTTGGAAAATACACTGCTTTTCTGTCTGACTACTTTCATGCCCAATTTTACTACCCTAGCCCAAGACTTTATCTCTTATATGAAACAACCACTTCATATGCCCTTCATCTTCATGACAATTTTAGGAAGTCAATACTGTTCTTCTCTTTTATTTTATCGATCATGAAATTAAATCACAGAGAGATTAACTATCTTGCCCAAAGTCATTTTCAGCACAATGATAATGCTGGGATTCAAACCTAGGCAGGCTGCCTCTAGAGGCTGAGTCTTAACCACTGTCCTACATTACATTTTATAAGAGACAGACTAGTTTAAAAAATGTAAAGGAAACTATGATGTATCATTTAACATGTTTGTAAAATTCACTCTCTAAATGCCAACAAATCTCCAAATATATTAAAGGAAAAAAATGAAACAAAACTGAACAAGCCTGCTAGTCGCTACAGATTACCTTTTTATGTTTGCTAAACAAAATTTAGGGATAGTCTCTCAATGTCATTCTTGTAAACAATAATCTGTTTAATATTTTTTATTTTTAAATACTATTTTACATATATTCATGCAGCTCATTAGAAAATTAATATAATCTTTCCAATTACAATTCATATATTCCAGATGAGCATTAGCAAGCAGGAAACAATGAGTCGCGAATGAATAAAACCTTTATTTAACTTTGTTAAGGACATTCAGAAGAGTTGAATAGACCAAAAAACAAATGTACTGTTATTTACCAGCTTTTGCAGTATTCAAACTGTATTTGTTTAAATAGATCTGCTTTTTGTTTTTAGCTTCCGGTCAGACTTTACAACTGCTTGTTAAAAGCCTGTGACCTTTGGACAAGAGTGAAACACCAAGCACTAAGGGAGGCTAGAGTCATTCTTCAATCAGGAACAAATGCATTCCAGACAAGGTGATTAGCAAAAATCTTCATTTTATTTTCCTTCTATTGACCTCCTAGAAATGAAAAGCCCTCCTGAAAACAGGTGGTCCTGAAAATCTATAGATAATTAAGGAAAATGAGACTTGTTGACAGCTTGGCATGAAATGTGAATATTTAATTACATTTTAATGACAACTCTTATTATTTTACGTAAGTATGTTAGGTGATATAACATGAGATTAGAGACTGCCAATACAAATTTTAAATAGTTTTTCTCAACATTTATAAAAAATCGAGTAATAAAAAGCATATTTAAACATTAAATGGCTTGTAGAGGTCCCTTTTTAAACATAGTGCCTATTTTCATTTTTATTATCTCTCACAGCACTTCTGTAATTATTTAAAATGTCATTGTCTTGTTTCAAGGATAGCTAAATAGGAAAAGTTGTTCTGGCTAAAATTATGTCCCAAATCAGTTTGATCAGGATCATCATTAACATTAGACAGGCATTATTTTTGAGTAAAACACAAATTAAAAAGACTTATACAAGTCTTCTTAAAAACTTCATTTGACTTTATTGGTTAAGGAGTTTCAATTCTGTGGTAACTTCGACAAGGATTATAATTCTTGTTTGTGCTTTAATATAAATGTAATGCTTTAAATTACTGGTAAATTTAATTCCTTCAAATTCTATCTGAATTATCTTAAGCAACTTAAATAGATGAATTTGAATCCAAGCTTTTCCCAATGGGATTTTGACCATCTGTGAAAATATTGTACCATACAATATCCCTCATTTATCCTAATTAAATCTTATGTAATAAATCATATCCTTGTCCAATAAAAGTGCTATGATTTTTTTTCAAACAAGGGTCATAAATTCTAAGGTATAGAAATGAATGTAATTTAATAGGTTATATTTTAACATTTATAATAATTTTAAACATGAAGAAGTAAAATGTATGTTCTTTTTAGTGTAAATTATAATTAAAGTATTTTACTTCAAGGGAAGGGTAAAGCAGCTTAAATTTAGGAAACACAGGTCTATTTGGTGCGTAGCAAAATAGATTGCATTTGTTTTTGTTTCTGGTTCTAACAATATACAAATTGCCACAAATCAGCTAATTCCAAAAGAGAATACATCCAACTGGCATATGTTCCAAATGGAACTCAGGCATATTCCTCTAGACCTAGTGGCTCTCCATGTCCATCAGTGCTTTCCATCTCTGTAAGTCATACTACCATCTTGCATTTGTTCACACTGAAATCTGACTAATCCATCTCCCTCCCCTCAAATCCTATCTAATACGTAATCCCATTTATTCTATCCTGTAAATATATCTTAATTATATCAACTCTCCTCTATACCCACTAGCTCCTATTAAGTCTAAACATTATAATATGTCTTCCCTGATACACTTTCGTTTATTCCCAAGCCATTATCCATCCTATAGGCAGCATGGGTTTTTAAACTGTTATGCTGATGAACCAGTTTCTAAAACATTCTGGCTTTAAAAAAAATTAAGCTAAGCAAATATCTCCATGATGGAGAAATTCCAATTCTAGATATTTACCTGAGAAAAATAAAAATATGTGCTTCTTTTTCACTAAAAGCTTTGTATAAGAATCTTAATGATAGCTTTATTCATAATCACCAAAACTGAAAACAGCTCAGGTTTCAATCAACAGGAGAATGGATAGACAAACTATGATCTATTTATACAACAAAATAGTACTCAGCAATTTAAAAAGAACTAATGATATACTCAACCTGTTCGCATTTCAGAAATATAATATTAACCTAAAGAAGACTTACACAAAAGAACATATGCACTTTGACTTGATTTATCTGAAATTCTAGAATATGCAAAACCAATCTATGGTTACATAAGAAAAATCATAACCCTGATTGTTAATGTAATGTGAAGGGGAAAGTGGGACCAGAAATTAACTGCAAAGGAGCAGAAGGAGATTTTGGGGGGGATGATGAAAACGTTCTATATCTTTGTAGAGATTCAGCATTGCACAGGTCAGGTTTAAGCATTTATCAGTGCTCATAGAAAGATTATGAATGATGTATTTCATTCTATGTACAATTCACTTCAAAAAATATAAGTAACTATAAACAAATGTTTAACTCTAATGAATCATATGCATGTTGAAAGGCTTAGATATGAAATGTACTGATATCTGAAGAAAACTCTGAAATGCATTAGACATATATGATTAAACTGTTATGTATCCTGATTGTGGTGATATTGACATGACATGTGCTTTGTCAGAGCATAGAACTGTATACTAGAAAGGGCAAATTTTATTGTATATAAGTTACATCTCATCTTAAAACCCTCTTAAAATAAGATAGATTAATAGATGGCTAATTGAATGGATAAATGAGTGGGCTATATCAATGGCACATTGGATAAGGAAAATGTGGTACATGTGCACCAAGAAATACAATGCAGCCATAGAAAAGAATGAGGTCATGTCCTTTGCATAAGCATGGATGGGGCTGGAGGTCATTATCCTTGGCAAACTAACGCAAGAACAGAAAACCAAATACCACATATTTTCACTTATAAGTGGGAGCTAAATGATGAGGACTCATGGACACAAATGGGGAAAATAAGACACTGGGGCCTACTTTCAGGTGGAGGGTAGGAGGAGGGTGAGGATAGAAAAACTATCTGTTAGTTAGTATGCTTATTACCTGTGTAACAAAACAATAACTGGGTACTAGGCTTAGTACTTGGGTGATAAAATAATCTGCACAACAAATTTCCGTGACATGAGTTTACATATGTGACAAACCTGCACACGTACCCCTGAACCTAAAATAAAAGTTGAAAAGAAAATGAATGAGGCTAAAACAAATATAGCAAAATATGTACAACTATAACATCAAGTTGGTGGGTATGTGGAAGTTTACTTTACAATAATTTGAAATAGAAGTTTGAAAATATTTTCGTAACAAAATGTGGGGGAAAATATGTAAATCTGATCAGGTTGCATTATTCTCACACTTAAATTTTTATAATGACGTTGCATTATGTGGGAGGTTTACTCTAGAATTACTAACATAGTATAAATGTTTTAATTGCCTGCCTTTCCCTGAGCCTTAAATCTCACAGAAGGTCATTTCCTCATCATACACTATAATCTAATCATGCTCTTCTTTGTCAATTTTAAAATGATACAGACCTTTCTTCCCAAGTCCTTGTAATTAAATAATGGTGTAAATAATTGTGCAATTATCTGTCTTCTCCAGTAGTTTTTAAAAACCATTAGATCATGATCCACTAATATATCCCTAGTCCATAACCCCAGACCTAGCACTTGGCCTAATGTAAGTACTCAATAAATACATTTCAAAATGTGAAAACTGACGGAAGTGATAGTACCTTTGACTTCACATCAAAGTAAATGACGGATCACTTGTGTTGTCTAACCATTATTTTATTTTGGATCCCCTTATCTCTTAGATGTGTACTGATTTTGAGAAATGATAATGAAGTAATAGAAAATAAGTTCTTTAAAAGCTATCATTTTTGGCCGGGCACAGTGGCTCACGCCTGTAATCCCAACACTTTGGGAGGCAGAGGCAGGAGGATCACTTGAGGTCTGGAGTTCAAGACTGGCTTGGCCATCATGGTGAAATCCTGTCTCTGCTAAAAATACAAAAATCAATTGGCGTGGTGGCGCATGCTTGTAATCCCAACTACTCAGGTGGCAGAAGCAGGAAAATCTCTTGAATCTGGGGGACAGGGGTTTCAGTGAGCCGAGATCGCACCATTGCACTCCAGCCTGGGTGGCAGAAAGCGACTCCATCAAAAAAAAAAAATACTGTCATATTTGAAAATTATCAATTGGCAAAGTATCCCAGGTATTTTATTTTTTTTATAACCAAATAAATAATTCTGAGAAACATTTCACCTGATTAAACATTTTTATTTTAATATTTTTAAATATTTTTATTTTAATATTTTTAAAGAATATAAATGTGTCTACTCAAACATTATGTTTCAGTTTATGTAAATTTAATCGATTATAATATATCATAAGAAAGCTACACATTTGCATTTTGACATGAAATAAAAAATGTTATCCTTCCAGAGAACAGCAGGGGGAACTCAAGAGGATATCTACTTACTGGTAAAACTACAAAGCGTTTCTAATTACAGTATAGTCTTGGAGCAACTTGCAGGATAATGGTTAATTTAAATAGATGTATAGACATATCCCAGGGCTTCTGGTACTGATTATTGTTGTAGTAGTATCAGAAATTCAGCTAAGAAAATGAAGAAGAGTAAATTCTCCATTGTCCAATTTTCAGATGTATGCTTAAGAAATTAAGTCAGCAGGTATTTCTCTTTTTAACATAATAATATCGAGAAAGCAAAAGAAAAGATACTGAGAAAAGGTAGACTAAGAATAAAGAATTATGGAGTAGTCCTCCAACTAAAATGTGTGAGAGGATAAAGACAGTTTTGAACACTGCTAAAAGAAATCAGAGATGATGCAAACAAATGGAAAAACGCTCTATGCTCATGGATTAGAAGAATCATATTATTAAAATGTTCACATTGCCCAAAGCAATTTACAGATTCAATGTTATTTTCATCAAATTATCAACATCACTTTTCACAGAATTAAAAAAAAAAAAAACATTTTTAAATTCATATGGAATCAAAACAGAGCCCAAATAGCCAAAGCAATCCTGGGCAAAAAAAAAAATAATAATAATAAAGACCATCCTGGCCAACATGGTGAAGCCTCGTCTCTACTAAAAATACAAAAATTAGCTGGGCATGGTGGCATGCAGCTGTAGTTCCAGCTACTCAGGAGGCTGAGGCAGGAAAATCGCCTGAACCCAGGAGGCAGAGGTTGCAACGAGCCGAGATCGCACCACCGCACTCCAGCCTGGCAACAGAGCGAGACTCCATCTCAAAAAAATTAAAAAAAAAAAAAAAAAAAACCCTGCAGGTATCACATCATTGCACTTCAAACTACGCTACGAGGATACAGTAACCAAAATAACATGGTATTGGTATAAAATTAGACCAATACACCAATGGTATAGAATAGGGAACCCAGAAATAAAGCTGCATACCTACAACCAACTGACCTTCGACAAAGTCTACAACAATAAGCTATGGGGAAAGGACTCCCTATTCAATAAATGGTGTGGGAAAATTGGCTAACCATATGCAGAAGAATGAACTGGACCTTTACCCACTACCATATACTAAATTTAACTCAAATAAATTAAAGACTTAAATGTAAGACCTCAAACTATAAAAATCCCTGAAGAAAACCTAGGAAATACTCTTCTGGACATCAGCTTGGCAAAGAATTCATGATTAAGTTCTCAAAAGCAATTGCAACAAAAACAAAAATTGACAAGTGGAACCTAATTAAACTAAACTAACGAGCTTCTGCACAGCAAAAGAAACTTATCACTAGAGTAAATAGAGAAACTATAGAATGGGACAGGATATTTGCAAAGTAAGCATCCAACAAAAGACTAATATCCAGAATTTATAAGGAATGTAAAAACATTAAGAAGAAGAAAACAACCCCACTAAAAAGTGGGCAATGGACATGAACAGACACCTCTCAAAAGAAGACATACAAGCAGACAATAAACATATGAAATACTAAATATCACTAATCATCAGAGAAATGCAAATCAAAACCACAATGAGATACCATGTCACACCAGTCAGAATAGCTGTTATTTTTTAAAAAATCAAAAAATAAAAGATGTTGGTGAGGCTGCAGACAAAAGGGAACACTTATACACTGTTGGTGGGAATGGAAATTAGTTCAGTCACTGTGGAAAGCAGTTTGGAGATGTCTCAAAGAACTAAAAGTAGAACTATACCATTCAACCCAGCAATACCATTACTGGGCATATACCCAGAGGAATATAAATCATTCTGCCATAAAGACACATGCACATATATGTTCATCACAGCACTATTCACAATAACAAAGACATGGAATCAACCTAGGTGCCCATCAACAGTGGATTGGATAAAGAAAAGGTGATACATATACACCATGGGAATGCTATGCCGCCAAAAATATGAACAAAATTGTATCTTTTGCAGCAACATGCATGCAGCTGGAGGTCATTATCCTAAGCAAATTAACACAAACAGAAAAGCAAATATCACATGTTCTCACTTATAAGTGGGAGCTAAATCTTGGGTGCACATGAATGTAAGGGCAGGAGCAACAGACACTTGGGATTCCAAAAGGACGGAGGGTGGGAAGGGCTGAAAAACTTCCTATTGGGTACTATGTTCACTATTTAGGTGACATGATCAGTAGAAACCCAAATTTAGTATCATGCAATTTATTCTTATAACAAACCTGCACATGTACCACTGAATCTAAAATAAAAATTTTTTTAAAAAGAGTTTGAGATACTGTACTTACATGTGAGGAGATTTTTCTAACCTGTAAACTACGTAGGGTTAATGTTTTTGTAACATGGATAAAAATGTTCGAAGTTTTATAAAATCTCAAAGTTGGGTTAGAGGTAAATGTCAGAAAAAAAGCTTATTACATCACTTAGGAAGTCCCCACAAAGAACTCACAGTTGAAAGTATTAAAAATTATGCACAGTTTAATTCACATTACAATTGTCTGTAATAACTACATATTTTTTCACTGGGTGAAAATTAGGTGCAAGAAGAACTTTTACATTGAACATTTAGCTATGCAGGTTAAGTCCCAACAAATTTCAGCTGGAATTGCATGACTGAGCTGAGTTTAACCTCATGATTTGAAATGAAAGAAACTGGGAATTATATTTGCAAGATTTAAGAATAGCATATAAGATATTTACCCAGTGTAATTTTCTTTTATTCGTCTATTTTGCAGGGTTATGAGAAAAAGCAATAAAGGAAGACATCGATTCTCAAGTGAATGATTTCTTCTATAGAGCCTGCTAAACAACACCAACAGCAAGTGATGAGGACTAAATTTACTTCTTTCTTCTCAAAACAACAAAAATATCTTCATTAGAAACAAGGCTCACGTTTTCATACAAATCTTTATATTCAATGTACTGTATTTTCAGGAGAAACAAATAGAAAAATAAGGGTTTACCTGGAAAGTATTTTGTAACGGTCTGTAAAAGCTTCACAGGGTAATATCATAATGGTGATTTTGTTGCAGTCTGTATTTTTTTGGAAAGGTCTTTGCCCAGAAAATCAATTGTGTAGTTCCTCAGATGTGATCAGACTCAGGAATACTAACTTACTCTAAATTAAATTAATGAGAGACTAGAATGTAAAACAGAATACCAATTTATTCATTTACAATAAGAATTATGACTTTATTCTGACCAGAGGGCACTCACTGCCATGATGAAGATACGCTTTCTCTAAGGCAGAACTACATGGAAACTAAAATACAATGTTATTCAAGGAATCAGTACCAGGAATTTGGATCATCCTAGGCAGCTTCTCAGCTGAGGCCATTCTTCTCCCAGAAAGACAGACTTCCTAAACAATATTACCCTTGATTTTTGGTCAAAATATTCTGTCTGCTGCCTGATGCTGTGCATATTGACAATTATTGTTCTGTTCATATTTTCCAGGTCCCTATGATGAAGAATAAATCCCTCTTCAAGTATATTTATAAAATTTGTTTGATCACAGTGTGGTCCAAACCAGTAGTCACTAAATGTAACTTTCCATGTCTTTGCTTTCATCCAGTTAAGTGTTGAATCATTTTCTACTCACAAAATCTACCTGATTCCATTTCCAAATCCTTTAAAAAGAAGTATTTGGAGGAGTATCTTATGCTACCTCTTAGACATAAAGAATCCTTTAGTCCATGAAATCATATTTACTTTTGGATGAAACCTTGTTCTCAGCTCTGTTCACACTGTTGTCTCTGACTAATCTTACTCCATGTATGTTTCAAATGAGCCAAAGAAAGGGCTTTTAGACCAAAGCAGTAGTGTGAATTGTCAAAAAGACAGCAGGTTCCGCAAGAAAGCAAGACGGAGCTTAGACTCTCTGTAATGAGGAACAGTATTTCTGCAAGATATAAAGCTGTCTTCTACTAAGAAGATTCCAGAGTTAGAATCATGGAAAGCCTGGTTAAAACAAAGCTAAATAATGTTGTATAGGGGTGTGTGTCTATAACTCTAAGAGAAGACAAAGTATTATTACGCAGTAATCTGTTTGACTACGGAATTCTGTTCTTGTAGAGCACCTACTAACAGGCAATGGAACTAGGGTTTGGGATACAGCTTAAGTATCAACATTTGTGTTCAAATATAAATACAAAAATCAATTCAATAATACATAAATAGGCTTCGGGTCTTTATTGCTGCCCTCCCCACCAAGGAGTTGAAGTTGATTGGAGGAGCAGCTATTAGTAGGAAACTTGTAATAATTAATAATAAATAGGCAGTACTGATATCAGAGAGAAGCCATAAACCCTGGTTCTCCAAGTGTAATCTGTAAACAACCTGTATCAAAATCATCTGAGATTCTTTACAAAGTTGCAGATTCCTGAGACTGAAGATGGACCACAGGAGTGTGCATTTTAAATAGACTCACCATGATACTTTTATGTACATTTGAATTTTAGAATAATTTAATTAGAATTTTCATTTATCTTAGGAAATGACAACGCATTTAGATTCAAAACATTTTGGAGACGACCTGGCATCCAATATGCCCTGGGATTTAGGCAATAATGTTCTAGTCAAAAAGAAAAAACTTTTGTAAATATTGCTTCAGCTCCAGTATATATGTTTCTCCAATCTCTCTCCAAAACTTCCTATCATGTTATATCCAAAGAGGTTTGTCATTACATAATGACAAATATTGAAATCCTAAACAGTGCAGATTGTATATAAACAGAGAAAAAAATATACATTCTTATTTATTTTCTATTTTTCTATTTTATTTCCTATTTCCACAATCCAGAAGAAAGCTATAAGGATCTCAAAGTTATAAAACTTAGCAAACTTCCCAATTTGATTATTTGGGAATAAAGTAAATAAATCAAATTTCTGGCCATTCTAGGATAACCTGAAAGAAAATGAGACAATTTAAACCTTTAAATTGTCTTAAATGGTCAGTTTAAACGTTTTTGTTCAGCATTTACTCAAATCAAACTGAAGCATACTCCCCTATCCTGAATGTTAAGGCTTTATAACTTCAGATCTCTACCATCTTAACTTTATCTATATGTTACGAAAGTAAGTATGTTCTTTTCCACTCCCCTCACTCCCTCAAATATTTACAAACATAATCTTCCAAATATTTCGATTTATCTGACCTTTCCGTTTTATGTTGAGAACATTTTTAATTTTTGCATTGATGGGTCTTTGTAAAGCTCTAACTAGATCTGACCATAACTGTCTTCTCTGCTCTCAGACCCTTAACTGATTGTTAGTTTCTCTAATATTACTTAAATAAACTCTCTGAAATTAATATTTTTCTGTAGTTCTCTGCATTAAAATGAAAAAGCCTTGAGCAGTATAAAAATATTTATTAAACTTGTAATTTCTTAAGTTTTGATTTTAAGAAAAGTAATTTAATGTTCAAGAGGAGTAGTATTTAAATGGAATCACTGGTTAGGTGTGTCTTTAATTTGAATGCAAATAAGCCAATTATAAAGGTGTTTGGATATAAATAAGAAATACTGGATGAACTGATCAACTGAATCTGCAACCTTGAAAATCATAATGGCTGTAGTTAACAATAGTTGAAAAATCGTTATAGCCTGGCATATTATATTATGCATTGGGTATTCATTTATTTTATCTTTATAACAATTTATTTAAGTATATTAGTATCATCCCTATTTCAAAAAGTACAAAGCTGCATTCAAAAATGTTAAATAGCTTGTCCAAGATTATTTAACAGGTTTATTCATTCTAAATAGGTACAGATCTAATTCTTATTAAGAAATCAGCATATTAATAGTCAATGTGATTAATCTTCTAGGAACTTCAGATCCCAGATTCGGCTGTCTGGTTTCCAAAGGACATTTGCATGTCTAGCTGTGTGTGTAAGCTATTGGCATTTTTCTTTAACTCAGAATTATCATCTTTAGATAGACAAGTATAGCATCCCTGTTTGTGAAATAAGGGGCAGGACTCATCTGCTGTTCATACTTCTCCAGCATCTACCCCCACTTTTCTGGGTAACTCCCTGTTTTTAAGGGTTTCATTGGAGGAACATCATCTCTGTGGAACTGGAAATCAAGGGAATATCCAAATGGCCCAAAATAGATCCATCACAGTCTCGGTCATAAAAATTTAAATCTTGAGTGAGTGGCACAAGAACAGAAAATGATAAAACTGAATATTAAGATGAATCTTCCTGGAAGGGCCTATCTGTAAGTCAGACTGTGCTCTTTCTGTCTTTCCATCAACTTTTTCTTCAATTGGGTCAGTTTCCGTTTCAACTGAAGAACCCCAACCAAAACACCTATGAAGGAAATGTTCAGAAGAGTTACAGATGCTTTGATTGCAGGCTGGGCATGGTGGCTCACGCCTGTAATCCCAGCACTTTGGGAGGTTGAGGTGGGCAGAGTACTTCAGGCCAGGAGTTTGAGACCAGCCTGGTCAACATGGCAAAGCCGTGTCTCTACCAAACATACAAAAATTAGCTGGGCATGGTGGCAAATGCTTGTAATCCCAGGTACTTGGGAGGCTGAGGTATAAGAATCACTTGAACCTAGGAGGTGGAGGTTGCAGTGAGCTGATTGTGCAATTGCACTTCAGCCTGGGCCACAGAGCAAGACTCTGCCTCTAAATAAATAAATAAATAAATATAAAACCAACAGGGTGACTGTAGTCAAAAGATAAATGCTTGAGGGGGTTAATACTCCATTTTCCATGGTGTATTATCCTATCTCAAAGTATCTCATGTACCCCATTAATATGTACAACTATTGTGAACCCACAAACATTTAAAAAACAATAAGATAAAGCACTTGGTTATTCCATGGTTGTAAAAAAAAGTATAAAAATTCTCTGCCCTAAAAAGAATAAAATATAATTGGAAAGATGGCATATTCATGTACAAAAACAAAAACAATGCAATTCATAATTTTTTTTTTTTTTTTTGAGACAGAGTCTCACTCCGTTGTCCAGGCTGGAGTGCAGCGGCATGATCTCAGCTCACTGCAACCTCCACCTCCCAGGTTTAAGCGATTCTTCTGCCTCAGCCTCCAGAGTAGGTGAGTCTACAGGCACGGTCAACATGTCCAACTAATTTTTGTATTTTTAATAAAGATGGGGTTTCACCACGTTGGCTTGGCTGGTCTCGAACTCCTCACCTCAAGTGATCTGCCGCCCACCTCAGCATCCCAAAGTGCTGGGATTACAGGTGTGAGCCAGCATGCCCAGTCTACAATTTATAATTGAAGATAGTTTATACTAAATATCAAATATTTGGATTTTTAAATACAGAATACAGAAGATTTTTCTGTTGTTCAGTAGACAAGTCACTTGATGCTAAAATCATAAGGAAAAAATATCATTTTCTAGATGGACTTCAGCTGGACACTTAATTTTTAATAAGGAAATGGCATGGACAAAGTTCTAGCAGCTTAAATGCATTAATCTTGGCCTGGAGTGTATTTAGAGAACCAGTTTAGAAAAAAAGAGTGAAAGATAGTACAATGCAATTATACTAGAAAAGCCATGTGTTGATCGGGTATATACCTGGATGTGTAGTGACTGTGGCTCAGCGACCTAGCTTACTTTCATGAGCCAGCCATTCATTCTACATTCTAGATGGGGATGATGCTTGGAAGAGGGAACAACTGTAATAGCCAATTATTTGATGTCCTGCTGTCTACATGGGGGTTTAATGTGAAGCTGCCTGGCATCTGGAAGCGAGTTAAGCCAATTAAATAAATAAGATAAAGGAAAGGTGTACTATCACACCATAATAATTTACGAACCTTAAGATTGCTTTCTACCTTCTAAATGTAAATGAGACTGCTCAGTGTTGGTGAGGGTTTTTTTTTTTGAAATGCTTTCTCTCAGTCACAACTAGAATCAGAACCTCATAGACATCAAGATAGATAGAATGATAGATTAATAGATAGACATCTTACTTGAACCCCAGAGACCACTCTTCGGGACTAAATAAATTTAAGCTCTCTCATGTTTAATTTTTAGATGATAATAAAAATATGAAATTCTCCTTGGCTCCGCATAATTATCATTATTCAAATTTGCCTTAGACTGAGTACCAGAAGCTTCAGAGAGTGGTCACTAGTTATGTTCTGTGTCAGCCTATGAACAATTTATAGTTGATTTCTGGGTGGTTGTTTTTTGTTTTTTTAATTATGCAAGCTGTTCTAATAGTAGAAATAGTTTACGGTAACTCAGGGGTTAACAAACGGTCTATAGCTTGTCACAGGCACTGTATTAGCAGTGTACCTTTTGATCTTTTTGATAACATGGCATAATGTTTGTTAATATCCCCATTTTTCAAACAAGGAGTCTTTTCAGACGTTATTTTTTGGTTGATAAGAGGGGTTAAATTCAAATGTGTCTAAGTCTAAAGTTATTTTCAGCAGACATCATTTCCAAACCAGACTTACCATTCCTTCACTCTATCCACCCTTGCTCTCCCTCACCCTTTCCTGTTAATTTGAAGAATTTGGTGCTTAGGAACACAGACTCTGGAATCGGACTGACCCCAGGCTCAAGTCCTGGCTCCAACATTTACCACAGTTGGGACTACGAGAAAATTAACTCATTTTCTCTAGGGTTCAGTTTTCTCATCTTCAAGATGGGTGGAACTAGTAATTATGCCCATCTTGTTGTGTTGTAAGGAGTAAATTCTGAAGGATTTGACACAGTCCCTGGAACATGGTTATTTAATAAATGTTAGCTATTATTACTATTCTTGATCTGCATATTTTCATCACCAACTGGATTGTTCTTTTTGTCATAAACCCTAAAGTCATTCATTCTCAACTTTTTCCTTTTTCTTACCCACTACATCTAGTTACTTACAAGGTCTTATTTCTGAAATGATTCTAGCACATATTTTACCCCTTATGGTTTCTCAATCACAGACAGAAATCTGGTTCTCATACCTCTTTCCTAGTTATTTCCCAAATCATGCCATTGATTTTCCTAGCTCCTGTGTGGAGATTTCCAAAGTGAAATTCATACATTCTGAGGACTGCTCATTATAAGCCAGTGGAGAATGAGAGACAAATATTAAAACTTCTATACACAAAAGTAGACATTAAAATAGATGAGATAAAACACCTAATTTTCACTTTTGTATGTGTTTTAAAATGTGCCAAATGTTATTATAGTAGTTATGGGGGTTCTGGAGATGTTGGTCAAACGATACAAAATTTCAATTAGATAAGAGAAATATGTTCCAGAGATCTATTGTACAACATGATGACCATCGTTAACAATTTTTTTATTCTTAAAAATTGCTAAGAGAGTAGATTTTAAGTGTTCTCACAAAAAAGGTTAAGTATGTATGGTAATTCTTATGTTAATTAGCTCACTTTAGCCATTCCACATGTATACATATTTCAAAACATCACATTGTATGAATGTATACAAATTTATTTGTCAATTATAAAATAAATAAATAAATGTTATTACAGTAGTATATGTATATGCTTGATGAATAAATATGCATATATTAGAAATGTCTCAATAACTACTGTTTTAGAATGGATGACCAAAAAGACCCTCTTGATGTTAATACAATCACTATACAGTAGTATACTTAATTATGCAAATTTTATATTACTATGCCATACAAAAAAGTTTTAAAATCTCTTCTTGTCTACCATTGCTTTCAAAGCGCTGCTATTCTGGATGCAGTTTAATTTCTATTTTTATATTTGACTCATTTTAATATATCCTATTATGAATTTGCAATAACATATCTTACTTTAGTACTTTAGTATTCCTATTTCTATACCTATTCCCAGCAATTACTAATTAATATTCTTTCTTCTTTTTTCTTTTTCCCTTTATGTTTTTCTTCTTATATTCTTTCTAAATAGATTTTTATTACTGAAAATGAACCAGGCACCGTGCTAGATTTTGAAACCCAAACATGAAAGCAGAAGCCTTATTTTAATAATATAATATCCTTGTAAAAGACTTCACACATAGTCATGTAATACTTTCTTGTCCCGTAAGTTTCTGTCAAAAATCTTCCTATTTCTCTTTATTTCATTCATACATTCTGGAATCCCATGGACCTCCAAGGATTTTGTTTATATCTGTAATTTAGAATCAATATTCTGCCTGTTCCACAGTTACATGTCCTTTTATTTTCCCTTTACTATATCCCATCTTCATTCATCCCTTCATTTATTTATTCAGTAGATAATCATTGAGCTCTTTCTCTGTACTGTGTATAATAATGAATTACTCAATAATCAGATCAGACTCAAGTTTGGAATGCCTGCAAACCCAGGGCAGGAAAAACACACTCAGAAGAGAGAAAAAATTTCTTATTTGCAAAAAGTGGATATTTGATTTTTTCAACAAAGCAGGAGTCAGAATGTAAAAAGTCAGAACCTAATTGAATTTTCTTACATGCATTTTACAGCTTGGAGATATTTTTATTTTGAATCACATCAGAGACGAGCACTATAACTCTTTCACTACTCTGAGTCTCCAATATCTTGATATGTCCTTGACCTTCATTACTTGAGACCAGCGATTCAGTCACTGCACATAGTAGGTGCTTGACAAGTATCATTGTTATACAACATTCGGTAGACAGACATGTGCAAGTTACTGTCCCAAAAAAGCTGACTTGGAATAAGGTTGCCATACTAGAAAATAAAAATATAGAATGTCTACCTGAATTTGAATTTTAAATAACAAATATTGCACAGTGTATACTTATACTAAAAATGTATTTGCAGTTACTTGGACGGCTGAGGTTGGACGATCCATTGAGGCCAGGAGTTTGAGGCTGTGTGACCTATGGTAGTGCACATCAGCCTGGATGACTGAGCGAGATCCAGCCTCAGAAAAAATACATATATGTATTTGTTGTTTATCTGAAATTTGAATTTAATTGAGTGTCCTATATTTTATCTAGCAATCCCATCTGCGTAGAATCTTGATTAAATACCATCAACATTAAATAAAACTTTTTTTAAAGATCAAATTTACCATCTAGTTAATAGAAATGGTTCTTTTATGAATTTCAGGTTTTGTGTTCTCCTCAACAACCATGTAGATATGTACTGAAAGCACTCTGAAGTGGAGAAGTGATCCCATGGAACTGCTAGGCAGCTATGTCCCATGGATTGTCCTGTTAGGAAACCTAGGCCACATGTGCAATGGGTGAGTCAATCACATTTTTTTCCATAAAGAAAAGTTAAAAACTATTGATTTATCCAAGATAAAAGTAACCATTTTACTATAGATGCCTTACAATTACATAGTTCCTGAATTCACCTTTCTTGGCAGCTCAAATTCTTTCACAAGTTCCACATGTTTTTGTCCTTGTTTTTTGTCGTGTGCCCCATTTCACGTTCTAATCTCCACTTGATGCTACTCCTCAGCCTATCTATGGATCCCATTGTTTCTACCACCTATTAAATATTATAACAATGTCTCCTATTTTAATAGTGCTTTATGGTAGTAATACTTTTTATGTACTGTATTATTTGAGTTATATAAAAATTAGTTACTAAAGTTACAGACTAGGAAATAATGATAATAATTAATAATTGCAGAGTTTAGTCCCTGGCACTTTGCACTTACATATTCATGCATCTTCCCAACACCCTGGAAGTCAGCTACTACTAGCTCAACCTCTTTTCACATACAAGGTCATTAAGACAAGAAAAGACTAGGGCTGGGATTTGAACCTAAGCTATTTGGCTTCAGCCTAATTCTGCAACACTGTGCTAAAGCCTAGCAACATATGCTTAAAGAGGGTGGGGGCTTAAGCTAATCTAAAATCTGAGCAGAGCAGAGTCCTGGACGGTTACTCAAATCTTCGGGTTCAGAATCAACACCAAACTACTTGATTTTTCTGTTTGCTTTAGCTGTTTTGTTCTTTGTATCCCACATAATGTATTCCAAGGAAGAAAGAAAAAGTATTCTCACTAGAATATTCCACATTTGAGAACTAAAATTACGTAGAATAGAAACTAGTATAGTTGTACACTCCTTTGTTTATCCCAGTTTTTTTCTTAGACCCACATCTCTTCCGAAAATAGCATTTGCAGCATTCGTGAATGAACAATGAGAATGCTATTGTATAATCAAGAATCACAAAAGAAAAACAGGTCAAGCTCCCAATCTAGAAAGTTATTTCAATTCTAAATACTCCTGAAAGAACCAATCCTATGTCTCAAAGAGTCACGTGTGTTACAAAACAGTAACGTAAGTCTAGGAGGTTTGCTCATTCCATTCTACACAAGAATTCCTAAAAAACTATCATGGGTCATGAGCAACATAATGAGTCTTAGTATTTTTTTATGTTTCCAAATTAAAGTGCAATATTTAATGACACTAATATCTTTCTTGGCCCATGACCCTCAGGTGTGCTGAGGCAGGAAATAGTAGATGATAATACTACTGTATTAGCTGCATGTACTCTCTTACAAAAAAGGCAGAAAAAGGAAATTTATATTCTAAATTTTGAAAATCAATTATTCTTATTTTTAAGATTAATAACATTTTAAACATAAATTTTCTTCTCAAAAACTTCATTAGGGAAGAAACCAAGTTAGCTTGAATGTTTAAGCGTCCATGGCTCATAAAGGTACAGAACATTTGTCTTTTCCTTTTTCACGATAAACATTATATAAGTTTTACCAAACCATGATGAGTATAAGAGCAGGGAGTATAATGCTAAAGTATCCAGAGCCTACAACTGCTTTCAAATTCATCCAAGGCTCTTACTTCAATTGTACTTTGATGTTGAGCCAAGGAAGGGTTCAACTGAGCAATTTGGTTATGAGGGCCAGTAATTTGAACCATAAATTACTGAATATGAAATAGACGACATGTGTAAAATGTCACAAGTCCTACATTAAGTAAGACTTTGAAATCCATAACAACCCAAAGGAAGCGTTTTAATGAAACTGGGCCCTGAAATACCAGAATATAACATACCCAAAACAGTAAAATGCATTTTACACTCTTTGTGCTTCCTTCTCTGACCCTGTAGTATCGCAATGTGATTTTTGTGATGATTGTTCACTACCAAAATGTGGTGATTGTTAGTATTTTCTCTTTTATTTTGGAAATGTTGATTTATTTGAGTATGTAAAAGTGCTGCTGAGTGATTCTAGAAGGAGTTAATTATAGTTTCTTCTTTCTGTGATTGAGTACATTTATCAGGTGAAATTAGAAAGTTTAAAATCTAAAAGGAAGAGATTTTAATTGAAACCTGTCACTTCTAAGCTTCTACACAGTGCGGGTTAACAATGATCTTAATGCACTTTCATCTGTAAACTCCTTGGTATGTGAAGTGAGTTGATGTTCTCAATTACATTCCTAATGAAAAAGTATCTTCTCTAAAAAATACCTCCATTGTGCAAATGAATCTAAGAAGATTAAAACTGCAAACTGTATTTGCCGTTACATTTTCAAGTTTTACTGTATTGCTATAAAGTGTGAACAAAAAGGTAGTTGTGTACACTCAATGCCATGTGCTTTTGGCTATTATTTGTAAGTGCTGAATTAACTAAATCTTATTTCCAAAGACTGGACAATTATTTCAAAAATTATTTTAAACACAATCAATTTAGCCTTGTGATATCTGCTTCCTGGAGTGCACACCCTTGTGTAGTCCCCTAACCTACTGCATGAGGGTTGGTCGATGTCACCACCAGCATACATCAGAATTGCCAACATGCTATTTCAGAGGCTTCTTCCTTGCTCTTAGTCACTCATTTCAAGGAAAGCCAGATTCTACATCACGGGATGCTCAGGCAGTGCAGAAGAGAGGCCCACAAGACAAGAGCCAAGGCATTCTGTCAAGAGCCATGGAAGTGCACCATTTTGGAAGTATATCTTCCCGCCAGTCAGTCCTTCAAATGCCTGCAGCCCCAGCCCGTACTTTACTGTAGCACATGAGAGACTCTGAGCCAGAACACAGCTGAGCAGCAGCCAGATTCCTGGCTTTGAGAAACAGTGAGAGATAATCTATGTTTCTTTAAACTGCTAAAGTTCAGAGTAATTTGCTTCACAGCAATGCATAACTAATACAGTCCTATTCTCATATGAGGCACATAGAGAATCTGAATAAGAATTTTCCTTTGGCCTTTAAAAGGCTTAACACATAGCATTCCAGAAACTCCTTCAGCCAGTGGGTGAACTAAAAGCAATAGAAAGATAATTACATCATCACACATTCATCTACTAGTATGTCCTTTTAGTTGTTTTGTGCAACTAGAAAATTTAAATATGTTAAGAACACATAAAATAGAAGAGTAAATAATATTTATTATTATTTTTGGTATTATTATTTATCAGAAAAGTAACTTGACTATGGGTTTTACAGACAACAGAACTTACAAATTTTTTTAAGTCAAGCTCCATGAATAACATAATTTTACCTGCAAAATTTCACAGTGACTCTTGTTTTCCTCACTGAATTGACAGCCTTTATATAATTGATTAATTTTACAACTGACATGGTTAGGCTTTGTGTCCCCATCCAGATCTCATTGTGAACTGTAATCCCCATAAACCCCATAATCCCCATGTGTCAAGGGAGAGACCTTGTTGAGGCAATGGAATCATCAGGATGGTTTCCCTGCTGCTGTTCTCATGATAGTCAGTGAGTTCTCATGAGATCTGATTAGTGTCTGGCAGTTCTCCTGCTTGGACTCATTCTCTCTCCTGTCACCTTGTGAAGCAGGTGCCTGCTTCTGCTTCCACCATGATTGTAAGTTTTCTGAGGCCTCTTCAGCCATGCAGAACTGTGAGTCAATTGAATCTCTTTTCTTTATAAATTACCCAGTCTCAGGTATTTCTTTACATTAGCATGAGAACAGACTAATACAACAATCTTGAGTAATCTAAAGTATCATCAAGAATTTAATCTTCCCTTTTTTTTTTTTCTTTTTTTGCTTAGTCCTATTTATAGATGATTCTGCAAGTCTCTGGAGTATAAGGCAGTGAAATCACATGTTCCTCTTTCATTAGAAAACTGGTGCTAATTAAATATATGAGATAATATTTTATCAACTGTTTTCTTCAATATCGAAATCTTTTTTTTTTTTTTTTTTTCTTGCAGACAGGGTCTGGCTCTGTTGCCCAGGAGTGTGGTGGCACAATCTTGGCTCACTGGAACCTCCACCTCCTGGACTCAAGTGATCCTCCCACCTCAGCCTCTTGAGTAGCTGGGATTACAGGAATGAGCCACCACAACCAGCCCTAACAGTGAATCTTCACCTTGAAAACTTAATGACAAATCTCCAAAGAGGAAATACCTTCTTTAATAATTTTCATCTCAGAAATGCACACAATCCAGTATCTTGGAAAATGATACAAAGAACATGAGTTTCTGTTCTTATTGTATTTGGTTCAAAATTAGAGTTGTTTTTTATAATTATTATCTCCTCTTTTTCATTTCTCTCTGTAGTTTTTTTCTCTGTATTTGTCTGGTATTCTTGCATTGCAATTAGAATCATGTTTTATTTATTGTCTTAGTAGATGAATAAAATGAATTGAATGCTAAATTTAGAATAGGACACACATTTTCAGAAATAGTGTGGGACTAAATTTAAAGTTAAATCTAGGAGTCATTTATTTTCTTCATGTAAATAGCAAAATAGTTGCCACAGGACAAGAAGAAATCAAATGACAAATTTATTTTGATTAATTATCTAGAAAATAGAGAATATGATATTACTTTGACATTCTGATACAAGACCTAACTCATGAGCTTGAGCATAGGATTGCCCTGGGACTTCTACTGCATGCTGTTTGGTGCCATATTTGCTTCTCTCTCTCTCGTTGACACACCCTCCTGTCACTTTGCTCTCCTATCAATATGTCATTTTATAGAAGGGGCAACAGAAGATAGGAAGGACACAGATCTCAACCTGAGGTAAACTCTATGGTGTCTAAATATTAACAGTTATTGTCTATTGTACATCAACAATTGTATTGGATCACCCTCAAGATTTTGCCATACCCATATTTCTTCTCTGTTACTATTACTTAGTATTTTTCTCCAAATTCATTCACTTGAATAGTTACATTTCTGAAAACACATTAAAATTAAAACAGAACTAATGATAGGAAAATTAGTTTGCATTTCACCTAAAATCAATTGAATGTTCCTAGTGGTATAGGTCTCACAGCACGGGAAATACTGCTCTAAACTCTCCTATTTATCAATGAATAGGCATACTACATGATGTTTCTCTTACCCATTGAGCAGTTAAAATATTTTTCACACTTCCTGATTTGCACCTTTTCTTGCTACCAGAGATCACAAATTTCCTATAAGTCCAGATTATGATAGCAACCATAATAGCCATCATTTTTAAGTCCTGAAAGCATGAAGCAGGATTCATGTTCCTCGTATGTACTCAATTAAATATTTGGTTTTCACCTGCAAATTTTATGTGGATCCCCAACCTACTCCACTTGCCTTATCTCCCTTATACGTGTTTCCTTATCAATGTTTCACTCCTTTCCCATTTTTTTTTGCATCACTCATTTTTTTCATACCTTTACTTTTGCCACTTTCTCTGTTTAGAATAAACTTTCCCTTTCTCCACTGGATAATGCTGTGCTCATGTTTCAGATGAGTGAAGGCATCTACAACTCTCCCTGGCAGATTTAGCCATATGCTCTCCTGTGTCTCTCGCATATTCATATTTCATAGTTCATATTTTTATTATATTCCTTACCACCTTCATAATGGAGTCTTTTCTCATAGCCTGAGTTCCTTGAGGGCAGGGATCTCCAGTGTCTAGTAACATTTCTAGGACATGGTAAGTGCTTAATGCAATTTTAATACAATTTGAGTTGGTTTAAAGTGAATTCAATTGAAATTAAGCAAAATCTAATTGAAAATTCAGAGCAGACCTCTTCCAATTGTTGCGTACTACATGTTCTCAAGAACACTAAAATGAAGTTTAAAGAGAAACCAGAGTCAGGCAAAATAATTAATTTTACTGCTATAATAGCAACAGAGACAAAGCTTTTTTCTTACCGAAGCCCTGAGTACACAGTTAGACTGCATTTCTCAGCTTCCTTGAAGCCACGTAAAGGCATGGGATGAAGTTCTGGTCAGTAAAATCTGAGCAACATTGGTGATCAGCATAGGTATCTAAAAATACTTCTATGGGACCCTCCATGCTTGCAGTTTCTTTTCTCTGGAATTCTGTTAAGGTGTGGAGGATCCAACAGAGTATTAAAAGGTCCTAGGGTAAAAGAACCTTGGGTTCTTTGATAAATAAGTGAGCAGAGCTTCTTGACCCACCAACATTTGACCCTTGATCTGAACAAAAATAAATGTCTATATGCTTTAAGGCATCCGAGAGTTTTAGTTTTGTTGTTTGTATGTGTATTTGTTTGTTTGCCATAGTTATTCTACCCTAATACACATATGGAAGTTATTTTCTTAAACCCTAGGTTTTAATTGTTTTGCTTTACCTTTCCAGTGTATATGCCATGAGCAGTGATGGAGGAACAGCTTTTAAGGGTAGTAGGAAAGAAAATAATTAAATACTTCTTTTAGGTATATGTGTCTTTAACATAATGCAGGGCTTATAAGATACCAGAAATAGTAGGAAGTAGATATCCAATGTTTTATCATTATTATTCCAAATTTTAGTATTAAACATCTTTTCTTGAAAATTCTAGTCATTCACTTGGAATTATCCGTATAAAAGATTTATTGCCACTGTACATATCTGAGACCTGCTTCCAACATACTAAATTTAATTTGAAATTTAAATGCATATTATAACCTAAATTCTACTTTCTAGTTAAATCTAAGAGTCTATGGCCTTAGGAATACATTAGTATATAATTAAGTTGTAAAACCTCTGTCTAAAATTCTTTTAATGTATACTTTGAACGAAGATATTCAAGTAAATGTTTGTGAATTATATTATCAATCAGTTTTAAAAAGGTCTGATCTATTAGTTCTTTAAACATTTACATTAATTGCAATTCACTCTAATAATTTTACCA
The DNA here is from genome assembly GCF_037993035.2 of Macaca fascicularis. NCBI lineage: Eukaryota > Metazoa > Chordata > Mammalia > Primates > Cercopithecidae > Macaca > Macaca fascicularis. The sequence goes on along the minus strand of NC_088377.1, from coordinate 141,446,427 downwards.
TGAATAGCAAAAGGTTCGTCTTCAGAATTAAATAATTCAGAAACTAATCCAGTCTGTTTTTTTCACCACACTTTCTTTGTTTTCTTAGCTTATCTCCAGTAACATCAATCATTCTGCTGGACTTGACAGACTTGACAGAGGATGTCATGAGGGTCAGCATACAGCTGAGTACCGGCCTCGAAAGCAAATATCGAACACTCAAATGCTCGCAGGTTTCCTTCCACAAGCACTAAAAAGGGAAACTATCTCGATAATTCAAATAAGAACCATTCCTGCCCGATGCTTCTTCCTCTTGCAAGAATTAGCTCCAGCGAATCTTCTAGCAAAAGACCAGAAGGGGAATGCTGAATATACATCTTTGAATTGGTTTTAGAAACTACAAACTTCCGGTACTTTACTCTCTGTCACTCTTCTGTCATGTTGGCCTCAGGGGCATTTAAATAAAGCAAGCCTAGGATATTCCAAAAGTTAGAATGGACAGTAATAGGTTTCTCTCAAGTATCTAAGAAGTTGCAGCTGGCAGCAATGAAACAGGGTCACACACCTTAGAAGCAATCACCAGTTTCATTTCGTTAACGAAGATGCCGAGAAAATGTTAAGTTATAAAAGCATTACGGTATTATAGTTCTGCTTTAACTAAACTTGGGACTAATTTTTTAAATGAATACACTTTATTTTTTAGAGTAGTTTTAGGTTTACAGAAAAATTTAGCAGAAACTGCAGTTTCCATTTACCCCATCCCCTTCAAACACAAGTACATACAGTTTTCTCTATTATTAACCTCTTACATTAGTGTTATATATTTGTCAACAATCGAGGATCCAATATTTATCCATTTGTAAAAACTGAAGCCCTTAGTTTACATAATGGTTCACTTTTTGTGTTGTAAATTCTATAGGTTTAAGAAATACATAATGATAAATATTCTCCATTGCAATACCATACAGAATAGTTACACTACTCTAAAAATTCTATGTTACACTTATTCATCCCTGTATGCCCTCCTCCAAGCCTTAGCAACTACTGATCTTTTTACTATCTTCATAATTTTGCCTTTTCTAAAATATCATATAGTCGGAATCATACAGTAAATACCTTTTTCAGATTGACCTTTCTCATGTATCAATGTGCATCAAAGATTCCTCCATGTCTTTTTGTCTCTTGATAGCTTATTTCCTTTTATTGCCAAATAATATTCCATTGTCTGGATATACCACAGTTTGTTTATTTATTCACCTACTGAGGAACATTTTGCTTGCTTTCAAGTTTTGGCAGTTATGAGTAAAGCTGCTATAAACATCTGTGCTCAGGCCTTGGTGTGGGCATGTTTTCAATTCCTTTAAGTAAATACCACAGAATGCGATTGCTGGATCATATGTTAAGTGCATATTTAGTTTTGTAAGAAACTGCCAAACTGTCTTCCAACATGGCAGTAGCATTTTTCATTCCCACGAGCAAAGAATGACAGTTCCTATTGTTCCACATCCTTGTCAGCATTTGGCATTGTCAGTGTTCTGGATTTGGGCCATTCTAATAGGTGTTTAGCAGTACCTCATGGTTTTAATTTGCATTTTCTGATGACATATGATGTTAACCATGGGTTTCCATATGTTTATATGCCATCTGTATATCCTATTTGATGAGATATGTTTTGATCTTTTGGTTATATTTTTATTGGGTGGTTTATTTTCTTATTATTGAGCTTTAAGTGTTCTTTGTATACTTTGGATGCCAGTTCTTCATCAGATATGAATTTTGCAAAGATTTTCTCCTAGTGTTTGGTTTACAGGAAATGTTAATTTTTAGACAGTTTTTAAACATTTTTATGCTATAATTTAAAATATATATAATATATATTTTAAAATAATTAATATTTTTAATTATTGAGTTTATAAAATTAAAGATAATGACTCATCAAATTTATCTGATAAATTAGTTAATTATTTAAAACACAGGGTCTGGCATGTAGCAAGTATTACATAAAAGTCAAGTACTTTTTTATTGATTCCATGCAATTATTGTGATGTTTAGATTGTGTCAAAATCTTTTTCATAATATAATTTTCATTATACTTAACACAAATAATAAAATTTGATAAACTCCTATGACATAAAATATGCTTGTTTTGATGAGATTATTCTGAAAAAGCACCCAGAAAATGTCTATATATGACATTTTTGTTCAAACTTTACAAAGAAGCTCATCTTGTAATGCTAATATACCAAACATAATGTTTCACTTCAATTTAATTGTGATCATACTGTATCGGCAGGGAAAAGTGTTTATGAACATCAAATCAATATATGGCTTAGAAAAAGCCACTTTCACATATTCAGTCCATAAATTGTCCATTAAGGATTCTATTTACCTTATTATAAAAGCACTTTTACTTTAGAAAATAAAACACTCAATGATTTGTCATCTAAATGTTTATCTTATAGTTCCCAATGACCTCAATTGATTTCCAACTGTTCCTGTTATTTTACAGATGTTGAACAGAAAATATCAAGAAATAAAATTCTTTTCACTGGAGAAAATTATAGTAGCACAGTTTAGGAAAAAGAGCAGTCTCTCCCAAATGCCATCAGTACTCCCTGCAAAAAACCTGACATCTCCTCTTTGCTTGAAATACTGCAATAATAGATTTCCCCAATTTAAAATGTACTCCTTTACAACTTTAAATACATCCAATTCTTTAATAGTCTTTCAATTTTTTTTTTTTTTTTTTTGAGACGAAGTCTCCCTCTTGTCCCCCAGGCTGGAGTGCAATGGCGCGATCTCGGCACATTGCAGCCTCCGTCTCCTGGTTCAAGCGATTCTCCTGCCTCAGCCTCCCCAGTAGCTGGGATTACAGGTGTCTGCCACCATGCCCGGCTAATTTTTTGTATTTTTAGTAGAGATGAGGTTTCACCATGTTGGCCAGGATGGTCTTGAACTCCTGACCTCAGGTGATCCCCTAGCCTTGGCCTCCTAAGGTGCTGGGATTACAGGTGTGAGCCGCCGCACCCGGCCTATTTAATAGTCTTTCTACATATTTTGAGACAATTATTCTTTCCTCTCATTTTCTCTAAAGTTCATAGAGTCGACACAATTGTTCAAGCCATTTAACACATTATATACCAGGCACTGCTGTAGGGGCTGAAAATATTACAGTGAGTGCAACAGAAAAAAAGGCCCATCATAGAGCTTCTAAGTGATATTCAAAAATTTTTTTAATATGTAAAAATATAAGTTACGTTGTTATAAGTACAGACATGAATAATAGGCATGGTAAAGAGGATAAGAAATGGGAGGTGGGGAAGAGGAGATGCAATTTTAAACAGGTAGGTCAAGAATTCCTCAGATAGGGTTCACCTTTGAATAAAGATCGGAAGGTTGTTGTGAACTATTTGGATGAGAAAAGAGCTACCGCAAAGGATCAAAACCAGAGCTGTAACCGCCCAATGGGTTCTCTTTGCAGCCTCATCAGAGCCGATTTATTAAGACAGGGGAATTGCAATACAGAGTTTAACTCACACAGAGTTGGCTGTATGGGACACTAGAGTTTTATTATTACTCAAATCAGTCTCCCTGATAATTTGGTGGGTAGGGGGTTTGAAAGTAGGGAGTGCCAATTGGTCTGGTGGGAGATGAAATCCTAAGGAGTCGAAGCTGTCCCCTTATGCTGAGTCGGTTCCTAGGTGGGGACCACACGACCAGCTAAGCCAGTTTATTCATCTGAGCAGTGCTAGCTGATTCATCAAGTGCAGGGTCTGCAAAATATCTCAAGTGTTAATCTTAAGTTTTATAATAGTGACGTTATCCCCAGGAGCAATTTGGGGAGGTTCAAAATCTTGCAGCCTTGCATGGCTCCTAAACCATGATTTCTAATCTTGTGGCTAATTTGTTAGTCCTGCAAAGTCCAGGCAGGAAGAGGGTTTGTTTTAGGAAAGGGCTGTTAGTGTCTTAGTTTCAAAGTTAAGCTATCAACTAAGTTCCTCTCAAAGTTAGTTCAGCCTATACCCAGGAATGAACAAGGACAGCTTGGAGGTTAGAAGCAAGATGGGTCAGATCTCTTTCACTGTCATAATTTTCCCAGTTATAGTTTTTGCAAAGGCAGTTTCAGAACAAGCTTGATATGCTTGAGGAATTGAATGAAGTCAGGTTTAGCTGGAGTATGGAAGTGAGGGGAAAGTCAGAACAGGATGAGATGACTTAGGCAATGCAAATCAACTTATGTCAGGCACCAGAGAAAATAAAGTGTATTCATTTCCTGTTGATGCTGCAACAAATTATCACCGACTTAGCGATTTAAACAATTTTAGTATTTTATAGTTCTGGAGATCAGAAATCTAAAAATGTATCTACTAAGGCTAAAATCAAGATATTAATAGGGCTGAAGAAGGAAAAAACAAAAATATTTGCTGATGCTTTTCCTAAAACAAGTTTCTTGGTATTTTATCATATTTCTCATCCTCAGGTCTTATGCAGGAATTGCTTTGATTTGTATCATTAGTTTGATAATTTTAAATTGATCACCATGGTAGAATTCAGGTTAAAACACTAATCACAATTTTCTCTATAAAGGATTATTTCGTTAAAATAAACTGAAATTTTCTTGGCAAATGTGTGATAATATAAAAGATAAGTCTGACTAGAATAAATTAAACCCAAGAGACAGTGATATTTTTATTTGGAAAGGCTAGTTTTTCAAACTTACTTTTCCCTCTATATTGTGGAATACATAACCTATCCCACTCTGAAATACATGATTTATAGAATTGTTATGAAAAATAAATGAAAACAGTAACAAAATGATGATAAAAGTTATTTTCTTATCTGTGAGATGGGAACAGTTAGATTCTTTTAGGTGTGTTTTATAGATTTGGTTACACCCAATTAATTCATCTAAATAAAGATAGATTGGCATTTGAATATTAAACCTTGCAAAAAAAAAAAAAAAAGGAACAGCAATCTAGTTAGTTAACCTTGTGGCTGAGGAATAGGCAAAAAAAAATTGGTGCTCTTCTTTGTTAAAATGAAAGCTTTTTTGAACCTTGTTTTTCATTTCTGTTACATTTCGTGATCCCCTATGCTACTTCATTGTAAGTGTTCTCTCCCTCTTTTAATATAGGGATTTTTTATAGCTTTTTTTTTTTTTTCTGTAAAGGAGAAAAAAGTAAATGTTTTAATCATTGCAAACTATATGATCTCTTTTGCAACTACTTAACCCTGCTTTGTAGCAGGAAACAGCCTTAGATGATATATAAACAAATGGGTATGGCTGTGTTCTAACACAGCTTTATTTACAAAATCAGGGAGGGAGATGTGCCATTTGCCTCATGTGTCACAGTGTGCTGACTCTTTCCTTAGAATATCACTTTTAGCTCCAGTGCTTATCTTATTAATATATTTTTAAGATGAAACATTAGTCATGTAATTTTAGAAACTTCAGGTTAATCTCAGGGTTAAATAATTTTCTAAAAGTATGACTTTACCAAACCTTCAATGAGCTTCTGTGTCTATTATGTGAATCTTCCAAAAGCAGACATGGTATGCAGGATTTCCAAATGTATTGGGGTATGAAAATATTCTTAAGAGCATCAAGAGACTATTATATCATAGAAAACATTTTGGAAAATTTAGAAATACCAAGGAAATGTCCATTTTGTATAATTTATAAAAAATTCAGGCATTGGCTATAAAATGATTATAAATATAGCAGACCAGTTTTGGAAAACAGTATTCATAGAAGGTGGAACCTGCTTGATGAGACTGAAGGGTATAGTGAAAAAGACTAAAAACTAAACAAAGAAGATGCTATGAGAAAGAAAAACAGGGAAGTATAAGTGTAGACTGGCCTTTTGATAGAGAAAGAAACAGACACATTAAGAATCCAGGAGGGATGTGTGTACTTTTTGTGAGATAGAGTTGTAAAATGCTGGAATTATATGCCAAGGGTAGTTGTGAAAAGACTTATGCCATACTAAGAAGTTTGGACATTATCTTGAATGAAAATAAGAACCAGTAAATGTTTTTCTGTTGTTGTTGATCAGAAAAGCAACATTTGCAGTTCTTTGTCTTAAAAAGATATCTTGGATATCAATTTAAAGAAAGTGCTAGAAAGTGTCCAGAATAAATACTGAGATGCCAATTAAAAGATTCCAGTAATCTAGCCAAGGGCATTGAGGCCTTTATCTACCAAAGTGCTGGCAGTGCAACTTAGAGGAGATGAAAGGTCAAAGAGTTATGAAATATGTGGAATGAGGTAAATTTGGCAACTACTTGATTCTGAGGGATTGAAGAGAGAGGAAATGAAATTGACACTCTGAGTTTTCTAATACAAACTCCTGAATGACCAATGATGCCATTAACAAACATTAATAATAAAACTAATACAAACAATATAGGAAGTACAGGTTTGAAGGTAACACATTGTAAATCCTAAAAAGAGTTGGAATGTATTTGGAATATAAACTACTAATTATTTTCCCTTTTCATTTTGTAAAGTTTGTGGAAAATGACTATTTAGAATGTTGGAAATGTTCTGTTTTGTAGAGTAGGAATTGTTGAATTAAGGCGAGCCTAATGAAAATATTTATCAACAGACACATGTATAAAATAAAGTGTGGCAGACCAAGGTCTGCTTTGTTAAAGATATTTCTGATAATTTTTCATGATCAAGTATTATTCTTAAATCTAAGAATTTAGGGCTCAAAGAAAGCCCACTGTACTCTCATTGGATCCAATTCGACTCAAGTATAGCCTTCTCATCCACCCCATACTTGGTCTAAAACATTAGATGCATCCAGCATTTATCTCATATAAACCACAATAAAACATTATTACTTGTCAAACCCTCAGATGCGGAGAGACAGCAAAAAGTTCACACAGACTGTAATATAAGGTTTGAAAATCAATTATGTCTTTTTAATTTTTACCCTCAAAATGCCCTTTCTTATTACCCTGTATCAGTGGTTTATACCTTTGTATGTATTAAAACCACACGAGGCGTTTGGTAAAACATGTAATTCTTGGTTCCACTTTCTGACTCTATACATTTTATAGGAATCCTAGGATACTGTATTTTTAGTAAGTGCCTCAAAGATTTCTGATGCATATGTTCCCTGTACAAGGGAGCAACATCCTTATATAAAAAACCATGCCAGAGTGCCTTATGCCTTCTGCTTCAGTTTTCTTGTTTTGAAGTTGCATTGGAAGTTGTAATTTAGCAAATGTTTCCGTTTATTATTGGTATGTTTTCCATCTTGCAAATATTCCCTTGTACTCCTTCTATAACTTGCCTTTCTCTTCCTGCCTGGTCCTTAATGTACGTACGGAGGAAGGGATATCTGGGACCCAAAGCCAACTAATGTAATATCATATTTGCTGTCAGAAATATTTCTCCAAGGTAGCAAAATCACTCTCACATCTTGCGAAGAGTACATCAAACTGAATGAAATGGGTGTGAAGAATCAGAGAGACTGCAGTCATTATTTTGATCTTATGTAACTTTTAAATCATAATATTTCCCTGAAATATTTTAGTAAAATAAAAAATGTGACTGCATTTTTTTACGTCCAGCAATGACATATTTAGGAGACAAGTAACAGTAATGTCCATCCACTTAAGTCTTTCTGAGTGAGTAGAAATGCATTGTGAAAAAAGTAATTTGCGGAAGCATTGATAAAATCCCTTCTGATTACCTTAATTGATTCTTTCTGAAAATCTCCATACTTTCATCACTCTTTCCCAAGAAACTCATGCTACTAAAATGTAAAGGGAGTGAACTCAGCACCTAATCACTCGAGACCTCAAACTTAAGGTCTATGATTCTCTGCACATTCTCTGAACAGGTGCTGGTTTGCTCTAACTCACCAGACCAGCAGTTAGAAAGCTTCAACTGACAAATACCAAAACCTTGTCTTGTCATTAGCAGTGGCTGCTGGAATAATAAAACATCTGGCATCTTCCTTTACGGATTAAAGGAGTCATTTCAAAGACCTGTCATCCAGCCCTTGGGCATAAAGACTTGAGCCTCCACATTTCTCCCCTTTAATTCATGTTTTGCAGATGCAGGGACACTGTACATATGAATTTCTTAAAATAGGATAAGGCTAAATGATTACACATGTATTATGAAGGAGTGCTACAGAGGACCCTGAATCACAAGATCTTTCTCTTGTAGAAAAAAATCACGAATAGATTTAACAATTTGAAAAGATAATGAAATTCAATGTAAATAATACCATATGATTCATTCAGAAAAAAAGTCTAAACCTTAATTCCAATGTAATAGAATATGAGTTGTCTGTTACCGCCCAGGAAATAAATCAGACATTGACTGAGAATATGATGTAAAATTTTCAATAAAGCATTGCTGCTAAGAAATAGTTTGGACTTTGGAAAAAATTAAAAAAATATATTTTGCCACCCCCATACAAACATATGCATCTGCACATGAAAAATCTATGTGAAGTTCTGATCATCACTCCTTGCGGAAGAGAAAATGGAATTGTTAAAAAAAAAAAAAAAAAAAAGAGGAAGAAGAAAGAAACAAAAGCAGAAATGAAGGAAGGTGGAGAACAAAAGATTAACAGAAGGACGTAGTTTTATTAATAGACTAGAAAGTTAAATGTTTTAGTACATGCAAAGGCAGTGACTGAGAGAGACAGTTATTTAGAATAACCATGAAGAAATAGCAAGGATAAATCCCTTGTCTTTGATGCTAAAATTTGGGGAAAGAAACTATTTCATGCTTATATTTACAATATATAGTAGAAACATTATAAACTCATAGATAAAATACATATAATAGATTCTTATTTAAAAAAAAATGTTTTGAGAGGCCGGGTGCGGTGGTTCACGCCTGTAATCACAGCACTTTGGGAGGCCAAGGCAGACAGATCATGAGGTCAGGAGATCGAGACCGTCACCTAACATGATGAAACCCTGTCTCTACTAAAAATACAAAAAGTTAGCGGGGCGTGGTGGTGGATGCCTTTAGTCCCAGCTACTGGGGAGGCTGAGGCAAGAGAATGGTGTGAACCTGGGAGGCGGAGTTTGCAGTGAGCCGAAATAGCGCCACTGCACTCCAGCCTGGGCGACAGAGCCAGACTCCTTCTCAAAAAAAAAAAAGTTTTGAGACATGTCCCAACTTTTGGATGAATCCTCAGAAATTCCTGATAGAGAAACATGCTAGATTGAAACAGTGTGACAATTATTATGTACCTAATATCTGACTTTGGAAAAGCAGACAAGTCTTCAATAACAAAGCTCAATTAAAAAGTGGATAAACCTCTCCTTATGTATCAGAGTTTCCCAAAATTTATTCTATAGAAACTAGTTTTATTGGGTGTTAATATCTGTTATTGGGACATAAAAGGGTTTGTGGATAAATAAATTCAAAAAATTTTAGAAAATTCTCTATTGGAGAGCTTCTTGGCACTCTTAATATTCTAAAATGTATTTTAAATATCTTGTAGAGTTTCTTTTATACTGTTATTTTCAAACTTATTGATCACAAAAAAACACTTTTTCTCAGATATCCTTCAGAACTAGTTATCCTTAGAACAAATTTTGGGAAATATCACCGTCAGACATTGTAAGCAGAAGTTCTCTTCCAGAAATATTTGAAAATTCAGAAAGATCGCTAACATCAACAATGGCTTTCTTGTTTTCCTCATAACTAAATGTTTATTTACCATATGTTTTAAGAGAAAAAATAGTTCCACCACTTCCATTATAGATACATGATAATAATGTGTTGAAAATTATGACAATTCCTAGAAATGTAGATAAATTTCCTATGAAATAAATTATACTTTGGGGAAATACTTTCTACTTGCTGATTAATGAAGGGAAGATGAGCTTCCTACTTTTTAACCTAAATATGACTGGTAATGAAATAAATCTTAACTAGCTGTTACTCATTCTCATTTTAAAAATTCCAAAACCTGTTTCAAAAAAGTCTCAAAAAAGGTATAAACACGTAAACCACATCCTAAAATAATGCAACCTCCCTAAGTGATTCAGGGGATTGGAGAACGTTAAATTAGAGCTCCAGAGTGTGTTCATTATCTGCATTCTTCTTCACTATGTTTTCCCATCATCTTATACATTCAAAAAACAAAGAAAAGCAAAAATTCATATGCAGATTCATTATTTTTGAACTTTCTGTTAATGAGATTTTCAAACTCAGAGAATGGAATGATGTACCCATCACCAGCTTCTACAGTTACCAACATTGACCAATCTTGTCAGCAATATCATTGGAACTACTGGAGTTTTATTGGAAACAGCACATCTGAAAAATATTATTGATAACTCCTTGGAAACTCTACTAGTTACACACTCAGATGATTAAAGGCCTAAAATCCTAGGAGTTTACTGATAAAAACTCAACAAATTGTAAACTCTTAAAGTTTTAAAAGTCACAACAGTATGATGCTTTCCCCCACATAATAAAAAATGACTTCTACTCGTGTGCTGGCAGACATAGAAACCAATTACTTAGCATAATTCCTCGTGCCTGTTTGAAAAATATGAGGATTGCATCTTTTAAAAAGCCTTTCTTTTTTTAGAATAACATTATCATTAAAGCACTTAGATTTGTGTACCATATATCATATCTGTAAGCAATCTTGTACCATATTAAATTTTACATAGACCCTAAAACTCTTAGTTTACTATGAAAAATCATCTTTAAGTTTTTTATTTACTACAACTCTTTAGGCTGACAAAATATTTTAAAGTACATCCCTATGATATATAATCACCATGAAGAATGACATTTGAATACTTCATACAAAAAAATCTGAAAATTTTAAAAAGTGTTATTTTTTACTCTGCAAAAAAATGCTAATAAAACTCATCCCTATGGCAAACAAAACATCTAATTAGCTTTGACTAGAGACACATGTTACTATGTTATCATCTTAAAACAAGTAATTTCATTTTATTAATTTTTAAATATTTATTTCCATAAAACCTGATTTAGGAACTATCTTTATGATTCTTCATCTAGAAGTTAGTGACTTCCATTATCCTTTATGTATGTTTATGTATTTTGTCTACTCATGAGGCTGAGGCAGGAGAATGGTGTGAACCTGGGAGGCGGAGCTTGCAGTGAACCCCGAGATCGCGCCACTGCACTCCAGCCTGGGTGACAGAGCCAGACACCGTCTCAAAAAAAAAAAAAAGAGCATATTATACCCTTAAAATTTTGGTAATATTTTAATATTCAAAGAAAATCATCACTTAGCAAAAGATAAACTTAACCTATAGCAAAATGTTTAACGCATAACAATCAAAGGACATGAACAGGCAATTACCAAAGAGTAAGTGCAAGTGAGTAAATCCATTCAGCCATTCATACAATAAAAATGCTTTGAGAAAAATAAGCAACTAGTATACACCTAACATTATAGTCACCACTGGAGATACAAAGAGAGAATAATAAAACATAGTATCTGCTCTAGAAGAAGGTGTACTGCCCCAAAGGATGTGGGCAGCTAAATAAATAATTACCACCATGTACTATAACTGCTGTTTCAGAAGAAATACATTTGAACTCTTTACACATAAATGATTGCTCAGGGCAGTTCAAGCAGGCCACCTGAGATGAAGTCTATTACTTAGCTCAGGATTTAAATCTGAAGCCAATTCATTGAAACAAATTCTTTAAATAGGATTAATTACAAAGAGAAAATAGTGCATTTTTGTGACATTTTAACTCAGATGGCTTTAAAATCACTTTAAAAACTATAATTCTAACAAATCTAATATCTCAATATTTTAATTATTTCTATATCTGAAGTTTCTGAATGCATTGGAAATTAAGAAGATAGATACCTGATTACTGCACTAGTTGTGAATAGAACAGGTAAATTAATATTTTGGTACCAAATAATGATCTGAGCCATAATTATGGGACATGTGATTCCAATCTGAGCTACTTTTCACTGTGAGAAGACAAGTTAACAATGATATATTAAATGTAGTTAACTTTGAATCAGTGAACCCAGTGCGATGAAACCTGCTGAATTACACAAACTCTTTTCCTCATTTTATGTTTAAGAAATCCATGGTTTCAATTTCAAGTCTTACACCAAATTATTTTGATCATTGTATAGCTTTTCTAGGATGCGATACTATTTTTATTATGTGATGGTTAATATTGAGTATAAACTTGATTAGATTGAAGAATGCAAAGTGTTGTTCCTGGGTGTGTCTCTGAGAGTGTTGCCAATAAGATTCACATTTGAATCAGTGGACTGGAAGAGGCCGACCCACCCTCAATCCAGGTGGGCACCATCTAATCAGTTGCCAGTGTGGCTAGGATAAAAGCAGGCAGAAGAATGTGGAAAGACTAGACCGGCCTGAGTCTTCTGGCCTCCATCTTTCTCCCATGCTAAATGCTTCCTGCCCTTGAACATCAGACTCCAAATTCTTCAGCTTTTGGACTCTTGAACTTACACCAGTGATTTGCCAGGAGCTGTCAGGCCCTGGGCCACAGACTGAAGGCTGCACTATTGAAAGGACACAAAGATACAAAAATGCGTACCCTCCCTTTCCCCCCCCGATGTTGCTAAACTCTTTGTTCTGCTTTCTAATCTCTGCACGTACCAGAGGTTTCGTAAGTTCTGTAAGTACATGTTTTTCTTTCTGAGGCCAGGTCACAAGGAATGTTTAAGTAAGATAGCCAGGTCACAAGGTGTGTTTAAGCAAGATAGCCATAAACTGGTTGTGCAACCTGACGCAATATAATTAACTGCCTTTGTGTAAAACTGCTCTTCCGCCTCAAGGGCTGTACTGAAATATCAGAAATGGCGGTAACCAATCATAGTTTGCCAAATCGCTTTGTTCAAACTCCAGCCAATCATACCTCTAATTTGTATAATGATTCTATGCCTACTTTCCTTAGACTATATAACATTGTTCGGAGCTCAGTGGGGGAGCTCTCCTGCCCGTCTCGTTTCACAAGCAAGTGAGAGCTCCAGGTTCGAACCTGTAATAAAGATCCTTGCTGCTTAGCTTTGACTCTGGACACTGGTGGTCTTCTTCGGGGAATAAACGGTCTGGGCATAACACTATCAGCTTTTGTGGTTTTTGGGACTCAGACTGGCTTCATGACTCCTCAGCTTGCACATTGCCTATTGTGGGACTTCACTTTGCGATTGTGTAAGTTAGTTCTCCTAGTAAACTCCCCTTCATATATTCACCTCTCCTATTAGCTCTGTCCCTTCAGAGAACCTAATACCGTATGCTTTTTAATAGCAGGTCATACTTTAACTTTTTTGGCTGTGGTACATATGCATTTTCTTCTAGAAAACAGAACAGTGAGAAGTATGGAAGCTGAATATTACAGTTACACGTCAATGACAAGGATACATTCGGAAAAATGCATTGTTAGGCAATTTTGTGGTTCTACAAACATCATAGAGTTTCCTTCCACAAATCTAGATGGTATAGACTACTATACATCTAGACTACATGGTATAGCCTATTGTGCCTAGGCTGCAAACCTGTTCAGTATGCTACTGTACTAAATGCTGTGGGCAGTTGTAATCTAACAATAAGTATTTATGTATCTAAACATAGAAAAGGTACAGTAAAAGTATGACACAAAAGGTTAAAAACGGTACATCTATACGGGGCACTTACCATGAATGGAGCTTACAGGACTGGAAATTGCCCTGGGTGAGTCAGTGAGTGAGTAGTGAGGGAATGTGAAGTACTTAAGACCTTATGGTACAATACTGTAGACTGTAAACACTGCTGGTCTAAATTTATATTTTAGAAATTGCTGTACAATGTTACAACAGCTACAGTGTCACTAGGTGATAGTAATTTTTCAGCTCCATTATGGTCTTACAAGACCAGCATCATAAATTCAGTCTGTTATTGACCAAAACGTCATTATGCAGTACTTGACTGTATATTCTGGAAAGAGTAATTCAACTAATCTACCTGTAAATATGAAAAGCTGCAATAAATAACAAGGATAGAACATGATAAACTTGGATATAAACTGTATTTATTTCAATTTTCCCCCCCAAAAATTATCTAGTTTTCAGATAAGCAATCTTGTCTTGTAAATATCCTAAAAGTTCACTTTAAACTAGCTTTGAGATATTTAAAATGTAACTGTGTAATTTTATCTACTTTTTAAAAAATGGCTTTTATTTTCAAGGTATCCCAGGGTAATTAAGAAAATAATATGTTGGAAAATAGCAGGACAGTACACAGACATAATTGCTATAGAAAAAAAAAATTATGAGGGCAAGTGCCTTCATAACAATACAGATGCTGTATCTTCTTCTTCTTCTTTTTTTTTTTTTTACTGGTATCCTGAAGCGGTGGCCTGCCCCTCCACATCTGTGAGCGTTTCTCATTAGGTGGAATGAGAGACTTGAGAAAAGAAATGAGACACAGAGACAAAGTATAGAGAAAGAAAAATTGGGCCCAGGGGACCGGCACTCAGCATGCAGAGGACCCACGCGGGCACCGGTCTCTGAGTTTCCTCAGTATTTATTGATAATTATCTTTACCATCTTAGAAAAAGGGAAGTGGCAGGATAATAGGATCATCTTAGGGAGAAGGTCAGCAGTAAGACATATGAATAAAGATCTCTGTGACATGAATAAGTTTAAGGAAAAGTGCTGTGCCTTGATATGCATATGTAAACATCTCCATAAACCTTTTTAGTGCATAAAGAGCAGCATTGCCGCTAGCACATCCCACCTTCAGCCCTAAGGCGGTTTTCTCCCATCTCAGTAAACAGAATTTACAATCGGGTTTTACACCAAGATGTTCCATTGCCCAGGGACAGGCAGGAGACAGATGCTTTTCTCTATCTCAACTGCCAAGAGGCCTTCTTTCCTCTTATACTACTCCTCCTCAGCACAGACCCTTCACAGGCATCAGGCTGGGGGACGATCAGGTCTTTCCCTTCCCACGAGGCCGTATTTCAGACTATCACATGGGTAGAAACCTTGGACAATACTTAGCTTTCCTAGGCAGAGGTTCCTGCGACCTTTGGCAGTGTACGTGTCCTTGGGTACTTGAGATTAAGAGAATGGTAATGACTTTTCACAAGCATACTGCCTTCAGGCACTTGTTTAACAAAGCACACCCTGCACAGCCCAAAATCCGTTAAACCTTGAGTCACCACAGCACATGTCTCTTGCAAGGTCAAGGTTGGGAATAGGGTCACAGATCAACAGCATCTCAAATACAGAACAAAATGGAGTCTCTTACGTCTACTTCTTTCTATATAGACACAGTAACAGTCTGATCTTTCTTTTCCCCACAGTATCCTTTTAATCTTCAACCTCTCACCTCTGGGAAAACCAAATATTGTGTATTATTTGAAAATTAAGATAACATACTAAAATAAAACCTGAGATTACAACATTCTTGTATAGAATAAAAACAGTGGATAATGATATTATTTGAGTTTGCAAATTCAGTAGTGATGTTTGCAGGGTAGAAGAAGTACTATATCTCTTCATTGTGGTTATGACAGAGATGTATTTTGTAGGGCAAGAAGCTATTAACTTATCTGAAATTTGTGCAAAACATCCTGTTATATTCATAACATAAACTGAATAGACTGGTGACTCCTTGTGTTTTCATTTTTGAGGCTTGCATTTTATTTCTCTGCTTTGTCACATGAAAGTCATATCCCACATTAATAAGCATAGTTCTTTGTATATGCCTTTAAAAATTTACTAAAAATGCAAAATACAAAAGAACTATCAAAACTGGGTAAAATACTGAAGAGAACCAAACTCACATCAGGGTAATATACTAAGTAATTTGTTGTTATAATGATAGTGGCTGAACTTTAGTGATAAGCATTTCGTCATGTATTTTATCTGATTTAATCCAATGACAACCCTCCAAAGTAGGTAATATTATATATTAATGCCATCTCCACTTAACAGATATAGAGATTAAGGCTCACATGGTTTAACTCTAGTTTAACAGTGGCACATTTTTCTTTTATTTTTACGTTATTTATTTATTTATTTATTTTTGAGACAGAGCCTTGCTCTGTTGCCAGGCTGAAGTCCAGTAGCACAATCTCGGCTCACTGCAATCTCTGCCTCCCGGGTTCAAGCGATTCCCCTGCCTCAGCCTCCTGAGCATCTGGGACTACAGGCACCTGCCACCACGCCCAGCTAATTTTTTGTATTTTGGTAGAGACAGGGTTTCACCATGTTGGGCAGGATGGTCTCCATCTGCTGACCCGGTAATCCGTCCGCCTCAGCCTTCCAAAGTGCCGGGATTACAGGCATGAGCCACTGCACCCGTCCACAGTTGCACAATTTTTAAAGTTGTAAAAGATCATGTCTCTAATTTAGAATTTTTGAGAATATTTTAACTGAGGCAGAAAACATTGATTCCATAAAAAATTTCACAATTTTTGAATTGCAGAAGATATACATATACATTTAAAAAGATAGATTGGTAATATATTTGTATAGTACATGACTCAGAGAAGACTCATATATCTAAAATAGATAGGTAGACAGATAGATATGAAGTTTACAAATTGAACAAAAAAAAATCATAAAATGACGAAAGTTATGAATAGGCCATTTAAAAACAAGTAAATTCAAATATCCGATAAACATGTCTTTAAAACACAACCTGAGTAATATTTGGGTAAATACAGAGTGAAAAATAAAACTACTGAGCTATTATTTCTCATCTTTTAAAATAATAAGACCCAAAAATACGAGGAAAATGTAGTCTCAAAGATTGTGAATACAAAGATAAATTGTTACAAACTTTTGAGAATATAAACCGGCAACATCTATTAAAATTAAGATTGTACAGACCCCTTGGCCCTCCAATCTCAATAGAAGATAAGGATACATGTATAGGGACTTTTGTTGCCCACAAAAGTTGAAACAAAAATAATGTTCTCATTCATGTAAAATTATATGTTTATCTATATATACCTATATGCTAATATAGTTTGGATATTTGTTCCTTCCAAATCTCATGTTGAAATTTCATCCCCAGTATTGGAGGTGGGGCTTAGTGAGAGGTGTTTTGGTTACAGGAACAGATCCTTCATGAATGTCTTGGTACTGTCCTGGTGGTAATAAGTGAGTTCTCACCCTGTTAGTTCCCCCAGGAATTTATTGCTGAAATAATCCTTACACCTCCTCCTGTCTCTTGCCTCCTTTCTTTTGCTGTATGATCTGCACACTCATTCCCCCTTGCTTGGGTTCCACCATAAGTGTACGCAGCCTGAGTACCTTGAAGAAGATGCTAGTGCCATGCTTCTTGTACAGCCTGGAGAACAATGAGTTTTAAAAACTTCCTGTCTTTATAAAAGGTATTTCTTTATAGCAATACAAACAGATTAAGATATATGCCTAATGAAATGTTTGCAAGGCTGGTCACCATAATATTGGGAGCATGGATGTAATTTTCTGTATTGTTTGATAATTT
Organism: Macaca fascicularis; assembly: GCF_037993035.2. NCBI lineage: Eukaryota > Metazoa > Chordata > Mammalia > Primates > Cercopithecidae > Macaca > Macaca fascicularis. The sequence continues at coordinate 141,428,976 of NC_088377.1, read as the reverse complement.
ATAATTAAATTACCTTAGTTACATAGAAATAAAAACTGTTTTCATCCTAGAAAACAAATCAAATTAATTCCTGACTCACTTTTTAGGCACCTATAATAGATAATCTACATATCTGAAAGGAGGAATCAGTAACTGAGAATCCAGGAGTGGGTTTTATTTTCTAGAAATCCCAAACCGAGGTAGAATTCTAATCCCTAAATGGCCTCTTGATTGGGATATCAAATGTAAATCCCTTAGTCTGGAGTATTTAATTACACTTTAATTTGCATGTATAGCAGAAACAGTTCTAATTTCACATTATCTTTCTAATCATTGTCATCAAATCATTTTATTGCTTTCATAAAATATCTTAACAGAATTTGTTATTTAAAATTAATCACACTGGATCAAACCAATCCAATCAGGATCTGGTGTTCAACGGGCACGTTTGGTAAGCAAGCCTTACAGAACTATTTGATGAGACCTACTTTTATCTGGAATTATGATACTCCAGGATTTATATGTTGAATTAAATGTCATGAGGCAGGGGGGAGAAAAAAAACTAAGTTCCTTTGACTCCTCTGCCAAGACGAAAGCTCTCCTGTAGATGAGCTTTGTAGCATCCGGCATCTGTTTCATTAAGTACTGCTAAATGATCAGATGTTCTCATCACTCATTCTTTATGTTCCTGTCAGCTCAAGTAATCACACTCAGTATTAATTCACAGACAGTAATTTTTCAAAACTTTTTTGGCTGAATCTCGATATCTATGCTGTATTTTAATGAGAAAACAGCATTACTCTCTGTTTAAAAGTGAGTTCCTAATAAAACAAATGTATTTCTACCTGTTCTTAGGAAATTAATTACATCTTGATATGAAATTCGATGCATAAAAACTAGAAAACTCGATCATGTTGCATCTTTATCCAAAAATAAAAACACGTTTTTCGCATATACAATTCTTCCAGATATTTAAACTCTTTTGATCATCAACTGTTTCTATTAAAACATTTTAAAAGCCCAAATTTTTAAAAGTTATCCACAGGTCTGCATTGGCTACTTCATGTTTCTTTCTTCATTAGTCTTTGGGTTCTTTATTAATTCCAAGCCTCAGCACAGATATCCTCCTGTCAGTAGGTGTGGAGGTAGATGGTGCATGTACTTACTGCCCAAGATTGAACACCTGTTTCCTGAGGCATGTAGGTGGAGTCATGTATTAAAGCTTTAGATCTATTATCTTTGTTCTTTTTCCAGTAACACCAAGAACAATACAAAGGCATTTTAATACTGTAAAAGCATGAGTAGATCTTTAACCACCCTTTACACCAAAAGGTTGCCCAAAAGGATAATTTTATTTTAAACAACAAGGGCCCTGGACCAGCCACACATTGTTCAGGAGATGCTTAGATAGCTAGTTTAGACGGGTTACAGTCTAACTACAATACGGTTAGGTATATGCAAGGTGATAGAGGTTGGAGATAAAGTATAATACTCTGAACCAGAAATCCCCATTCTACCAGAACTGATCTTTTGAAAATTCCTTAGTCTCTAAATATGAAACTAGGAAGTTCAATATATGAGTTTAATAACAATATTCTCATCCACTTCTAAATTACAGATACAATGCTTTACCTTTAATAAGATTCTAAAACATTATTTTTGTCCATTTATATATTAAATCCATCTGTAATTTGTTTTTGCATGTTATGTAAGTATTCAACTCTTTTTTCTCCAGATGGGTGTTAGCCAATTGTACCAGTGTTAGTTTATTAAATAAAATATTCTTTCCTATACAATATAAATATGCTGATTATCTGTAAATATTGTGAGCTTTTTCTACTCCACTGAATAATTGGTATTTTACCACATTACATAATTACAGTAACTTTGAAATAAGTTTTAATATCTAGTAAGACTAAATCCCCCATATTAAAAAAAAAATAGTGAATAGCATTGTTGTGTGACTGAAAGCAAAAGAAGTTTCCGGTCTTGTTAAAGGCCAGGAAAATGTAAAACCCTTCTCAGCTAGACCTGTCTAGCTCACGTTTCAAAAGGCAATAGGAGGCTGTGCGTAGTGGCTCACGCCTGTAATCCCAGCACTTTAGGAGGCCAAGGCGGGAGGATCGTGAGGTCAGGAGATCTAGACCATCCTGGCTAACATGGTGAAACCCCGTCTCTACTAAAAATACAAAAAAAATTAGCTGGGGGTGGTGGTGGGTGCCTGTAGTCCCAGCTACTTGGGATGCTGAGGCAGGAGAATGGTGTGAACCTGGGAGGTGGAGAGCGAGACTCTGTCTCAAAAAAAAAAAAAAAGAAAAAGAGGCAATAGGAGTAAAACATGTTAAAATTGCTGGTGAGGCACGTTCTGCAGCTCAGAAGCCTGTGAAATAATTTTTTAAATACAGAAAAGGGATTATAAGGAAAACAGGTTTTTGATGCTGATGAGACTGGAATCTTTCCTAAGAATGTTAACAAATGAGCCTATATAACACAAATGGCCTCCAGTGCTTCTGACTTGAAATCATTGTAATATCATGTGGTTAGTCATTTGTAAGAAATATTTACATGAAACAGTGAGGTTTTAAACAGAAACACACAGAAAATAAGATTATATATTGATCAATTGGTGAAAATATTGTGACCTAAGGCTTATAGGAACCTAACGCTGTATTTCCCCTAGGAACAATGGTTTCTTATTTGCTAATTCAGTGTTCACAGCAACTTTACAGAATATAATCATTGTAAATAACAAAGATAACTGTAATTTATCTTTATCTCTTAGTTTACTGATTTTCTTTCTTGTTCTGTAGCTCCACTAGATACATATAAGCATATAATTTTATTTATTCAATTTGAGACTCATTGTATTCCTGAATCTAAGGATTCTCATCTTTCATTAATTCTGGCAAATACTGAGGCAAGATCTTTTTTCATGTATTCTCTTTCTTTTACTTAATATTCTCCACATCTAAGATTCTGATTAGCTGTATCTTGGATCTTCTAACTCTATGTTCCTTATCTTGTATCTTTTTCAGATTTTTCTTTTTATCCTCCTTCTATGCAGTCTTTTAATTCACCCTTCCCTATTTGGCTGTGTCTAATCTGTTGTTTTTCAAAGTTACTGGGCTTTAAGTTTGATTAATGTATTTGTAGTATATTTTTTGTTTGTTTTGGAGAAAAGATTTCACTATGTGGCTCAGGATGAACTTGAGCACTTAGGCTCAAGCAATTCTCCTGCCTCCACTTCTGGAGTAGCGGGGATTACAGGTTTGTGTCACTGTGCCTGGCTCCATTTGTAATGCCTTAAAGTTCTATGTTTCTATTTGTTTTGTTTTGTTTTTTGTCTTCTTTTTCATATTTTATTTCAGGTTTTGCATATTTAATAATTTTAACAACATTTGTAGTGTGTATCTGCTCTGTTTAGTATGGTAGCCACCGGTCACTTTCAAGCTCGTCAGCCCTTAAAATGGGACTAGTCTGAATTGAAATGTACTGAAACTGTCAAAGACTTCGTATGAAAAAAAGAATAAGATATCTACTTAACATTTTTATGGATTATATGTTAAAATAACATGCTTCATATTTGAGATAAATTGTATTACTAAAATTAACCTTTTTTATTTTACTCTCTTAATATAGACACTGACTAGATGTAAAGTTAAATATATGATTTACATCATGTTTTTACTGGGCAGCAGGCCTCTAGACTGAAACTCTATTTGCTTGAAATCTTAGGGTTCTGATCCTGCTCTTTATTGTTTTTGCTAACAGTTGCTTATGGTGGCTTATATCCTGAGATGTTTTGTAATTTTCTGTTTTGTGTTCTTAGCTTGTTTTCCTGTAGATGCACCCAAATGTGTTACATGTGCTCACTTAATTTGAACTTCTCAGTTTGTGGTACCTCAGCCAATGTAAATAATGTCAATTTTTATCTTAATCCTTGTGAGAACAGGAAGGTGTCCACAAACTCTCAAAGACATTTATCCCCATGCCACGGTTCAGGTTGAGGCAAATCAGTTTTCTCTTAGACTCCCATTTTTGGTGGTCATTTTTTCTTAATAGAACTTTTCATTGTGTGGCCCTTTGTGGACCTCATTTTTATCCAGGGTTTTCAGTTCAAACACCAATCTATCCTAAACCTAATGCTTTCTTTCCTGGCTCCACATGGACTCAAAACACAAGCCGCTTTTAACTCAAGATGAGTGAATGCCTCCGGAGCAGGGAGATCACTAGCCTAGTCTTCAGCTTTCCCTTCGTTTTTTTATACAGCATTTTAAGTGTTTCCTACCGGAAATATTTTCATAGAGTAGTGCCCCCCTAATCCAAGGTGATGTGTTCCAGGAACCCCCATGAATGCCTGAAACTGTGGATAGTACCGCACCCTAAACAGATACTCCTCAACTGCGATGCGATTATGTCACGATGAAGCCATCATAAATTAAAAATATAATCTATCAAAATGCATCAGACTACATCCTGATAAACCAATCATAAAGTCAAAAAATTATTAAATCAAACCATCGTAAGTTAGGGACCATCTGTATACACTATGCTTTTCAATCAAATAACCACCAAGATGACTACTCAATGACTAACGTGTGGATAATATATACAATATGAATATGCAGGACAAAGGGACGATTTCACAGCCCAGGTGAGATAGAGCAGGATGACAGGAGATTTCATCCTGCTACTTAGAATGTGCAATTTAAAATTACGAATTATGTATTTCTGAATTTTTCATTTAATAGTTTCAGACTCTGGCTGACCATGGGTAACTGAAGCCACAGAAAGTGAAGCTGTGGATAAGAGGGGACAACTGTGTAATATAATCTATCATGTTACTAAAACTGGAAGACCTTGTCATTATCTATCTATTATGTATTTATTTACCTTGCTTCATTAGATCTAATTTTGACAGGGGTATCTAAACATGAAGACAAGTATGCCAAATACAAAAATTCATTAAATCCAAGCTAATTTTTGTGTTGAAATGCTAAGATTTTCTTAGGATTAATGTGAAACAAAATTGTGAGAGAAGAATGGCATTAAAATTCAGCACCACTCACCTGAAAGTCACGACACTCCTGGTCATACCATCTCCCTAGAAATTTTGGCTGACATGCATTTTATTTGTGTAAATATTAGCAGGGTTGGTTTTTTATTTCAGTGAATTAAAATTTATCAAATTTTCTTGTTTCTACATTAAAAATGTTTTTATATCCGTCTTTCAGAGTTATCAGCAGTTTTTGAAGGTAGAAATTAATGTGCCTCATTCATTAATAATCCCCCAAATGTCAAGCATAGTGCCTGAAATATGGGAATTCAATAAACTTTTTAAATTAGTGGAGACGTGAATATTTTTATGTTTCTCTTTTATCACCAAAGGGAAATGGTTTCTAGGACAGCTGGTCTGCATAGCAGTAAAGTTTGTGATAAAAGAAGATACTTCTCTGAGAAACAATAACTTCCCTATGTAGACATTTATATATATTGTGGGCTAAAGATGATGACTTCTAGATTAAGAATTATGTTCTGTCCAATAAAGTAGTATATTCTCTTTAGCTTTTTTAACCCCCCAGCCAAACACTATTCCCGGCAAAAATGCCAGGAATGTTGTTCACAAAATAGAAAAATTACTGGACCTTGGATCAGAAATCTTAGAGATAAGCTATGTAATCTTTATTAACTTGACTTAGGTTTCATCATGTACTAAATATAAACATTTGCCTAAATAGTCTAAAGGGTAAAATACTAGAATTCTATATATAGTATTATTGGGACACAGCCGATTTTGTATGAAAATGTAAATGTGTGAAATGTATAGTAAGTTCTGTACTGTAAAACATTAGTATTTTCTTCTCTGTGTCTCTTAAACGATTTTTAGGTATCTGAGAGTATGCTCATACTCTATAGGAACTGTCTTTGTGCCGTTTCTGTAACAGATCAAGAGATTCTTTATTAAACATAGAAGAAAAATCAGGAAAGTGATTCTTTATTAAACCTGAATGATGAAAACACAGAAGGGATGTAAGGAAGTATTTTTTCCCCAACACTGGCCCAATATGCTTATAAATAACCATCCCTTACACATCTCACTCACTTACCCTGGGCGGAGGATCCTGACTAAGGAAGCTTGTGGTCATAGAAACCGAAAGCTGGCGAGCTGTGATTACCAAATCAGAAGGCTCTTCAGTGGAATGGGAAAGTCTTCACACAGGTAAATACTCTGATCCTTAGAAAGTGTGAAGACTTTCCCACTCCATATTTCCCACTTATACTGGTTTACAGCATCAGTGTAACATGCACACTCTGTATAGAACAGGGAAAATATTAACTTATGAAACTGAAGAACATTAGGTTAGATTTGAATTCAACTAAATTTTATAGAAAATGGTATGAAATAAAATAAAATTTACTGTCCTTTATATTCTAAACATTGTTTTGAATATATAGTTTCGTTGAATTAGCTTTTTCTTCTTTTCTGCACATAGAATCTTAACAGTTAGATAGATATGGTTTCACAGTCCCATACTAGTGGTATATAATTATCCAACTATGGCATTATTAATTTTTGTCTTACTTATCTCTGTTCTCTGCCCTAGTCCCTTTTCCAACCCATGGATATACTATCTTGTATTTGATGTGTCCTTCCAACACACATTTCATACTTGTCTTTTAAATATAGCATTTTTTGTGTGCATGTTTTTTAAAGTACACACAAGATTATACACTGTATAAAACACTTTTTATCAATCTAGCATTACGTTTTTGTGAGAGATACAAGTGAGAAATAGTATAGTATTTATGTTTTCCATTTACTATTATGTAACAGTTTGTACATCCATTTCTTTTCCTATATATGAAGATTGTTTGAAATTATTTGATTTTATGACTAATTCCTCAATTAATATTGTGAAATTTTCATGGTGGTTCATGCCTGTAATCCCGGTACTTTGGGAGGCCGAGGCAGGTGGATCACCTGAGGTCAGAAGTTCAAGACCGGCCTGGCCAACATGATGAAACCCTATCTCTACTAAAAATGCAAAAATTAGCCAGGTGTGGTGGCACATGCCTGTAATCCCAGCTACTCAGGAGGCTGAGGCAGGAGAATTGCTTGAACCCGGGAGGTGGAGGTTGCAGTGAGCCGAGATCGCATCATTGCACTCCAGTCTGGGTGACACAATGAGATTCCATCTCAAAAAAAAAAAAAAATTGTCTAACACATATATAGAAGAAACTAATTAGGTCATAAAGTATAAACTGTTTTAATATGTTACTGCCAAAATTCTCTCTAAAATAGTTGAACTAATTGTTATCTCAAAACTATTTCTGGAAAATAAATATTTACTCACATTCGTTCCAAATTGTAATGATACCTGACTTTTAAATATTAACATTAAATAATTAACAGAATACTAATTAACCTTAATATTAATTAATTAATTAGCACAATCTGATTAATGTCAGTCTAATAATTGGAGCATTTTATTTCATTGTATTTTTTTCTAAGTTTAGGCATTCCCTTACATATTTATTGGCCTTGTGAATTTCTTTTTCCATTAATTTTTTGTTTATATCATTCACTTTTATATGTAAAAATATGTTTTTAAAAATGTATTTGTGGAATTTTTAAATATATTTTTGATGACATTACTTTGTCTGCTACATATGCCAGTAACTTTTTCTAATGGATTGCTTGACTTTTAGCCTAGTATTGTATTTCATTATCTAATTTAATCTAATCTAATCTGGACTTATTTTTCTTTATGATTGGTATGGTTCTTCATTTTGTTTTCACTAAACCTCTACCAACTCTAAGACCATAAAGATATTCATCCATATTTTCTTCTAGTTGTTTTATAGTTTCTTTGCATAAAGGCATAATTTAAACTATGCTCACAACACCCTGAGATGGATACTATTATTATGCCCACTATATAGACAAAGTGAAATGAAAGACAACGTTGAACTGTGTGTTAGTTCTTACACTGCTGATAAAGGCATACATGAGACTGGGTAATCTATGAAGAAAAAGAGGTTTAATGGACTCACAGTTCCACATGGCTGGGGAGGCCTCACAATCATGGTGGAAAGAAAGAAAGAATGAGAACCAGGCAAAAGGGGAAACCCCTTATAAAACATCAGACCTAGTGAAACTTATTCACTGCCATGAGAACAGTATGGGGAAACCTCCTCCATGATTCCATTATCTCCCACTGCATCTTTCCCAAAACACATGGGAATTATGGGAGCTACAGTTCAAGATGAGATTTGGTGGGGACACAGCCAAACCATATCGAAGTGATAACCCACATTATTCTTGTTAGTTAGATGTGTACATTTCACAAGTCTAACTAATATATAAGCCAGTAATCCTCACAGGACTGTGTTTAGGGACTCCAATAATAGAGATACATGTCAGATGTATTCCCTACACAGCATTTTCCCCAAACCCCTATATATTTACATGCAAATAAAAATAACTAAAGCTTCTACAGGCAATTAAACATATCAAAATTATAAAATTTTATTTAATGCCTTTATGATTAGCTTATCTAATCTATTCCCAAAACTGTTAAATCAACATAAGTAAAAACAAAGAAACATTGGTCTTTGGAACAATTTAGAACTTTTCCAACCAGGAATAAATGGCAAACAAGTCTTTATAATTAGTACACATATTTGACTAGGTAATTTTAAAAAACATATACTTTTCCCAATAATTGTGTTCAGGTAAACACTCGTAAAATTGATGAAAGCATAAAATTCTGTTTTTAATTTTTTTAATTTAACAAAATGAATTCATTCCTTATTTAGCAAAATGAATTCTGAATTCATGCTAATGATTTGTTATTAGCATTTGATTGGATTTTACAATTTATAAAACATTTTTATATTATTACATTTAATTCTCTTTGCAAACACATGACAAAGCATTTTTCTTAAATTCAAAATGGGAAAGCTAATTTTCTGAGAAATATTATAATTTGCTCAAAATCGAGAAGCTAGTAAATGATGGAGACACTGAAACACGACTGGTAACTATCACTTGTTTTCTTCCTGTTTCATCATGTTAAACGTTCTAAGCACAGAATAGAAGAACTGGTGCAATTTTAAATGTTAAGATAAAGAAAATGAATGTGTGCTAATCTCAGAATTCAGAGAGTATGATTAGAAAATATCAAAAGAAGCAAGAAAATTCAGTTCTACTCAGAATACAGCCACCACACAAGGAAGATTAAGGGAAAAAGTATTAAATACCATTTAATAATAAGCTGACAAGCAGGAAAATGACATTTTTGTCTTGGACATTATAAATATATTTTTGTGATTAGACTTTATAAATACGGATGTTGGATTTAGGATATCAAAAGTTTTCTTTTTAGTGTTGTTTTCTATTCAGTCTATGTAAAGTGAGGAGTGTTCAGAGTACATATTTAACTTCTAAGAAGAGAAGAATGCTAACTACTCCAGTATTACTAAATGTTACCAGCCGGTTCCAAGTAACAGACTAGAATAGAAAAACTGAGCCAACATGGTATGTCTTAGGGTGCAACACTATCTAATGCTTAGCTTGTTTATTATTTCTACTCTATTAATTCATTAGGAGCCAGATACTACACTGTTTCCTCTTAGAGAGTGGACATGAGCTAGTGTACTATTTTCTTTGAGTAAACTAACATCAATCTGTAGTCAAATAATATTCAGGTGTCAGTTGGTGATCTAATCCAAAAACAAGAATTTTTCCCAAATTTCACTCATTTTAGTTATCACTTTCTCAATATTTGCTGAGTACTATTTCTACTATTATTTACTTATTTTTTTTTTTTTTTTTTTTTTTTTTGAGACGGAGTCTGGCTCTGTCGCCCAGGCTGGAGTGCAGTGGCATGGTCTCTGCTCACTGCAAGCTCCAACTCCCGGGTTCACGCCGTTCTCCTGCCTCAGCCTCCCAAGTACCTGGGACTACAGGCGCCTGCCACCACGCCTGGCTAATTTTTTGTATTTTTAGTAGAGACGGGGTTTCACCATGTTAGCCAGGATGGTCTCGATCTCCTGACCTCGTGATCCACCCGCAACGGCCTCCCAAAGTGCTGGGATTACAGACGTGAGCCACCGCACCTGGCCGGTAATTAATGTTTAATGTGTCCATCCATGTACTATCTTAAATCATTTTACCTGGTATCAGAGGAATACAAATCACATTTGGGGAAAGACTAGAGTTATGAGAAAAGAAAAAAAAAACAGCAGGTTCTGGTTGAAGCAGGAGTTTCAACATTACACATTCCTTTTAGATCCAGCCATTACTCACAGACAAATTACTGCCCGGCAGCAGCAAGACTTTGACAGAGTTGTTATATCTCGTCTTTCAATATTCAGGACCAGTATTTAATAATGAAAACAAGATGGATTATTCCTTGTTACATGTGACAGGCATGATGAAATAAGAATTGTCATAGCTATTTACTACTTTTGAAAGAAGACATGTGATCGGAAATGAAAACGCTCAGTGTGATACTTCAGAAACTTTGATCAACAGTATGTATCTCATGAAAGTGTCCATTGGAAATGCCTGAAATAAGTCTTCCCAAATGCTTTTACTTTAATGTTTCTTGTAAAATATTAGACTTTTATCCCCTCACTGTGTGCAAAATTTCACAGTATTTTATTAAAAGTGATCCTATGATCTACCTGGCTTTGGCATGGAAATCATTTTATTCTTGCTTTTTCTGAAGTTGGCTCACATGATCAATCTAAGAGTCGACAAAAGAAAAGTGCTAGTCCATGACCTGATTTGTGACGTCTCATTGCATAAGAAGGTATCATAATTCAACTTTCACAGGAAATATCAAGCTACCCTACTGAAAGCATGGTGCATGATAAAAGTGATATTCAGCTAATTTATATATCTTGAAAAAAGGAAGCCAAAAGCAATGAATAGGTTTAAAATATATAAGAGAATGTAGTTTTAAAAAACATATGTCTACCAGCCTAGTAACTGTAAAGCTTTAAAGCATTCATTTCTACGTATTTATTTATTCAGCAAATATTAACAGAACACCTACTAAATGTTAGGCAATGTTCTAGATTCTGGGAATAGAGCAGTGAACAGCAAATCAGAAAGAAAATATCTTAGTCTTCTGGAGATTACATTATAGTGTGAAAACAGACAATAAACTACATATAGTTGATCCTTGAACAACGTGGAATTGGCTGTGTGGGTCCACTTAAGGATGGATTTTTTTTCAATAAATGTGATGGACCCTCCAGATCAAGGTTCCACATCCACAACCAAACGTGGCTGGAAAATACAATATTGGGGGACACAAAGATCACATATATGGAGAGCCAACTGTTCCTGTCTGCAGGTTCCACAGGGCCAGCTGCAGGGCTTGGGTATGCACGGATTTTGTTATACATGGGGGTCCTGGAACCAATCCCCCAGAGTTACCAAGGGATGACTGTAAAAAATATATAAGATGGGAAAAAAGATAGGGTTTCAGGGATGAGGTAAGCATTGTATTTTCTAAAAGGATGGTCAGGGAAGGCTTCCCTAAGACTATGTTTAAAAAAAAAAAAAAAAAAAAAAAAAAGATTTGTAAGTAAGTGAGCCTTGAATATCTGCAGAAATAACATTCCTGGAAATAGGAATAACACATGCACATTTCCTGAGGTAGGTATCTACCAGGCATCTATATAAGGAACAACAAAACCTCCAGAACAGCTGGAGCAAAATGAGCAGTGGGGTACTTGAATTAGTGAAAGATGGAGTCAGACCCTTAAGAGAGAAAGATCACATAGACCTCATAGAACATCATAAGGAGTTTGCTTTTACTCTGAATGAGATGAGAAACCTGGCGAGTTTTGAGCAGAGGATAGAAATAATCTGACCTTGCTTTATTAGTATCACTCTGGCTTCTGTGTTGAGATGAATATTGGATAATGGTAGTAGCGGAAAAACCAATGAGGAGGCTATTTCAATAACCTTGATGAGAGCCAAGCAGTGGCAAATGCCGATAGTTCTGGCTACTGGGAAGGCGGAGGCAGGACTGGGTGGCTAAGGCAGGAAGATCACTTGAGCCCAAGAGTTCCAGTCCCATCTGGGCAACGTATAAAAACCTTGATGAGAGACCCTTTGATTTGGACCAGGATGGTTGCAATGAAGTGGCAAGACTGTGGATATGTTTTGAAGATAAAATCAAAAGTATTTTGCTAACTAATTCATTGTAAGGTAGAAAAACGAGGAAAGTTAAGTTTGACTCCAAGGTTTTGGCCTTAAGAAATTAATGTTGCAATTAACTGAAATTGCAAAGTTTGTGAGAGAAACACGTTTGGTTGGAGAAGATGAGGAGTTTAGCCTTGGACATTGATAAGTTTTGGATCTGTGTCACTGCCCAAATCTCAAACTCATGTCAAATTGTAATCCCCAGTGTTGGAGGTGGGGCCTGGTGGGAGGTGATTCGATCAATGGACGAATTTCCCCCTCAGTGCAGTTCTTGTGAAAGTGAGTTAGTGGGTGCTCACGAAACCTACTTGTTTAAAGGTGTGTGGTGCCACTCTGCTCTCTCTCTTCCTCCTGCTCCAGCCATGTAAGATGTGCCTGCTTCCCTGTTGGCCTTCCTTCATGACTATAGGTTTCTTGAGGTCTCCCTAGAAGCTGAGCAGATGCTGTCATGCTTCCTGCACAGTCTGCATAATCGTGAGCCAATTAAACCTCTTTTCTTTATAAATTACCCAGTCCCAGGTGTTTCTTTACAGCAGTGCAAGAAAGAATTACTACAGACATGCTAAATTTAAGATGTCTATTGGACATCTGAATGAGGATGTTTAGTCAGCAGTTGGGTGTAGGAATCTGGAGCCCAGAGGAAGGTGCTAGTTAAAGATATAAATTTGATGCTTACCAATTTTTAGATAATATTTTACTCCATGAGCCTGGACAAGATCATCAAGGATTCAGATAGTCAGGAATATGAAAAAAAAGTTGGAAAAGCAGCCAAAAAAACAACTAGTAAGAAAAGAAAGAAACCAGAATGACATGTTGCCTTGAAGGACAAATTCAAAATTGCCCTGAAGGAGGAGGGAGTAGATAATTGGTCAAATGTTGCTGATAGATAAGATGAAGGCTAAAAATCAATCACTGGATTTAGCAACATGGAGGGGTTTTAAAGAGTGTGGAATTTGAAAAGTGCAATACTTTTAATGAGCTAACCTCAAAAAAAGGAGCAGAGAAATGAGGTGGTAACTGGAGGAGTTGGGAGGTTTGTTTCTTTGCTTAGTTTCTAATCGGAGACATAATAGCATGTTTGTATACTGATGCAAATTAGTGAACAGAAGTGACAGTGGGATGATGCAATTCAACTTTAGTAATAGGAAGAAAGGAAAGATTTCAGTAAAAATGCTGATAGATGAGAAAATATGGTATGGAAACTTAAGGGATTTCTCTTCTGGTTACTTCAAATATCTCAGTGAAATAAAAGTCATCAGTTGAATGGAGATGCTCCAGATCTGAAGATAAGAAGGTTGGAAATAGGACTGTAGGACAGTGAATGAATGGAGGCAATGGCGAGTGTATGCTAGAGAGCAGTAAGGGGTCACTTTAAGATTTGAGTGAGAAATTTAAAATGAGACTGCTCCACATGAATGTTCCTCTCCAGTCATGTTCAGCTGCAAGGTTGTCGGCACTGATGAGGGAAGAGTTAGATTTGGCAGATGTTGTTTTTCCAGGTGTTATGATGTAAGACAGAGACTAGGATGTTGAGAGTATATACAAGGAAGAGATTGTAATTGAACATGGAACTTAAGCTAGATAGGAAGAGAAATAAAGACAAAGGGTAGTGAATGATAGTGAAATCTGATCATCATATGTAGATTTAAGTTTTCCATGTAATTATAGAATTAATGTGGAATTGGGTGGAAGAAGAGAGTCAAATAGGGTCAGACTGCTTGAAATTGATATTACGGATGAATTGTGTTAAACTCCTGAAAACACTACCAGCAATCTATTAATAAGGCAAAACCAGAATTATTACAATTCACTGTAGTAAGGATGAACACCACCATGACTCTTAGCCATGTTTCAAAAGGAGAAAGTCAGGAAAGGATATCTATAGTGGCAGGACTCTGGCTACAAATTTTAAAGTTTTTGTTTTGTTTTGTTTAGGTCTGGGAACTAGGAACTGGGTAAAATTTGTGACATAGCAAGATTTAATATGTAATTGTGTTAGAGAGCTTTTTTGCCCAGGGGAACTGACTTAGGTAAAGGCCCTCAGTAAACTGATTTGCAGGAATTTTCTGAAGAAAATAACAAATGCATTTATTGGCTTATAGTTTTTGTCTTATCTTTCCTTGGAAAAGTTTTTCTGAAACAAACAGCTCAGTCGTGCTAACACAAGTGGCCTCAGATCCAAGCTATAAAAGCTGCCATCTTCACTGAAGTCATTGTAGATCTAATTTAGTTACTACAAATGTCAAGGACAAGGTTTTATGACAAAGTACCTAAGTACTTGACAAAGAATTGAGGATTTGATCATTGGAGAACTGGATTCAAGGAAACAAATGAATATTGAGGTGACAAAGAACTAAGTCAGGAATAGTATTGAAGTGATAGTGAGCCAGTAGTCATAATTATCAGGAGTGAAGAAATGACTAGAGAATGGTAAATAATACAACAATAAGAGATACAGAAGGGTATGGTATGCCAACATGAGATTCAAAATTAGGAAATTTAGAAAGGAGGGAGGATGCATATCCCAAAAAAGACACTTAAGAGCAAGGAGTCCTTCTAGAGCAACTTCTAGGCTGCGTGGTACTAGAGGTATAGGAAAGTGTCGTTTCTTAGCCCTTTATGAAAAAGAGAGCCAAACAAAGCCCTAAAGGCAACTGAGCAAGGCCGAGCCCAATACCAAGCCACTGAAATAGGAATCAGTTAGAACTGACAACAGTGGGAGTATGAAGTCAGGAAGATGATGGAGAAGCCCAAGTGTCAGGAATGAGACCAAAAGGTAAAGATGATCTAAATAGGGAAGAAAATAATAATTAGCTGAAGATGCAGTGAAAGTTTGGAAATATTTTATTTCAATTCCTTTTTCCCAATATGGGATTTTAAAAATTTATTGTTTTTAATAGACTTTAGAAGATATTTTAAAAGAATGGTTAAAAATTCTTGAATTTATATCTTAATAATCAGGGCCAACTCAGATTATGGGGTAAAAAGCTCAAGCATCTTAGAAATAATTCTAGATGTCAGTGAACAACTTGCCTATAGCTGAAACTCTTTTTATTTAATGTTTCATGTGATTAAGTAGAGGATGTGCTATCCATTTCCACTGAGATCTACTAAGCTATTATTTGCCAAAAGGAAAAGCACTCAGAGCAAATGATTAATAGCTGTGATGGGTGGTGGACAATGGGGGATTCTCATACCCATTATTACCTTCATGAAAGTGTAATACAAAAGAAACATCCAAAGGTTTTCCTTTTGCATTCATAACCAGGTTTCCCCACTCTGATTTTTAAAACAAAGAAAGTGATCCCAAAAGAGAATCTTTTATTTTCTCAATTGGTTGGGAGCAAAACTGCTTATCTCTCATCAAGGAAAAAAATTGCATTTACATCAATTTTAATAGTAAACATCTGATGGTCTTATCATTGTAAAGAGTACTAAAAGCATTGCTTGATAATTTACAGTGTAAAAATACATAATAAACCAATACTCATTCATGATAAAAATAGCAAAGCAATAAAGGGGTAACTTCCTCAGTTTAATAAAAAATCTACAGCTAACGTCATTCTTAAAAGTGAAAAACTAGAAATTTTTCCACTAAAATAAGGAACAAGGCAAGGATGCTCTCAACAGTCATTTTCATCATCATACTGGAAGTCTTAGCTAATAAAATAAGAGAAGAAAATAAAATATGTACAAAATGGAAAGGAAGAAATAAAATTGTCTTTGTTATTGCCTATAATGAAATAGAAAATCCAAAAGAATCAGTGAAAAAACTCCTGGAACTAATAAGTGATTATAGCAAGTGTGCATAAAATAACAGTAATATACAACACTCAATTGTTTCTCTATATGCCAGCAAGGAACAGTTGTAATTTGAAATTAAAAACACAATATCATTTAAATTATTATCAAAAATAGAAATACTTAAGCATAAATCTAACAAAAAACAAAAGATCTATAGAAGTAAAACTACAAAACCCTGACACAAATCAAAGAAATACTAAATGAATAGAGAGATATTTTATATTCATGAAAAAGAAGACTCAACTTTGTTGTCAGTACTTCCAAACTTAATCTACAGATTCAATGTGATCCCAATAAAAATTCCAGAAAGTTATTTTATGGATATTGACAAACTAATTCTAAAGTTTATGTGGACAGTCAAGAGATGTAGAATAGACAACGCAATACTGAAGAAGAACAAAGACAGAGGACTGACACTGGCCAACTTCAAGACTTACAATAAATTTACAGTAATCAAATACGGTAATCATAAAAGAAAGGCCAAATAGACCAAGGGAACACAATAGAGAGCTCATTATTACATTTGTGAGACATATATTTATACATGTATGCTGGTAGAGCTATAGGTCGTTTATTTTCATAGCTGTCATAATATTCTAGTTTATAAAGATATCATATTTTTCTCTGTTTTACTGTTAAATGGATATTTGGGTTGTTTCCAGTTTTAAAAAATTTTGTCTGTATATTGATTTTTTTACTCCATGTATTAATTAAGAAAGGTGTGTTAAAATTGTCCACTAAGTATATAATGATAAATGTATCAATTTTCCCATGATGAAAAAAAAGAAGACACAAAAGACAATTACTATTAGGAAGCCAAAAAGAAATAAAAGAGAAAATATATGGGAGAAAATATTTGTCATTTAGAGAATCGTCTGTTCAGCTCCTTTGCCCATTTTTAAATCATGTTATTTGTTTTCTTGTCATTGAGTTCTTTGAGTTTCCTATAAATTTTGGATTTTAGCCCCTTATCAGATGTATGGTTTGCAAATACTTTCTCTAAGTCATGGACTCTCGGCACCCTGTTACCTTTTTGTTTTGCAGTGGAGAAGCTTTTTAGCTTGATGCAATCCCATTCGCCCAATTTTGCTTTTGTTGCCTGTGTTTTTGAAGTCCTCACCAAAAAAATTATTTCATAGACCAATGTCATGGAGCTTTTCCTCTGTTTTCTTCTAGTAGCTTTACAGGTTTGGGTTTGACATTTAAGTCTTCTAGCCATTTTGAGATGCATTTGTATATGGTGTGAGATAAACATCCAAATTGATTCTTCAGCATATAGATATCATTATTCCAATACAATTTATTGAAGTGGCTATTCTTTCCCCATTCTGCGTTCTTGCCACCTTTGTCAAAAATAAACTGACTGTAAATTTTGGGGTTTATTTCTGGGCTGTCTATATTGTTCTGTTGGTCAATATGTCTCTTTTTATTTTGGTATCATGCTGTTTTGATTATAATAGTTCAATAGATCAAAATATTATATCAAGATAAAATCAGATAATGTGATGCCTCCAGCTTTGTCCTTTTGCTCAAGATTGTTTTGGCTATTTCAGGTCTTTTCTGGTTTCATACACATTTTAGGATTTTTCTATTTCTGTGTAAAATGACATTAGAATTTTGATAGGAATTGCATTGAATCTCTAGATTGCTTGGGGAATTTGGACATTTTCACAATAGTAACTCTTCCATCCATAAACATGGGTTACCTTTCCATTTATCTGTGCCTTCAATTTATTTTATCAATGTTTTAGTTTTCAGTTTATAGATCCTTTACCTCCTTTTCTAAATTTTCTCTAAGTATTTGTTAATGCTATTGTAAATTTGGTTGTTTTCTTAATTTCTTTTTCAGATAGTTTATTGTTAGTGTCCAGAAACACTACTGCCTTTTGTATATTGATTTTGTAATATGCAACTTTACTGAGTTTGTTTACCAGATCTAATAATTTTTGGTGAAGTCATTAGGGTTTTCTGTATATAAGATCATGCCATCAGCAAACAGAGACAATTTCACTTTTTCCTTTCCCATGTGAATTCCTTGTATCTCTTTCTCTTGCCTAACTGGTTTGACTAGAACTTCTAGTGCTATGTTGAATAGAATAGCCAGACTGGGCATCTTTGTCTTAATCCTGATCTTAGAAGAAAAACTTTCAAATTTTCACCATTGAGAATCATGTTAGCATGAGAACACATAGACACATGGAGAGGGTGGAGAGTGGGAGTGGGGAGAGGATTGGGAAAAATAGCTAGTGCTGGGCTTAATACTTGGATGATGGGATAATCTGGGCAGCAAACCACCATAGCACACATTTACCCATGTAACAAAGCTGCACATTCTGCACATATACCCCACATGTTAGCTGTGGACTTGTCATATATGGACTTTGTTGTTTTGAGATAGGTTCCTTTTATACCTAGTTTGTTGAGAGTTTTCACGATGAAAAAATGTCAAATTTTGTCCAATGCTTTTTCTGCATCTATTGAAATGGTTGTGTGATTTTTGTCCTTCATTTTGTTTATGTGGTAGATAATAATGACTGATTTACATACACATACATAGAACCATCCTTGCATCCTGAGGATGAATCCTGCTTGGTCACAGTGAATGATCTTTTTAATGTACTGTTGAATTTTGTTTGTTAGTATTTTGTTGAGGACTTTTGCTTTTGTGCACATCAGGGATATTGGCCTGGCCTGTCGTTTTCTTTTTTTATTATAGTTTCCTTGCTTAGCCTTGGTGTCAGGGTAATTCTAGCTTTATAAAATGAGTTTGAAAGTAGTCTCCCCTTTTTCAATATTTTGGAAGAGGTTAGGAAGGAGATTGTTATTTGATCTTCTTTAAATGCTTGGTAGAATTCATGAGAGATTAGTTATTAGTAAATCTTACTTATTTTTGATCTCTTCAGATGTTCTATTTCTTCTGATTTAGTGTGGAGTGTTGCATGTTTCTAGCAATTCATTTATTTATTTTAGGTAATTGAATTTGTTGGTGTTTACAGGTGGTCCCTGACTATGATTTGATTTACAATTTTTCAACTTTACAATGGTGCAAAAGTAAAACTCATTCAGTAGAAATTGTACTTCAAATTTTAATCTTTTCCTGGACCAGGAACAACTGGTATGATACTCTCTCATAATGCTGGACAGTGTCAGAAAGCTGAAGTTCCCAATCAGCTACACGATTCTGAGGGTAAACCATAGATACTTTATGGTGTACTGTGTTACACTATAATTTTGCCCAATTGTAAGCTAATGTAAGTGTTCTGAGCATGTTTACAGTAGGCTGGGCTAAGCTAGGATGTTTGGAGGGTTAGGTGTGTTAAATGCATTTTCAATTTATGACAATTTTAACTTATATAAATGAATTAATTGAGACATGATTCTCTTATAAGTCAAGGAGCATCTGTAGTTGTTCATAGTGGTCTCATGACCCTTTGTATTTCTGTGGCATCAGTTGTAATGTCTCCTCTTACATTTCTAATTTTGAGTCTTCTCTCCTTTTTTCTTTGTTACTCTAGCAAAGGTTTTGTTGATTTATCTTTTCAAAAAATCAAATTTTAGTTTTTTTTTTTTTTCTATTGTTGTTTTTCTAGTCTCTATTTTGTTTATTTTTCCTCTGATCTTTAGTTCCTTTCTTCTGCTAATTCTGACCTTACTTTATCTTTTCTTAGTTCCTTGAAGTATAACATTCAGGTGTTTATTTAAAATCTTTATTCTTTTCTGGTATAGATATTTATTGCTATAAACTTATCTCTTAGAACTGTTTTGGCTGGGCACAGTGGCTCACGCCTGTAATCCCAGCACTTTGGGAGGCTGAGGCGGATGGATCACTTGAGGTCAAATGTTCAAGACCATCCTGACCAACATGGTGAAACCTTGTCTCTACTAAAACTACAAAAAATTAGCTGGGCATGGTGGCAGGTGCCTATAATCCCAGCTACTCAGGAGGCTAAGGCAGGAGAATCACTTGAACCTGGGAGACGAGGTGGCAGTGAGCCAAGATCACACCATTGCACTCCAGCCTGGATGAGAGAGCTAGACTCCAGTCCCCCCCACCCAAAAAAAAAAAAATTGCTTTGCTGTACACCATAGATTTTGGTATGTTGCATTCCAATTTCTGTTTGACTCAGTATATGTTTTAATTTCCTTTTTAATTTTTAAAAAACCCATTGGATGTTTAGGAGCATGTTGTTTAACTTTCATGTATTTATGAGTTGTTCATGATTTTTCTATTACTGATTTCTAGCTTCATGTTATTGTGGTCAGAAAAGATACTCAATATGGTTTCAGTAATCCTAAATTTGGCAAGGTTTGTTTTGTGGCCTAACAAATAATCTATTTTGGAGAATGTGCTGTGTGTACTTGAGAAGAACATGTATTATGTTGCTGTTTGATAAAGTGTTCTGTAAATATCTGTTAGGTCCATTTGGTGTAAAATGTAGTTCAAATCCAATGTGTTTTAATTGATCTTTTGACTGGATGATCTGTTCATTTTTGAGAGTGGGGTATTAAAGTATCCTCCTACTATTATGTTGCAGTCTATCCTTATATTTAGCTCTATCAATTTTTGCTTAACGTATTTTGGTGCTCCAATGTTGAGTGCATATATTTTTACAGTTGCTGTAACTTTTTTGATAAATTGACCCCTCTATCAGTATAAAATAACATTCTTTGCCTCTTTTTACAATTTTTAAAGTCTATTTTATCTAAGTTTAGCTACTCTTGCTTCTTTTTTCCATTTGTATAGAATATCTGCCCATTCTTTCACTTTCAGTTTGTGTCCTTAGAGATGAGTTGAGTTCCTTGTAGGCAGCATACAGTTGGGTCTTTCTATTTTATCAGTTCAGCCACTTGATGTCTTTTGATTAGAAAGTTTAATCAATTTACATTCAAATAAATTATTTAGGTAAAGACCTATTGTTTCCATTGTGCTAATTGTTTTCCAGTTAATTTGTAGATTATTTGTTCTTCTTCTTTCTTTCTGGTTTGATGATTTTCCATAGTGGTATGCCTTGAATCCTCTCTTTTTATCTTTTATGTGTATACTAGAAGTTTTTACTTTGTGGTTATGTGAAGCACATAAAATATATTACACTATTAACAGATGATTTTAAGCTGATACCAACTTTACTTTTATTATTTGCACAAACTCTACACCTTTACTTCCCCCAACACACAATTTGGTTTTGTATCTCTTGAAGTCTGTGTTTCTTAACAAATTATTTCAGCTATAGATTTTTTGTAATACTTTTTGCCTTTTAACCTTCACACTAGATATAAATGATTTTCATACCGCCATTACAGTATAAGTTTGATTATATGGTTACTTTTACCAGTGAGTTTTATATTTTCATATTGCTACTAAGTGGCACTTTCCTTCAGTTTCAGGAACACTTTGTAGCATTTTTTGTAAGGCAGATCTAGCAGTGATAAATTTCCTCAGCTTTTGTTTGTCTGAGGAAATGTTTATTCTTCACTTTTGAAGAGTGAGATTGCTAAGTGTAGTGTCCTTGGTTGACAGATTTCTTTTTCTGTCTTTCAGCTTTTGAATCATATCACTGAATTCCTTCTGACCTACTAGGTTTCTGTTGAAAAATACTGGTAGTCTCATGGGGAAGTCTCCATGTACACAACAATGAATTTTCCCTTGCAGGTTTCAATATTCTTTCTCTTTCCTTAATTTTTGAAAATTTGATTGTAATGTGTCTTGATGTGGGTCTCAGCTTCTGGTTAGATCCATCCACTTGATCAAAACATGGTGGAGAAGGCTAAAGGAGAAGTAGGTATGTGCAAAGTGGCAAAACTTAATGGGCATCCTGCTTTGTAACAACTCACTTTTGCGGGAACAAATCCATTTCTGTGGAAGCTCATCTAGTCTGATGAGAGCAAGAACTCACTCACTGCCAGGGAGAATGACACTAAAGCTTTTATGAGGGATCAGCCCGCAAGACTCAAAGACCTCCCACTAGGTACCACCTCCTAATGCTGTCACATTGAGGATCAAATTTCAACATGAGTTTTAGTGAGAACAAAGTATATCCAAATCACAGCGTGCTATAAATATTTTGAAATATTTTATCTCATTAGAGATTTTAGGGAACAACCAGAAGGAAATAAACATTACCAAAATGTACTTTACTCATACTATTTTGTTTCATATTTACTTTCAAATTTCAGTAGTTAAAAACTTTTTACTGGCAAAAGTACCACATAACAAAGAGCAAAGTTATTACACTGCACTAGATGTTATTTACGTTTAGTAAGAGATAGCTCTGGTGAATAAGGTTCTGCTAAAACAATGAGGAGAGTTTAAGGTAATTCAAAACTATTCATGCTATTGGTTGTGCTCTCCAAGTATAAGCACAGCAAATAAATCTCATTCTAAAATTAGAAAAGCACGATTACAATTCCCTTTATCTTTTTGCTTTTTCCCTATCAAATTTAAGCATTACAGTTCTCATAAGTACTTCTGAAGTCTTTGTTTTATTTACTGTGTTTAACACAAGTAAAGAGAATCTAAAGTCACCAGTAAGCTTTTCTGTGTGCTCCTAAGTAATTTTTAGTCTCTTTGGTATTTTCTTTCATTTGGTGATTTAAACTAACCTATTGATAAAGGCTACCATTTGTAGTATATGTTTATGTGTATAAGAATATTATGAACCTTTAAAAACTTTCTATTTCTAATCATTAAACATATAATAACTCCCTTTTTTTTTTTTGAGATGGAGTCTCCTTTGTCACTCAGGCTGGAGTGCAGTGGTGTGACCTATGCTTACTGCAACCTCTACCTCTGGGTTCAAGCAATTCTCTCTGCCTCAGCCTCCTGAGTAGCTGGGATTTCAAGCACCTGCCACCATCCTCAGCTAATTGTTGTATTTTTAGTAGAGATGGGGTTTCTCCATGTTAGCCAGGCTGGTGTCAAACTCCTGACCTTAGGTGATTTGCCACCTTAGCCTCCCGAAGTGCTGGAATTTCAGGTGTGAGCCACCATGCCTGGTCATAATAATTTTGACCAGTTAAACTTCAATATAAAACCTGTTTCCTTACCAAATTGTTTTCAGAAATAGATTCAAGATAATAATACACTGTCATGAGCAACGTTTCATTTAAGAAAAAGACTAATTTGGGGGCAGCATTGAGTTGTTGATAAGGGAAAGTAGTGATGAAATTGGAAGAGCAGCATGGGAGATTTGTTGGGAAGGGCCCTTTTTATGGCTTACTCAGAATATGCCAGTCTGACAGCTTCTATGACCATTGAAAAGAGAATATTGAAATCAACCAAGAAACTCTGAAAACCTCAATGCTTGTATTATAATGTCAGCCCTGATACTCATTGACATGTTGTTAGCATCCGGAATATCTAGCAAAGATGTGCTAACCTTTCATCCCAATCTATTCTAAGGATCCGTACGTATCTAGTAAATATAATCCTTTAAGAGCATTTTCCCCACAGAATATCCCATGGTATCTTCATAAATGTTCACTTGGTATTCCTTCAAAATTAGTTTCTCAGCAAGATTTCTGCTTCCTTTTTAGCAAATATATTTTTTATGAGTGTTTTTAAGAGGAGAGTTATAGTGCCACTGATTCAGAAGCTGCCTATTATAAAGGAAGGAGAAAAAAGTCAGCCTCAGAAAACTTTTTTCTTTTGCTTACCGTAAGTGATATTCATACTACTTAAATTTTGAAAAAATAATCTAGCAATAATTGTCTATCCTAGGCTGCTTTTGGATATACTGTTAGTTTCTGAAGCATCTCTGGTTTTTAAAAATCATTTTTTCTGCATTTATATACAAGAGTAATGTTCCTTCTTCTTTTACGTGTCTCACTACTGAACGAGGTCTAGCTTAGGAGTATAGAAAACCCAGAGGGAAAACTGGCAATTAAAAATCCCAACAAGAGAATGCTGGATAACAGCACTTTTCTCTCTAAAACCACTTTATTTTAAATTTCTGAATAGCACTGACCTACACTAAGTTTCATAGAGTTTTTTAAATACTTGTCTTTTTAAAAATCGGAAGTCACCAATGCTTCAATTAATTGTAAAATTCAGAGGTGCTTCAAATTTTCTAATGAAAGTTAAAAGTGTAAACATATTTTCAAAATTTACCTGCTTTTCCCCTGTAAAATTAGTGATGCCTTGGCAGAGAATGTGCATTCTTGCCCAAAGTGCCTACAGTTTGCCTGACTTTCTCTGCCTGGGATAGTTCCGTCCTGAAATGCAGTGAGCTCTGCTTCAATAATTTCCACTCTGCAAAGTAAATGAAAAATTTTGGTGTAACAGGCAGGGATTTTGCCACCAACCATTTATTTGTATTAATTGGATTTGTGAAATGAAATTCCTGCATGGTTTAATGAGAATAATATGCTAAAAACCTCATTGAACTCCATCTCGTGCCGACAGATTTCACCAGACAAAGAATGTAAAACCTCTGCTATTCCTTAGCACTCTGGGGCTTATAATTAGTGATATGCAAGGCAACAACACACCGGCATGCCTGTGCTCTTCACTTGGGGTTATATGGCTGCAAATGAAAAATAGGACCCATATTTTTCAATAAAATTTATATTTGGGGAAATATAAATTATTATAAATTATAAATATTAACCATTCCAGGGCATAAGACTCTGCAAAACTGTCCTAATTCACAAACATTTTCAGTCTTTAATAAATTTATGATTGATAATTTTAAGTAGTTTGCCATATTAGAAATTTATAATGTCAGGCTATATATTTTTAATCGTAAAAATGTGTTGTTTCTGAGATAACGGGACATATTGTTCCTTAGCATAAAGGCCTAGATCTAGTAGTTATCATCACAAAAATAATAATCACCATAATCACATGTATTGTGTGACTTTCACACTATGGAGTTTTATGATCAATATATAATAGATAATCTGTTTTCTATGGAATTCTCTAATTATAGATTTTAAGAACATTTTAGTAAAGTTTAAAGCATCCATTTCTGCAATATTAGTAAAATTGAAGGATAAGTGAATTTTTGTCTGTCAGAAGTTTAGTGGCCATTCTTAATGACTCATTGAAATTATCCATTAACGAGTCCTGAATCACCCTTCTCAAAACAATTACTTTGACATTACTATGCTAAGTGAGGAGGATGCAAACGTGAATAATGTCTAGTAGTCACTGCCCTAAGTCTGTTAACAGAAGCAGGTGTATAGAGCAGACATTCACAATTCAATACAGTGTGCACAAAATGATGTTGACACCAAGAATCAGAGACTGTTTTCCTGTAGATTCTATGAAGATTATATCATATGGAGAGTACAGTTCAACCACAAAGGAAAAAAGGGTGTATCACGAAGATAATGAAGATACTTCATCATTGAATGACATGCATGGACCATATCAGTATGTCATATGATATCACATATTCTTTCCCGGTAATAATAATAATATTTCCAGGTAATTGAAGCCAGGAGAAAAATTGTGAAATTTGAAGATAAAATTACAAGATCAATAACTTTCTTTTTTGGCACACAGTAAAAGGCAGATATTGGCAATCTATAAGTATTTGTCGAATAAATGAATACACATGTTACACATTTTTGAATAAAATGGATCATTTAACATTTGCAATGAGCCTACAAAAGAGATAAAGCAGGAATTATGACCTCCATTTTAGATAATACAGTTTAAGATAACAGACTTTAAAAGAATCAACCAAGATCACCCACATAGTAAGTGACTGAGTAGGGACTCAAACATGTCTTGATTTCAAAGGCAGCCACTTTCTATCACATAATACCACTTCTACCTACACTTTGTTTATCTATTCAAATTTCAAGATGTCTGGAGAGCAAGAAAATGTGTTTAGGACAAAGACAAGGAAGAAGTAGAAACCCTATTTTACTTTGAAATTTATCACCAAATCCCGTATCAAAATCAGGGATAGCTTCATGAATACATGTGGTATGCAAGAATATATGTAATGTAATTCAACACAGAGTCACTTTCCTCTAAGCAAAGAACTCTTGAGTCAGAAAACAATGACTGTAACACTGAGAAAGTAAGTCCTTGAACATTTTCTTAGTCTTCCTCCAAGGTGCAAATTCACTTATCAGATTAGTCCTGTTAACGTTGTCTAAATAACCTCAGAACGCTTGGGACAGACAGAATCACATTCACAGGCGGTTCAATGTCGTGAGGGTCTCAGTGATATCGGACTACATATAGATGAGTGTTGAGAGCGCCACCTTGTGGCCAACATGAAGGAAGACAATCCGGCAGGAGATTACCCATACGTGGCCAGGAAGTCAGGAACAAGCACGGATGATGGAAGTTTAAAGGTAAGTTGGGGGACTCTGGGGAAAGGCAAAAATGGAAAAACTCATTATGTTACTTATGCCTCGTCATACTTAAAGCCTGGGCTTTAAAAGAGAAATGTAGGCATGGGACTATTATATTTTGTGATATTTTCCCCAGACCGTTCTGGAGTTTTAAAGAAGCCATAATCCATTATGCTTCATAGGAAGACTATGACATAGTGATGTAATATCTGAGATCATGAAGTTACTTGTAAAATTTCCCATGTCATGGCCACAGTTCCCCAAGTTAGACCAGAACCAAAGTTACCAAGAGTAAAGCAGTGGGTTGCTTTGCTAGTAAGCTCCCTTGTAAAATAACCTAGAAAAACTGTATTTAAAAAATAAGATAGTAGGATTCCCAGGCAATATGGCCAAATAGGAACAGCTCCAGCCTGCAGCTCCCAGCAAGACCAACGCTGAAGGCAGGTGACTTCTGCATATCCAACTGAGGTACCCGACTCATCTCAATGGAACTGGTTAGACAGTGGGTGCAGCCCACGAAGGGTGAGCTGAAGCAGGCTGGGGTGTCACCTCACCAAGAAAGCACAAGGGGTCAGGGAACTCCCTCACCTAGCCAAGGGAAACCATGAGGGACTGTGCTGTGAGGGACGGAGCTGTCCGGCCCAGATACTACCCTTTTCCCACGATCTTTGCAACCCATAGACCAGGAGATTCCCTTGGGTGTTGACACCACCAGGGCACTGGGTTTCAAGCACAAAACTGGGCAGCCGTTTGGGCAGACACCGAGATAACTGGAGGAGTTTTTTTGTGCCCCAGTGGCACCTGGAAGACCAGCAAGACAGAACCCTTCACTCCCATGGAAAGGAGGTTGAAGCCAGGGAGCCGAGTGGTCTTCCTCAGCAGATCCCACCCCAAGGAGCCCAGAAAGCTAAGCTCCACCGGCTTGAAATTCTCACTGCCAGCACAGCAGTCTGAAGTTGACCTGGGACACTCAAGCTTGGTTGGGGGAAGGGGTGTCTGCCATTACTGAGACTTGAGTAGGCAGTTTTCCCCTCCTGGTGTAAACAAACATAGTCAGACTGCCTCTCTAGATTCCTCCTCTCTAAGCAGGGCATCTCTGAAAGAAAGGCAGCAGCCCCAGTCAGGGGCTTATAGATAAAACTCCTATCTCCCTGGGACAGAGCAGCTGGGGGAAGGGGTGGCTGTGGGTACAGCTTCAGTCAACTTAAACGTTCCTACCTGCCTGCTCTGAAGAGAGCAGCGGATCTCCCAGCAAAGTGCTGGAGCTCTGCTAAGGGTCAGACTCCCTCCTCAAGTGGGTCCCTGACCCCCAGGCCTCCTGATGGTGAGACACCTCCCAGCAGGGGTCAACAGACACCTCAAACAGGAGAGCTCTGGCTGGCATCTGGAGGATGCCTCTCTGGGACGAAGCTTCCAGAGGAAGGAGCAGGCAGCAGTCTTTGCTGTTCTGCAGCCTCCGCTGGTGAAACCCAGGCAAACAGGGTCTGGAGAGGACCTCCAGAAAACTCCAGCAGACGTGCAGAAGAGAGACATGACTGTTAGAAGGAAAACTAAGTCAAGACTCATTGGTGTGCTGTATTCAGGAGACCCATCTCACATGCAAAAACACATAGGCTCAAAGTAAAGGAATGGAGGAATATTTACTAAGCAAATGGAGAGAAAAATAAAAATAAACAGAGGTTGCAATCTTAGTCTCTGATAAAACAGACTTTAAACCAACAAAGATCAAAAGAGACAAAGAAGGCCACTACATAATGGTAAAGAGATCAATGCAACAAAAGAGCTAACTATCCTAAACATATATGCACCCAATACAGGAGCACCCAGACTCATAAAGCAAGATTTTAGAGACCTGCAAAGAGACTTAGACTCCCAAATAATAATAGTAGGGGACTTTAACACCCCACTGTTAATATTAGGCAGCTCAACGAGACAGAAAATCAACAAGGATATTCAGGACTTGAGTTCACCTCTGCACCAAGCAGACCTAATAGACATCTACAGAACTCTCCACCCCAAAACAACAAATTATACATTTTTGTCAATACCACATCGCCCTTACTATAAAATTGACCCCGTAAGTAGAAGTAAAACACTCCTCAGCAAATGCAAAAAAACGGAAATCATAACAAACAGTCTCTCAGACAACAGTGCAATCAAATTAGAACTCAGTATTAATAAACTCACTCAAAACCACACAACAACATGGAAACTGAACGACCTGCTCCTGAATGACTACTGGGTAAATAACAAAATTAAGACAGAAATAAATAAGTTATTTGAAACCAATGAGAACAAAGACACAACGTACCAGAATATCTGGGACACAGCTAAGGCATTATTTAGAGGGAAGTTTATAGCACTAAATGCCCACAAGAGAAAGGAGGAAAGATCTAAAATCAACACCCTAACATCACAATTAAAAGAACTAGAGAAGTAAAAGCAAACAAATTCAAAAGCTAGCAGAAGACAGGAAATAACTAAGATCTAAGCAGAAATGAAGGAGACGCAGACATGAAAAATCCTTCAAAAAACTGATGAATCCAGGAGCTGGTTTTTTGAAAAGATTAACAAAATAGATAGACCACTAGCCAGACTAATAAAGAATAAAACAGAGGAGAATCAAACAGACACAATGAAAAATGATACAGGGGATATCACCATGTTCCCACAGAAATAAAAACTACCATCAGAGAATACTATAAACACCTTTATGGAACTAAACTAGAAAATCTAGAAGAAATGGATAAATTCCCGGACACATATACCCTCCCAAGACTAAACTAGGACGAAGTCGAATCACTGAATAGACCAATAACAAGTTCTGAAATTTAGGCAGTAATTAATAGCCTACCAACTATAAAAACAAACAAACAAACAAACAAAAAGCCCAGAACCAGACAGAGTCACAGCTGAATTCTACCAGAGGTACAAAGAGGAGCTGGTACCATGCCTTCTAAAATGATTTCAAGCAATAGAAAAAGAGGAAAGCCTTCCTAACTCTTTTTATAAGGCCAGCATCATCCTGATACCAAAACCTGGCAGACACATAAAAAAAGAAAATTTCAGGCCTATATCCCTGATGAACATCGATGCGAAAATCCTCAATAAAATACTGGCAAACCAAATCCAGCAGCACATTAATAAGCTTATCCACCACAATCAAGTCGGCTTCATCCCTGGGATGCAAGCCTGGTTCAACATGTGCAAATCAATAAATATAATCCATCGCATAAACAGAACCAATGACAAAAACCACTTGATTCTCTCAATAGATGCAGAAAAGGCCTTTGATAAAATTGAACATCCCTTCATGCTAAAAAGACTCAATAAAATATTGAAGGAAGGAACGTATCTCAAAATAATGATTGAAGGAACTTATCTCAAAATAATAAGACCTATTTTTGACAAACCCACAGCCAATATCATAATGAATGGGTAAAAATCAGAAGCATTCCCCTTGAACTGGTACAAGACAAGGATGCCCTCTCTCACCACTACTATTCAGCATAGTATTAAAAGTTCTGGCCAGGGCAATCAGGCAGGAGAAAGAAATAAAGGGTATTCAAATAGGAAGAGAGGAGGTCAAATTGCCTCAGTTTCCATATGATGTAATTGTATGTTTAGGAAACTTCATCATCTCAGCCCCAAAACTCCTTAAGCTGATAAGCAACTTCAGTAAAGTCTCAGGATACAAAATCAATGTGCAAAAGTCACAAGCATTTCTATAAACCAATAACAGACAAACAGAGAGCCAAATCATGAGTGAACTCCCATTCACAATTGCTACAAAGAGAATAAAATACCTAGGAATACAACTTACAAGGGATGTTAAGGACCTCTTCAAGGTGAACTACAAACCACTGCTCAAGGAAATAAGAGAGAACACAAACAAATAGAAAAACATTCCCCATGCTTATGGTTAGGAAGAATCAGTATCATGAAAATGGCCATACTACTTAAAGAAATTTATAGATTCAATGCTATCCCCATCAAACTACCATTGACTTTCTTCACAGAATTAGAAAAAAACTACTTTATCACGTGGAACCAAAAAGAACCCATTTTGCCAAGACAATCCTAAGCAAAAAGAACAAAGCTGGAAGCATCACGCTACCTGACGTCAAACTATTACTACAAGGCTCCAGTAATCAAAACAGTTTTGTACTGGTACCAAAACAGATATATAGACCAATGGAATGGAACAGAGGCCTCGGAAATAACACCACACATCTACAACCATCTGATCTTTGACAAACCTGACAAAAGCCAGCAATGGGGAAAGGAGTCTCTATTTAATAAATGGTGCTGGGAAAACTGGCTAGCCATATGTAGAAAACTGAAACTGGACCCCTTGCTTACACTTCATACAAAACTTAACTCAAGACTGATTAAAGATTTAATTGTAAGACCTTAAACCATAAGAACCCTAGAAGAAAACCTAGGCAATACCTTCAGGACATAGGCAAGGGGAAAGACATCGTGACTAAAACACCAAAAGCAAATGCAACAAAAGCCAAAATTGACAAATGGGATCTAATTAAACTAAAGAGCTTCTCGACAGAAAAATAAACTATCATCAGAGTGAACAGGCACCCTACAGAATGGGAGAAAATTGTTGCAATCCATCCACCTGACAAATGGCTGATATCCAGAATCTACAAGGAACTTAAGCAAATGTACAAGAAAAAAACAAACAACCCCATCAAAAAGTGGGCAAAGGATACAAACAGATACTTCTCAAAAGAAGACATTTATATGGCTAACAAACATATGAAAAAAAGCTCATCATCACTGGTCATTAGAGAAATGCAAATCAAAACCACAATGAGATACCATCTCACGCTAGTTAGAATGGCAATCATTAAAAAGTCAGGAAACAACAGATACTGTAGAGAATGTGGAGAAATAGAAACACTATTATACTGTTAGTGGGAGTGTACATTAGTTCAACTATTATGGAAGATAGTGTGGCGATTCCTCAAGGATCTAGAACCATAAATACCATTTGACCCAGCCATCCCATTACTGAGTATACACCCAAAGGATTACAAATCATTCCACTATAAAGACACATGCACATATATGTTTATTGCAGCACTATTCACAATATCAAAGACTTGGAACCAATCCAAATGCCCATCAATGATAGGCTGGATAAAGAAAATGTGGCACATATACACCATGGAATACTATGCAGCCATAAAAAAGAATGAGTTCATGTTCTTTGCAGGGCCCTGGACGAAGCTGGAAACTATCATTCTCAGCAAACTAACACAGGAACAGAAAACCAAACACCGCATGTTCTCACTTATAAATGGGAATTGAACAATGAGAACATATGGGCACAGGGAGGGGAACATCACACACTGGAGCCTGTCAGGGGGTGGGAGCCAAGGGGAGGGAGAGCATTAGGAGGAATACCTAACATAGATGACAGGTTGATGGGTGCAGCCAACCACCATGGCACATGTATACCTAAGTAACAAACCTGCATGTTTTACACATGTATCCCAGAATTTAAATATAATTAAAAAAAAAATAAATAAATAAGACAGTAACAAACTATAGAAATGATCCCTGAAAGGATGTTTATTTCAACACTATTTATAATAGCAAAGACATGGAACCAACCCAAATGCCCATCAGTGATAGACTGGATAAAGAAAATGTGGCACATATACACCAGGGAATACTATGCAGCCATAAAAAAGAATGAGTTCATGTCCTTTGCAGGAACATGGATGAAGCTGGAAACCATCATCCTCAACAAACTAACACAGGAACAGAAAACCAAACACCGCATGTTCTCACTCATAAGTGTGAGTTGAACAATGAGAACACATGGACACAGGGAGGGGAACATCACACACTGGGGTCTATCAGGGGACAGGGGAAAAGGGGAGAGAGAGCATTAGGACAAATACCTAATGCATATGGGGCTGAAAACCTAGATGATGGGTTGATAGGTGCAGTAAACCACCACGGCACACATATACTTATGTAACAAACCTGCACATTCTGCATATGTATCCCAGAACTTAAAGTAAAATAAAGTAAATAGATAAATAAAACACACACAAAAAATTTAAAAATATACTCACCAGCAACAACAAAGTAAGATAGTCATAAACCGCTAAAAGCAAGTTAAGAGTGGGTTGTATTCCAGAGCAACAACTCCTGAGGACTACTTCTAAAACCGATGCATTCCCAAAGCTTTAAATGTTGTAATGAGACTGGAACGGCTATTTGACAGCTCTCAATGGTTGTCACTCTGCTGAGATTTCAAGCTGGACTGGGCACCTCTTTAAGGGCTTTGACTCACTATGAAAAAGTGCAATGTTTTCATTAATTTATTCAAAAAATATTTATTGGCTTACTAAGTAACCAACAGCATGCTAGGTACCGAGATTATAAAGAAAACAAAAAAAAATTACTCTCTACAATAAATTCACAATCTAGTGAGAAAACAAGCACATGAGCAAACTATGGTAGGTAGAATAACGGAGTTCCAATGAATTTTAAATGCACAGAACATTGAAAAACATAGACAGTAGCACCTAATCCAGCATGATTGGTCAAGGCAAGTATCCCAGAGGACAATATACTGAAACTAAGCCTTGTAGAATGAATAAACATTTCTCTGACAGAGAGGAGGGAGAGAGAGGCTTCCGTTATACAGGGGTCTTATGAAAGGGGTAAATATTTCCAACAGTAGCAATGTTAGTCACCATTGACATTTCCTGCTTGTTATGTGATGGGTACCTGAATGCTGAACACAACCCACAATTGCCATTGTTGCTTTGAGAACAAGATGCAAACAAGAAAATGGTAAATATAAGGATCTACACAGAGCTTTTGACAATTATCTTGATTTTAAGCTTACTTAGAATCGACTTCATTGTAGAAATGACTTTGAAGTTTTGTGGTTGAAGGTGTGCTCCATTAAATGGTCATTGCATTTATTGTTTTGTTTGTTTAAATGCAGTATTATCTAGGAAACTCATACTTAAAATAATTTTAATCTTCCAAGGAAATTTGATAGTTAAAAAGTTGTGAAAGATAATTTTTCTGATAAATACATTCAATCAGTATTTTTTGCGATGTCACACATTTTACAGTATACAATTTACACTTCCCTTGTAGTGTCTAGCCCTCTGGAATAAATGAGAATAGTGTGGCAGAATGCCCAGAGGCAGAAGCTAACACGTGCTTTTAAAAAAATATGTAACACTCCTTATCACCTTATCTCCTGCCACTCCTGATACACATTGCGCATTTGAACCTGAGTATGTTACATGCCATACTTACACACTGTACATGCCCCCTCAACCTGTTCATGCCTTCACATCGGTACTCATGTGCTCTTTTTGCTGAGTGGCTACACCTCTTTCCACTCCCTGAGTGACTCATGAACAGTTGTAGTGTATCTTAGTTTCTGATCTGATATATGCGGTAGTGCTTCTCACTGCCACTAGTTTATACACACACTTTTGGGCTCAAGTGTCAAAATCATTGTATTTGTTAATTATTTTTATTAAAGCTACCAATTCAATTGTGTCTAACATAGTCAAATTTTCTAACCTTAAAAATAACTTGACAATGTTAATCTACCTTTAAAAACTTAAAAACTGGCCGGGCGCGGTGGCTCAAGCCTGTAATCCCAGCACTTTGGGAGGCCGAGATGGGTGGATCACGAGGTCAGCAGATCGAGACCATCCTGGCTAACACGGTGAAACCCCATCTCTACTAAAAAATACAAAAAAAAAAAAAAAAAAAAAAAAGCCGGGCGAGGTGGCGGGCGCCTGTAGTCCCAGCTACTCAGGAGGCTGAGGCAGGAGAATGGCGTGAACCCAGGAGGCGGAGCTTGCAGTGAGCCGAGATCCGGCCACTGCACTCCAGCCTGGGCGACAGAGAGAGACTCCGTCTCAAAACAAAAACAAAAACAAAAAAAAAAACAAAAAAAAAAACTTAAAAACTGTTAGAAATTGTGTTAATTTGTGGTTTCTCCTTAGGGTTAGTGAGATCCTGGTAGGACCCTAATAAGAAGGTATCTCCTTGGTACCTTGTGGGGAAATTGATTTTTCCAAGTTTTAATGAGATTTAAATGCTTTACTGGCTACAGAACAGCAAACATTGGAGTTTACCCAACAATTTATTGGCTAGGAATGAGAGAAATCTAATTCTAGAGGGTATAAAAGCATTGTAGAATATGTGATACTGTAATAAAATGCCTAGGTAGATTAATAACACAATTATTGGAAAGATACAAATTGAATCATTGTGAACAAATACAATAAAACAATGTCCCAACTTCTATTTTGATACCTTTATTTGTGTTTATGGAGCACTCTGAATTTTTGACCATTAGATTATGGCTAGGAAAATCAGGCCCATCAGAAATTCGCAAAAACCATGGCCAAAACTCACCAGAAGCCAGAGATCAAGAGAACCATTGATGCAGCGCATTCATTCAGCCCCAGAAGCATGGAGCAGAGTGGAAAAGGTGAAGAAAGGAAATGGGGTTCCACAGAGACTATTTCAACTGTCCATTTTCATCAGAAAAACTTCAAATACCACCAGATTAACTTCTCACCTAGTTGCATATAAAATGTTACAGCTTGTTTCTTTCTTTCTTTCTTTCTCTTTCTTTCTTTCCTTCTTTCTTTCTCCTTCCTTCCTTCCTTCCTTCCTTCCTTCCTTCCTTCCTTCCTTCCTTCCTTCCTTCCTTCCTTCCTTCCTTCCTTCCTTTCTTTCTTTCTTTCTTTCTTTCTTTCTTTCTTTCTTTCTTTCTTTCTTTCTTTCTTTCTTTCTTTCTTTCTTTCTTTCTTTCTTTCTTTCTCTTTCTCTTTCTTTCCTTCTTTCTTTCCTTCTTTCTTTCTCTGTTTCTTCTTTTCCTTCTTTTTCTTTTTTATCTGAAAAACTGAGTTTTTATTAAATGGATAATTTTTTAAATCTCACTAAAGATTTTTGTGGTAAGAATGGGGTACGTCTCAGTTGCCACATATACCAGCAAGAAGAGAGTGTGAAAAGATCTGCCTTTGATTATCTCGTCAGATTAATATGCTTTCAAACAGCTCTTAGGTTTTTTTTCTTCCTCTGAGTAATTATAGATTAAAACTTAAATTTCAACCTGATATAGTGTGGCTGTATAGAATGAAATGCTGTTTTGATATTTTAGCATAATATATAAAAGGACCTATAAAAATAATATTCTAAAATAATATTGTTCTGTAGTGGTTTGTAAATTCTATCACATTACATCCTCATTTTTTCATAGGTCAATATCCTTGTCTATTAGGAAGAAGCATAGTATTTCTCTTTGATACATTAGTAAAATAATTACTTGGAAAACGTACCAAAAAAGAGCTATCTTATACAAATTCCATTTAACCACAAATGGCATTTGACAGTGATGCAGGTATTCATTTTTGATCAAAAAATTTAGTTACCCAGAATAAACATCATAGAAAATGCCGTTTGTTCCAGATAATTTCTCTATTTATTTAATTGATGCTTATGATCAAATTGCAGTGCAAGGTTCCAGATATGCATATTGACGAACTAGATGTAACACAGTAAGTTTCTATACTATTTTTTAAAGTACTCCGTGATCCAGTGGATTTGAAATTTGAGCTACTGTCTGGTTTTACTAATCCTTGCAAATTTTAAAAAGAAAAAATGAAT
Organism: Macaca fascicularis; assembly: GCF_037993035.2. NCBI lineage: Eukaryota > Metazoa > Chordata > Mammalia > Primates > Cercopithecidae > Macaca > Macaca fascicularis. The sequence goes on along the minus strand of NC_088377.1, from coordinate 141,392,969 downwards.
AAAATATAACTACAGATGACACAAATATCTACATGTTACTCTTTGAACATGAATAATTTATGAAACTTGCTGAATAAAAGTAAACATCAAGATTATTTCTATTTTATATCTTTCTTTGGCTTTCCCATTGGTGTAAATGCTAGCAATCAAGATAAGCAGTAATCCATATTCTATATCAATTATTAATTGACATTATACATATATGTCATTAATTGACATTACTTTATATACAGCCTACAAAGGTTTTTGTGTAGCAACATCACAGATTGTAGACATCACATTAAGAAATTTGTTTCATTAGTCTCCACTTTTGCTATGTTGTCTCTTCTGGATGAGAAAAGTACTTCATTAATAAGGGATTTTCTACGTTGTATTTGGGTTTTAATGTTTTCATGACAGCAATCTGACTGCTTTTATTTAAATTTAAAATATACATATCCTTTACACAGTTTCATTCTGAAAACTTAGTCAACCAAAAAACAAACCTATCAATACATAAAGATGCAATTAGAAGATATTTATTACCATATCGTTTATACCGACCAAAAACTAAATAAAAATAATCTATGAAAAAGTCTATCAATAAGAGAATGTTTAATAAGGTATGTAGTAGGCATTGGGCTAGTCTGGTTCTTATGAGATGCAGATGGCAAGACAGAATTAAATATGCAAAGATTTATTAGGAAAAATGCATATAGGAGAGAAAATTGGGTGGGAGCATCTGAAACTACCCTGCAGTCTAAAGAAAATTCAGCGAAGTCTGTGAGTCTGTGAACCGAAATAGCAAGAAGGTAAGTATTCCTTCATGCACGTGGACTCTCTGATACATACATTGATAAGCCATGAGGCAGGGAAGAGTTAATAATATTCCAAATATCTCCAAGTTTTCTTACTTTTATGACTGATGGTACAAGTCTGTCTACCAGGATTCATTTCTTCTTCTACAAACTCTACCCCAGCTTCAAAGTTTAGCTCAAATATTATCCTCAAGCTTGCTACTCGTGTACTATATAATTTCATTTCTACGATATTCTTGAAATAAAATTATAGAGATGGAGAACAAGGTTAGCGTTTGCGAGGAGTTAGGAATAGGAAGGGTTTGGCTATAAAGGCATAGCACAAGGGATCTTATGGTAATGGAATAGCTCTGTATCTGAGACCTGAAAACATTTATTAGGACATGTTAACATCACATGGTGGTAATATTCAACTGCTCAAGGGACAAACTTGCATAAGAGTACACACAGAAATATATATTAAACTGTTGAAATTTAAGTAAGCTCTGTGGATTGTACTAATGTCAGTTTTTTGTTTTTGCTGTTGTAGTTATCATTGGAAGAAACTGGTACACAGGACTGCCTGGTACATATTTTGCAACTTCTTGTGAATCTATAATTCTTTAAATATAAAAAAATTATATGTGTACAAAAAATGTGCATGGACAAATTATATGTAATTGCCCCAAATTGAAATAAAATCAAATGACCATCAAGAATAGAATGAATACAGGAATTGTAGCATTTTCGCACAACAGCAGTAAAGCAATGTTACATGCAACACAGATGATTTTCATAAATATAACATGTAATAACAAAACAAGTCAGTATATACTGTATTACATACTTTTCTTAAAAGTAACCTGTGTGCTGTATATCAGCATAGTGGTTATCCTTGGAAGGGTAGTGCGTGGTAAGAGGCATAAAGATACTAAAACTGTTTCATTTCTTGATTAGGTGCTGGTTGCATGGTACGTTCACTCGTAAAAATTCTCTAAGCTGCCACTTGCATGTGTTTTACACTTTAATAAAATATATATTTGAAGAATAATGGCTAAGGAAACCAGTTGTATATTTTTATCACATTTTGTCTGATGGGTAAGAGTGAATTAAGACTTGATTAAAAATAATTAAAAATACAAAGATTTTTAATTCTATGCTTTAAAAAACTACTTTGGAAAGTATACAAAATTAAATGACTATTTTTAACTCACTTTCTTTCCTAGTTAGGGATAAAAAACACTGAGCAGGTGAAGGATTCTTTTTTTTTTTTTTTTTTTATGGTGGCCTGAGAATCCAAATGGAATGATGAAACCCATAGAAATATATTCATATGTACTTGTATGTCTAGTCTATGACTTATATGTGTCCAGGCTTTGACAGATTATCATCAAAGTGACAATTGTTCCTGGAGAGCCCCAGTTGGGGCAAGTGCAGCTGAGGATGTTTCTTGGCACATATAACATTACATGGGACCCATGTAACTTGAGAAATGCTGCAGCTGTAAACCTTTCTCAGTTGAGGCAAGACAATGGAGTTTAAATAATTACTGTATAACAGCAGGTGCTAAGTTCCATATTAGGTAGGAATTGTTTATTTTGTTACTCTTCTCTCAGCCAAGGTAGGGTGATTAGTTTATTATTAGTGTATACTTAGCCAGAGATTTTATGGCTATAATATCAGCACAGATTTATAGGGTATAAGTGGTATACTGAAGATTCTTATGACTGTATTTTCCTGTTTAAAAAACATAAAAGCCGAAAAACTCAAGAGACCATCCTCTGACTAAAACATAAAGGTAATTTCAATACAGAATAAATAGTAAATCAGTGACAGCCCACGCAGTAAGCCTTTGGAGTTTTTTGTGAGATGTTGCCATGTTTTTCCGTGATTGCTTCTTGGGCATTCAAACTCACAAGTAAAATAAAGGGGAGGTCGGCTGCAGTGGCTCACACCTGTAAGCCCAGCACTTCAGGAAGCTAAGAAGGTGGATCACCTGAGGTCAGGAGTTCAAGACCAGCCTGGCCAACATGGTGAAACCCTGTCTCTACTAAAATAATACAACATTAGCCGGGCGTGGTGGTGAACGCCTATAATCTCAGCTACTCAGGTGGCTGAGGCAGGAGAATCACTTGAACCCAGGAGATGGAGGTTGCAGTGAGCTGAGATGGTGCCATTGCACTCCAGCCTGGGCAGCAAGAGCAAAACTCCAACTAAAAAAAAAAAAAAAAAAAAAAAAAAAGAGGGAAAAATAGCATTATAGTAAGAATCCAGATATTTAGATGTTTTTATAACCAGTTTTATCACTATCTTTTTGCATCTAAAAAAAAAAAAGAGGGAAAAACAGCATCATAGTAAGAATCCAGATATTTAGATGTTTTATAGCCAGTTTCATCACTATCTTTTTGTCTTATTTTGCAAGTCTCTCCACCTCTTTTGTCCTAAGTTTCCCTCCCACCAAAATATCAGCTCATTTTTCTAGTGTTACTATTGACTAATAAGTGACAGAAAAATAGTAGGTGTGAAATTTTTGCTTTAGCAAATTATCTGTTACATTTGCACAGCAGCATAGTGAGCACAATGGAGAAATATTGGCTGAATGAAAGTATAGCTCATTGGTTTGCACTTTGGTTGAATGAGGGAACGTGTATCAGAGAGCAGATTGTTGGTTCCATTAGCATCACCTTAGAACCTGCTGCTGAAGGGCTCATTCATTGGCCTAGCCCTGAATAACTCATTCCTCAATGGCTCGTATCCAAGTATGATCATAAGAGTCTCAGATTTGGAGTTGATAAGATGCTAAGAGGTAAAGCATACATATGAGATCATATTATCAGTTACTCAAAAGATCTAAACAGGACTGAGACTGGTGCCATTAGTCATCAAGGTAGGGAAAGGTGGAGATATTTGGGGAATTATAAAATCTTCCCTACCTCAGGGCTTATCAATATACATATCAAAGAGCCGAGATCATGCCACCACACTCCAGCCTGGGCAACAGAACAAGACTCCTTCTGGAAAAAAAAAAAAAAAGATTCCATGTATATGAAGGAATACTTGCCTTCTGTGCAGAGTCCACAGAAGCTGTACATATCTTTTCACAGAAATCAAATAAATCTAAGGCAAATGTATAACACCTCATGGTAGTGGGTCTGCAAAAGACAGCTTAGGAAATTTTGGATGAGCATTGTTGATCTATTAAGTTCAACACATTAACAACATAATGTGCCTATCAAAAAACAGCAATAATCTTTACATAGTATCCAAAGTAAGAAAACTAATAGTCATATTCTACACTGGTTGGACAACATCTAGTGAGACTAGTTCATGGCTCCAGATAGGGGACTCTGATAAATTATGGTATATCACGTTATTGAGTTTGGTGAAGGAACTGAAGCCATGCTATGAGAGCACTATGGAGGTGCCGGCAGACGTATAGGGGGAAAACAGAGAGGACAGGATATGTATCATGAAATATTAGAGGAGCTATCAAGAATAAGAGTTATTTGAACGGGAAGTCCCTCCCTACAGAGTCAAGTTATAGGAAGGTAGCTTTTTAGTCAATATAAACTAAAAACTACTAACTATTAAAGACGTCAAAAGATTAAATGAGGCTGGGCACGGTGGCTCACGCCTGTAATTTTATCACTCTGGGAGGCCGAGGTGGGCGGATCACTTGAGGTCAGGAGTTCGAGACCAGCCTGGTCAACATGCTGAAACCCCGTCTCTACCAAAAGTACAAAAATCAGCTGGGCATGGTGGCAGTTGCTTGTAGTCCCAGTTACTGGGGAGGCTGGGGCAAGAGAATCGCTTGAATCCAGGAGGCGGAGGTTGCAGTGAGGCAAGATCATGCCACTGCACTCCACCCTGGGTAACAGATTGAGACTCTTTCTCAACAACAACAACAACAAAAAGATTAAGTGAGCTATCTTAAATGATACTCTCCATCTCTACTGTCACTACCTTTTCTAAGCCACCATGAACTTTGGCCTGGAGCCCTTCAGTAACAGCTTAACTTTCAAATCCATCATTGTTCCAATTCATTTAGCATACAGAAGCACGAAGGAGCTTTTAAAAATGTGTATCTAAAGTAGCTTAAACTTGGTAAGCATCTTTCCTTCTAACCCGAGCTTCCTTCTAAAATATTTGGCAGGCCTTACAAGGCCTTCCAGCGTACGGTTTCTACTCACCTTCTCAGCCTTGTCTCTGCGTCACTCACTCCCTCCATCATTTCACCTGTGACTGCAAGGACTGTGGACTTATTCTTCAGTTGTTCAACGCTGTCTCTTACTACTCTACTCAAGAACACCTACATGTATTCATGCATTTCAGAGCTCAACTAACAGTTTCTCAGAGAGGCTTTGCTAGGTCCAATCCCCTTGTGTCTTTCATGTTCTGTCATATGTATTTATAAGATTCCATCTGTTTGTCTCTCCAACTGGATTATTTACAAGCTTCATGACATCTGGAGCCTTGTATCTCTGTTTCCTGTGTCTCACCCAGTGTAGATGCCAATATATTTATGGATTAAATGTGGCAATATGTAATATTTTAGGACTTTTCTGCCTATATGACATATAGGGCCTGAATTGAGTGAGATTCTCTCTGGTTTTCAAAAAATTCAAAGAATAGGAAGCCAATAAATAAATAAATAGTATTCACTGCTTCTGGCAAAAAAGACAGTGCAAATTAATGTCATATTTTTGTGAGCACGAATTTTCTTAGTGAATTATAGATCATCCGTCATCTTATTACTCAGAGTGTGATCCATAGACCAGCAGCATCAGCATCACCTGGAAGGTTGTTAGAAATGCAGAGTTTTGAGCCCACCCAAGACCTACTGAATCATAATCTGTATTTTACCAAGACCCCCAGATGATTCAGAAGCGCTGATACACAGTATATTCATATTTATACTATTAATAATTTAAAATTATTTATGTTTTTCAATATAATCGATATAATAGAACATACCAGTGGAAAAAATAAACTGGACAACTGATAGTTGATTTCCATCACTGTCTAATGAATGTTACTTATAAGGGAATGCACAGGTCATGTTCAGCTACCCTCATGATCAGGGCAAGTTTATCTGACCACAAAGCAAAGAAACAAACAAAAGCCTTCCAAGTCAATTTGATAGAAAAAGCAGATGGCAAACAGCCTCACAGTTTAAAATTTAGTCTGTAAGCCCATTTTGCATGATGATGTGTAATACAAGCAGCTAGTTTGTAGCCTGTCATTTGGTATATACCTGCAAAACAGACATTTCTGAAAACCGTTTCATTTCAGTAACTGTGTGGCTGTGTGCAACTGCCGTTATTGAGAATGATTTCTAATTATTTTGGCTTCCTTCTGGTAAATTACCAGAGAGAAGTCTAATTTACCATATGGTTTGCTGATACGCTAATATTCACAAGCCATCGTTAGATGCAGTTAATCTACAGCCAGGTGCTCTGTTTGTTCAGGCATATTGGAACAACCACTGATTAATATGGCTGAAGAGAGTGGTTAATTTTATTAGTCACTAAGAATTCTACTGTGAATAATCTTATTTGCTTCATGTGAACATTTATCAAAGAATGTGCAATCCAGAGAATATATTTTAAATGCAGGCTCCCCTTGAAACTCATACCAACACTGGTAATGGAGTTCTACAACAGGCACTGGACTTTGTTCACTTTGCAGTCTGGGATTTGAGGAGTTCTTTTTCCCTACTATGTTTCTACTGCATTTTTATTAAGTGTTGCAGTTTTTTTCTGTCAACTTCACCCGAAGAGACATCAATCTTGCTCCCCTAAGGCTTAGAATCTAAGCCAGTCTGACAATACAACTCAGACGTGTTTCTAATAATCATTTAGAAGCTCCATGACAGAATCCTTTTTCCATTTATCAAGAACTATACACAGACATTTTGATCATTGTCGCAATTTAGAGAGCAGGTAACAATAAATGTGCTGAGAATCCCCACCTGCATCCAGTAACAGGTTCTGTTTGAGGTGCGAGCATTTAATGAAAACAGAAGAGTTGGAATATAGAGTGCATTTTTCCACTTTCCCCTGCTCACCCATAAGGTTTCACTCACTCCTCCTTCTCCCTTCTTTATGATCCTTTTTAGATTCTATTTTCCTTTATCCCAAAAGGAGTAGTAGAGACAAGCTAGAAACAGAATTTAAATATCTTTTAGAATGGATGGCATTCTAAATATATGCTTTGTTTCTTTTGATATCTATCCACTTTAAAAACTGCAAGCATTTGTTTTTACAATTTTACTATACTGTAAATTGTTGTTTAGGAAAAGAGATTGCATAACTTGGGGAAGGTCTGAATAATTTTTCAGTCCTCAGATATCTAAATTTTGCCCCATATCACATGTTATCTTGCTATTATAATAACTCTCTAAGCTCTTTGAAAATATTCCCAATAATGGAAAGAAATTTGGATATTCAGTACATATCTATTGCTAGTATGTGAAGAATCACATAAAATATGGGCAATGATTCCAAAACATATAAAAATAACTCTTTATTTCAATACGCCCTATCTGTGCTTATGCATAAGTCATAACCAATGTATTAGTATCCACTGCACTGGTGGCAGATAGAGCTTATGTTTCAGTCATACGGAAATGAGAAAGAGTTCTAGTCACCTCTTACCACTCTGACTTTGGGCAAATTGATCTCTAAACACTTCATTTCCCTCTGTACTGTGGGGATTACATCTCCCTTACGATACTTGTATCAGGATTAAATTAAAAATACCTATGTATCAGTAAGACTTAATGCAGTGCCTGCCTGTCAAAATAAACACTCAATAAAATGTAGTTATTGATATTATTTGTTTAGATATATTTAAACACAAAAATATATTCTTATATTCAAAACAACACAGCGTGTACCTATAGGTGCTTATTGGTCATTGAATTCAAACAATGACTCACTGGTGACCAAAACAAAGTTCTTTTTGGAAGCAACAAACCCACCCACAGGTATAATATTAAGGCTCTGTGAACCACACAATACTGCTTCATGTTTTAGTTGAATACTGCAATGGAAATATAAAAACAGCTAACAACAAGTTTTACTGTGTTTTTGTGTATGCAACTTTTATTCCAGAAAATAAAAGAATAAGTAGAATACTTGGCTTTCACAATTTTTGCAAAAATGTGTTTAAGTAAGAATGCAACAGTATATTATTTTTAAAATCAAAATAAAGGCCAGTGGGTTAAAAGACTAAAAAGCGAAAATTTTATAATTGTTCATAAGAAAGGGCGTTGCTGCAGATGTGACTCCAAACATACATCTATGCGCATGCCTACTAGAAAATAAGCAGTTACCAAACCTTCACAATAGGTGCAATTCCACTTGTCACAGATAACAATGTGTGAGAGATAGCTAACCGTAATTTCCTCCATTTTCATTATCTAGTATCCATTTCTGAAATGTGTATCCATTTGTTCCTCAGTACTTTCATGCTAATATTCTTTTTTAAAATCAATATACCATGATGGCAAAAGTAAACGTTTTAAAACTACACAATTATGTTGAGAAAGTAGAACTGTGTGAATCACTAGGAAGTTTTTTAAACTTCACATAATACAACTTTATGTTCCTCCTGAGCTTAAAGTAAAATAAGATTGATTACAAATGTAGTGATTCTAAAATATATAACAAATTATCCAGTTGCTATCTGCATATTCCTCTGGCCATCCAAAAATAGTATAAGCATTCAACATTAATTCTCACTACCTGAAAAAAATATCATGAGGACTTGGCTTTCCCATGTGGTAATTACTGAAAGCTATGAATTAAAAATATAATTGTTTGTGCTTGTTGGAATATTTGAGTTGTGGCTGCTGCATGAAATGGACTCATGAGTAGCAATGATTAATGGTAATATACAATTCTCCTGGAAATAATTAATATCTGGAGAATAAGAGACCAGACCAATAGTGTTTATTCTTCCATTTTCACTTATGATCAGAATAGCTTAATTTTACTTCTAACATGTTTTTACTTAAAATTTATGTATTTCAATTAATTTCCTTCATATATAGTGCATTTTTAGGTACAAAAATAATGATTACTGGTCAGAGCAGTTCTATGAAATACTTGAGTCTCTACTAGACTATTGTACTCTTGTTTTTCAAAGCGTGATAGAAAGGACAATAAAATGAAAGAAGTTAAAATGTGTGTTTTTCACTCCACTTAAAATATGATTTTAAATACTAAAATTTAAATTATGTGGGGTGTGAATAAGAGAGTTATTCAGTTATATTTGGGGGAATTTATATTTGATGAATTTTGGTTCTTTGTAGAGTTTTTTTGTTTGCTTGTTTTCTGGGTTTTTGTTGTCATTGTTGTTGTTTTGAGACCACGTTAATTAGCTATCCTAGGAGAAGAAATTAACTCACACTTCACCCACAGTGGGAATGGGGAAGGGAGATGTCGAGAGTCAATCACAACACTCTGGTTGGCAAAATAATAAATATCTGTGCTTTTGAAAGTGTTCAGGTTCATAAAATTTGCACCTTCTATTCATTGTTTGAACTGAACAGTTTAATTTTGCACAGGCTGTGTAACTATTAGCTATTCTAATGCTTAAATAGCAATCATGCTCACAAGTTGTCAATATTCCTATGCTGAAGTTACTATATCTGTTAATCTCGATACTTAAATGACATTGGTTGTAAGGATGTTGAAAGAGTAATGTCTCTTTGTTGGCTTTCTTCCAAGAGAACTGAAAGGATCATATATTTTTTGGTATTTGCTTCAGTTCTCCACTTTGCAAGTCTCAGAAGTTTGATTTTTATCATCACAAAACAGATTATTCTAAAACATTCGTACCAATTCACTCGCATGAAATGAACTAGAACTAAATTGTCTAATTTATTAGCTTACATGGAGGAATACATCTGCCAAGGGGAGAGAAGATGAAGATATGCATTCTCTGGCCAGAACATTCCCTCGCTGTTCAAAAAGGCATTAGAAACCAAATTATAATCAAAAGGTTGCTTGATGATTATGTAATCAGAACAAGAAAAGTTATTTGTAAGATTTGTATATTCAGTGGCACTAAACCATAATGGGAGATGGCAGTCTCCACAGCTCACTTGATATCTGTCACTGGGAGGGATTCAGTCTTTGTCAGAGCCCCGTCTTCCAGAGAAATAAGCCTGTCTCTTTGGTGCTTTGCCAACTACGGCTCTTCTGACTGACCCAGTCATTCACTAGCTTTAGTCTAGTCTTGCTGTGTTCAGAGGGTCAGTCTGTGCTTCTACGTGGGTTTCATGACTTTTTCTAACTCAAATCAGGCTCCTTCTATAATTGGAGAGCCAGGAGCAGTTCCATCCTCTGTTGTCAAGTTCCAGGAGAAGTATCCCTTACACCCAGCAGAGACTTACTGAATAGGCTGGTAAAATCAGAATCACTATCTTAAATGAATCTGTCTGGAAAGTGATAAATAATAAATTTCAACTGCACTTTAAAGTTAAATTAGTTCTATTCAATGTATTGTCTCGTATGATAAAATAGCACTATTTTTTCAAACTGAGGGGAGCCGAGGGAGAACAATTTAAGGAAAGAGTACACTATAAATCAGCATGAAATCTCTTTTAGATATATTGTTCTTTTCATCGTAAAAAAAGTGATACATTTGTCTTAGATTTTGGCTTTGTTTTTTTATTTTAGTTTTTATTGTGTTTTTAAATGTGGCAACCATGAACAAAGCAATCACTTGGTAAAGAATATTATCATTAGAATTCTCTGAGAGGCGATTACAATGTCAGGCAGTAGGCACTGCACTGTAAAGCGTGACTGTGTAGAATTTGCAATCAGTGCAAGGAACAGTTTCCTTTAGTTTCAGAGAAATTATAGCAGAACAACTATGTAGCATGTAAAGAAAAGCATTTCTTGTAGAACAGAGAATTGTTAAAAGCAGAGATGGGTGTGAAGGGTAATGGAGACCTTCCCCCACAATAGCCAAAGGCACTCAAAGTCAATGATGATTTTGCAATGCCTCATGTGGATGATGTAATCTCTACAACAACTCAAGTGAGACAGATAGTTTCTTATTGCCAATGTGGAGAGTCCTTATTTCCATTTTTTACAGAGGTAAGAGAAGTAGGACCTACAGAATTCTTATTTCACTCCACCTACACTTTTGGGTACTTGCTTCTGATCATTTAGCTATAGACTATTTGCTGACTGCTCTTCCCCATGGAAGCATATCTCATGCACTGTCCTGAGATTCATGTCTGTGGCTTCATTCGCTCACTGGACATTTCCACTCAGATGTCATGTGAAAACTACCAATTTATCATTTCCAAAACTGCGCTTGTCTTTTTCGTATGTACTCCTGCCTTACTTGACATGTTCTTGACTTCAGTTAATCATATGACCATCAATACATTCTCTCAATAATATGCTCGGTCATCCTCTACTCTTCCCTGTACCTTAGCTCAGCATCCAAATTCAGCTGACTCTATCCCACAAATGTGTTCTGTATTTTACCTCTACTCTCCTAAGATGCTGCCACTGCTTTTGTGTTCTAATCACCAGCTTCCATGACCTAGCTTCCCCCTCATTAGTCGTATCCAACTCTAGTATAACCTTTATATTTTACCCCAGTGAACTCATAAGTAGAAAATCTGATAGTGAGACTCCCCCACATGAGAAAATCACCAGTCTCCCTTAGAATAGCATGTCAAGCCCATGGCAGAGACTGGCCAGCTATTTGTCATTTTCCTTTCCTCCTGGGCAGACAATGAGACTACATTGCCAAGGCTTCCTTGCAATTAGACATGGCCAAATGACTGAGTCCTAGTCAATACAATAGAGGCAGAAGTGATCTAACCCATTTCTGGGCCAGGCTGCCAGCTCTTTATTGATGCCTAGCACTACATCAGAAACTGTAAGTTAAAGATGAGGGTGCTTCCACCAGTCAGGATCCCTGAAAGATCAAGTTGGCCAGGGCCCCCACCCAGCACAACTAGGAATGTGCATTTTGGACTATAGGTGAATGAGAAATCACTTCTTTATTCTTAAACCACTAATATCTTAGGAAGTATCTATTACAGCTGCTATTATTACTTTAACTGGTCTAAAGCTTAAACATCCTTCCTAGCCATACACATTCTGGCTTAGTCCCAAATCATCCTGCATAGCCCTGTGCTCTGCACTATTACCATACTCTGCATGTTCACTCTCCTTGCCTTAAAACGCTTGAAAGACTGCGAGTCATCCTTCAAAACTAAACTCAAATGTTACTGTTGAAATGGTTTCCAATGTTCCTGGGATCCTGTGAATATACGTATCTCAGCATTTACTATAGGGTGCATAACTATGAGGGTGATGATGTTATAGAAAAATTATTGAGGGCAAAAACCATGCTATGAATGAACAACAGCTAATATCCTGCAATTGTTTTTCAATAAATTTTGTTAAATGAATGAATAAATTAAGTTCTACGTACTAGGATTTTATAACAAAGAGAAAACAACCAGTAACTAGAGTTTCTCTATGAAAATCATTCTTCATTTTGGCAGGCATATTTGAATATTTTCTGAAAATATTATTCACAAATCTTCTAGGTATCATATGTAAATAGCTGTCTTGTTGTTTTCTAGGTATGGCTGAGACTAGAATACATCTTCCTTGTCTGTGTCTACAATTTAAAAATTTTTGAAACTACTGAGGTTCACTTTTCTAAAGCTTTTCCATGCACTGTTAAGCAGAAAAATGAAGAAAGTAGGTCAGGTTTCTGACCTGTTAGCCTTGCTTTAGTTGTATTCTTACACAAAGACACTGGCAAGTGTTTAAAATGCAGAAATATGAACAGAAAGTACAATACCAATGGCAAAATCTTCCTCTCCATTTATATATTTTGTTGTTCACACAAAAGAATGATTTTGACAGTATGTTGTACCCAAGAAAAAATAGTTCAAAATGCTGCTACAGGCTAGAGCTTCATATAAAACAGACTCATGCTTCCTGGTCTAAGATATTTTACTTTTCTTTCCCGTGTAGCGTCAACTAAATAATCCAATGAAGTGCAATTTCTATTCAGAAATCATGATTCTTTTATTCTAAAGTAATAGAAAATATGTAATAAACATAACACAATCTTCATCCATCTCTTTATGTAATGTTCAAGGAACTAAATCATTAAATCTTCCATTGCTGATTTTTCCAGGATGGGAAAGATTTACCACTCTATTCATTAATGTTATTTCATATACATAGTCAAATATATATACAGCTGCTTACTAAATTATCTTAATGATGATACTTGTCTCAGAATCTCTGACATAATGTAAACTTGATTCAAAATAAAGTGTAGGATACATAGCTGTTTTAACCTGGCTTATTCTATACTCAAATACAGATTCAGTGCCTTAAAATACTGAATCATCTTTATTATCTTTACTGAAGATGTCAAAAAGATCTTGATTGTGGTTAAGAGAACTTCTGAATGTTCAGGGGTCTTTCAGTATTTTGGGCTGGGAAAAAAGAGAAATTATAACTTTATATCATTTCATCCACACTTATTTTGTCTAACTTCATTTGTTATATTATCCTAAGTCTTGATATATTCTTCCAAGATCTGCTCCCCATTCTCTCCTAGAAGTCTTCTATCTCTTTCTTGAAAATTTAGTTAGCTTTTATTATATGTAACCAGCTATTTAATCTTTTCATGTTTGTTGTCTAATATGAGTAAGACTAACTTTCACTAGAACTTAGTTATCCAAATAGCATTGGATTCCAAACATATGCATTTATTCTATTAATGATGTTAAGTCTCAAAGCTGTTATCCACATAAGATCCTTCTGAATCATTTGGTAAAAGTGTTGGCAGGGCTGTATTCTTTCTGGAGGCTCTAGAGGACAATCTGTTTCTGTGCCTTTTCCAACTTCTAAAGGCTGCCCACTTTCTATGGCTTGTGGCCTTTTCTTCTGTCTTCAAAATCAGAGATAATGGACTGTGTCCTTCTCATGCTGCTATCTGTCTATTTCTCTTCTGCCTTCCCTTTCTTCACTTTAAAAGACCTCTGTGATTACACTGGACCCATCTGGATCATCCAGGATAATCTCCATATTTTAAAGTCAGTTAAATAGAAACATCAATTCTATTTGCAACCTTAATTCTTCTTTGCCATGTTGTATTATTCTGTTCTCATGTTCTAATAAAGACATACCTGAGACTGGCTAATTTATAAAGGAAAGAGGTTTAATTGACTCACAGTTCCACATGGCTGGGGAGGCCTCACAATCATGGTTGAAGGCAAAGGAGAAGCAAAGTTACATCTTACATGGTGGCAGGCAAGAGAGCATGTGTAGGGGAACTCCCCCTTTTTAAAACCATCAGATCTCATGAGACTTATTTATTATCACAAGAACAGCATGGGAAAGACCTACCCCCATGATTCAGTTACATCCCACCAGCTCCCTGCCATAATATGTTGGAATTATGGGAGCTACAATTCAAGATGAGATTTGTGTGGGGACATAGCCAAACCACCACTGTCCCCTCCCAAATCTCATGTCCTTACATTTCACAACAAATCATGCCTTCCCAACAGTCCTCCAAAGTCTTAACTCATTTCAGCATTAACTCAGAAGCCCACAGTCCAAAGTCTCATCTGAGACAAGGCAAGTTCCTTCTGCCTATGAGCCTGTAAAATCAAAAGCAAGTTAGTTACTTCCTAGATACAAGGAGGGTACAGGCATTGGGTAAATATTCCTGTTCCAAACAGAAGAATATTTGGCCAAAATTAAGGGACCACAGGCCCCATGCAAGTCTGAAATCCAGTGGGAAAGTCAAATCTTAAAGTTCCAAATTGAACTCTTTGACTTCATGTCTCACATCCAGGTCATGTGGATGTAAGATGTGGGCTCCCATAGCCTTCAGCAGCTCCAATCCTGTGACTTTGCAGGGTACAGCCCCCTTCCTGGATGGTTTCATGGGCTGGCATTGAGTGCCTGCAGCTTTTCCAGGTGCCCAGTGCAAACTGCTGGTAGATCTATCATTCTGGCATCTGGAGGATGGTAGCCCTCTTCTCACAGCTCCACTAGGCAGTGCCCCAGTGTGGGTTCTGTGTGGGGACTTGGACCCCACATTTCCCTTCTGCACTGCCCTAACAGAGATTCCCCATGATGGCTCTGCCTCTGCAGCACACCTCTGCCTAGACATCCAGGCATTTCCATTCGTCTTCCAAAATTTAGGCAGAGGTTCTCAAACCTCAATTCTTGATTTCCATCCACCTGCAGTCTCAAAACTATGTGAAAGTTACCAAGACTTGGGGCTTGTGTCCTCTGAAGTCATTTCTTGGGCTGTACCTTGGCACCTTATAGCCACAGCTGAAGCAGCTGAGATGCAGAGCACCAAGTCCCTAGGCTGCACACAAAACGCGGGCCCTAAGTCTGGCCCACAAAACCATTTTTTCCTCCTAGGCCTCCAGGCCTATGGTAGAAGGGGCTGCCACAAAGGTCTCTGACATGCCCTGGAGACATTTTCCCCGTTGTCTTGGCTGTTAATGTTCAGCTCCTTGTTACTTATGCAAATTTCTGCAGTAGGCTTGAATTTCTTCCCAGAAAATGAGGTTTTCTTCTCTGTTGGTGCAAATTTTCCATACTTTAATGCTCTGCTTTGCTTTTAAACATAAGTTCCAAATCCAAACCATATATTCATGAATGCATTAAACTTTTAACACACCCAAATTACCTCTTGAATGTTTTGCTGCTTAGAAATTTCTCCCGCCATATACCCTAAATCATTTCTCTCAAGTTCAAAGTACCACAAATCTCTAAGGCAGGGGTGAAACGGCACCAGTCTCTTTGCTAAAACATAGCAAGAGTCACCTTTATTCCAGTTCCCAACAAGCACCCCATCTCCATCTGAAAACATCTAAACCTGGATTTCATTGTCCGTATCACTATCAGCATTTTGGTCAAAGCCATTCAACAAGTCTCCAGGAAATTCTAAATTTTCTCACATCTTCCTCTCCCCTTCTGAACCCTCTGAACTATTCCAACCTCTGCCTGTTACCCAATTCCGAAGTAGCTTCCACATTTTTGGTTATGCTTACAGCAGTACCCCACTCTACCAGTACCAATTTACTGTATCACTCTGTTGTCACACTGCTAATAAAGACATACCAGAGACTGGGTAATTTATAAAGGACAGAGGTTTAATTGACTCACTGTTCCACATGGCTCAGGAGCCCTCACAATCATGGCAGAAGGCAAATGAGGAGAAAAGTCACGTCTTACATGGCAACAGGCAAGAGAGCATGTGCAAGGGAATTCCCCCGCTTTTAAAACCATCAGATCTCATGAGACTTATTCACTATCACAAGAACAGCACGGAAAAGACCTGCCCCCATGTTTCAATTACATCCTACCATGTCCCTCCCACGATATGTGGAGATTATGGGAGCTACAATTCAAGATGACATTCAGTTGGAGACACAGCCAAATCATATTATTCCACCCTTTTTTTGTGGAAATATGACATATTCAGTTTCCAAGGATTAGGACATAGCCTTTGGGAGGGCCATTATTCTGTCTACCACAAATAGTACAGGTATGGGTTGCAAAACTGACATACCTGGGTTACACGTCACCACAAATTATCTAGCTTTTCCACTGTAGTGCTCTTGTGGGGAAAGTAGGACCTCCATCATTGGGTTATACAAAAAATAATTTTTAAAAATGAATCTAAAGAGGGTTTTTAGGACTGTGACTGACATATAGTATGATTTTAATAAATGTTAGTTATTATTAAAATTTTGGTAATCACTTGACAGTACTTAAATTGTTTGACAAAGTTATTGAGCAAAAGCTTTCTTCTTTTCATTCTTTTTTCTTTCTTTCTTTCTTTTTTTTTTTTTTTTTTTTTTTAAGACTGGGTCTGACTTTTTAGCCGAGGCTGGAATGCAGTGATGTGATTATAGCTCAGTGCAGCCTTGACCTCCTGGGCTCAAGTGATCCTCCCACTGCAGCCTCCTGAGTATCTGGGACTACAGGTATGTGCCACTATGCCCAACTATTTATTTATTTAGTTAGTTTTATTTTAGAGACATGGTCTCCCTGTGTTGCCCAGGATGGTCTCAGACTTCTGGTATCAAGCAATCCTCCCACCTCAGCCTCCCAAAATGCCAGGATTACTGACATGAACCACCACACCCTGCCAAAAGTTTTTTATTTATGTCATATATGATAGTGATGATGGTTAAGCTGTAAACTCAAGGTCTTAAAGACTTTGAAAAATAAAAAATAATAATTGTACAGTTCAAGAAATAAAAGCTAATTTGAAAATTGCTGTTCTAATAGAGAATATTCTGTAAAGGACTTGCCCCCTTTGCCTAATTACAATGGCCTCCTAAGGAAACCTGTGTCCCTTTGGTATTGTCACTCACATATGTATAAACTGCAATGTTCGTTAACCCAGAGCACAGTTTTTCCAGTCTTAATACATGTTCCCTATATTAAGCTCTGGGACTTTTCCTTCCTGTTACAAAAATAATTTCATTTTGTAAATACTTTGTGGTAGTCTCAAAATACTTTAAATACAGCCAGAGTCTCTTTAAAGCCCCAATACCCAAAAGTAGGATCTTCCAAAAAGCATCATGCACTTAACGGAGAGTGCATTTTTGCTAGCTTTAATCTGTAAGTAAACACTGCAGACAGCTGTTCTTATTGCATGAGGCTGTGTATCACAACACAGTTTCAGGTCTCTAAATCTCATTAGTTAGCATGCCTCCCATTCCTATTCCCATACTAAGCTTTGTCGTTAAGAAAATTGGTTCATCTCCTTCTCTGTTTCTTTGCCTATCTTGGATTTTTCAGAACACATATGTGCATTTTATTTCATTTTATTTTAAAATTATTTCCACTGAAGTCCCTCTACTTTATACCTTCCAAAAATTCACCAATGCTTCCGTCTCATTAATAACATCCTTTTATGATTTCCAACAATGCTATGGATTCTTCTCATGTTTGTTTCGTTTATTGTTTCTATGAGATTTGAAGAATGTGAGCTTCATCCTCAACAGGATCAAAAGTCTAAACCTCTACATTTTATTTCAATATATGTGCAAGTTAAAAATTTATTTGAAACAAGCATACTCACATTTTTGAAAGAGCAATATATTTTCATTAACATAACTTAATGATACTATTGAAAATAAATGTATATTAAACAATAATCTCAAATTTTTCTGATGTGTATCATACTGAGTAATAATTATATAATGTTTTTGTATTTAATGAAAAATAAAATAAATTGAGGTAATTATCAAGTTAAAATTAGCTCCCAGGTTATCGTTTAATTTCAAGAAGAAAAATACCAAATCAAAGTTGAACACATCTCAGAAATACTTTAGACTTTAAGCATTAATTTTTCACCTTAGATTTCTTCTTTTGGTGAGATTAAGTGCAAGCTATTATCAAACATATAACTGTAAAATTATCTATGTGTATTTCATATCAGACTCCAAAGACTTATACTGCTATCTAGTGGCTACATTGAGTAATATAAAATTATTAACTAGGTAATCCTGCTCAAAATGCATAACACTACACCATTGCCATTATATTTTTGAAAATAAGATTGGCTTACTGTTAATCTTCTAAGAACATAAGCTCTAAAAATTGCACTTGATTTGCTTATGGAGGACAAGGTAAAAGTTCTTTCATTGTGAATGTAGTATACTTTATGAATAAATGTATTGTTTAATAATGAATAAAATAATGTTTAAGGATGGAAACACTGAACAAAAAAAAAACAAAAGAAAATCAGATAAACACTAGAACAACCCCTAAATAATGAATCACTCTTTCTGATAATAAAAACATAGCTTCTTCTCAATATATAAGACCTTATCCTTGACTTTTAAAAATTGCCAGATTTTTACATGTTTACCTGAGGATTTTCTAGTGATGGTACAAACTGGGTTACATTTTAAGCAAAGCTATTTACAGGGCACATAAAGTTCAAATAAATTCTAAGGTAACCTTTTCAGTTTATTATTTGTATATTGGGAATTCACTTTGTAAAGGATAATTGAGAGTTCTTAAAACCTAAATTATTCACAGTGAAGAAAAAGAGGGAAAGTTGCCATGTTAAGATGTGATAACCAATGTGAGGATCAAACAGGCAAAATGTAGTCATTAGTTGGCATAGCTTTTTAAATGGCTGTACCACATTTACATTATTGAAAAGATCACTTGAAAAGGATGATTAATAAGGAAAATAATATATTCCCCAAATGTCGAGATTTTGAAATGGGAGCATTCCCTGACCCCTCTCACAGGACGTGCGGCAGGAGTGTGGCTTGTCTGTTTGGCCACCATGCACTCAGGGACACACGGAAGAGTTAAAGGATGGTAAATGTGGGGAATTTTTTTTGTCAGTTGGAGATGGCTCTCAGCAGGATTGATGGGGAGCTGGAAAGGGGTTAGAGTGGGAAGATGATCTCCTGGAGTTTGGCCGTCCCTTGGGCGATCCCCTCTCCGACCATCCCCAGTCAAACTCCCCTCACGTTCAGATGCTCCTTCTCCTTTCTCCTTCTCTGCTGCACTGTTCTGCCACTCTTTTGCTTCTCTGCTCTGCTGCTTGTCTGCTCATCTGCTTGTGGAGCCTGGGGTTTGGGGTTTATATGGGTACAGGATAGAGGGGTGTGGCAGGCCAAAAGGCAACATTTGGGCACAAAAACAGGAATGTTTGTTCCATTTAGGGCCACAGGTTTCCAGGCTTGAGGTTGGGGTCTTTACCTAGGGACCACCCTCTTCTACCCAGTATTTCCCTGCCTCCTGTCCATATCAATTTGACAGCACTGTCTCCACAAAGAGGGGCCAGGCAAATGTTTAAATATTATTGTTCATAGGAGGAAGGCTAGTTCTCCTCTTTAATACCTGAAAATTGTCTTTGCTACCCAAATACATCCCCTACTCACAGATATGGATTGAACATATATGTGTGCCCACAGATGAGTATGTGC
Organism: Macaca fascicularis; assembly: GCF_037993035.2. Taxonomy (NCBI): domain Eukaryota; kingdom Metazoa; phylum Chordata; class Mammalia; order Primates; family Cercopithecidae; genus Macaca; species Macaca fascicularis. The sequence goes on along the minus strand of NC_088377.1, from coordinate 141,373,193 downwards.
ATGATCACAGAGTTCAGATTGTTACCTAGGCTACAAGGTAGCTAAAGACATTTAGTTTTTCTCCTAGGGCAGTTTAACCCTAATTACCCTGAAAATTAAATAAATCTTAGGAATTTGACATTTTCTGGAAATAGCCCTTTGATATTTATAAACATGTTAAATGCAATACAATTCACATAATGCTCTATAAAAATGTTAGTACATATTTTAATCATAATTTTTACTCCTAAATGTTAAAATTTGTTATACTTATCATGGTTATTATTTTGGGTGTCTTATGGACTCCTTAAATTCAATCAAAGGATTTAAATGAAGATCATTTAGGGTTTCTGTAAGTTTTTACTTACAAATTATTCATCAACATTTTTCAAAAATAAGGCAATTGCACAGTACAACAAAGGATGATTTACAAATTTTCAATAGGACTGAAATCATGCCTGTGTAATGAAGAGCTTCATGATGCTACTAATAATTCAATTGCTCTGAAGATACTGGAATACATCCTGAGTCAAGTGTCACCAACTACTTCTCAAACATAATGATATAAGAATATTCCAAAATCATTAAATTCTGAGGTAAAGGCTAACTTAAATTGTTTAGTGAAACCTCGTGGAAAGTATCTGTTGGACCAGTGAATGCATTTGACAGATTGTGTGCTAATAGAAATGCCAGCATGTGATTACTTCAATTAAAAATCCACTGACTCGGCCATGTCTTTTGTGAACCTCTTACAAATATGGAGAGTAATCATGAGCAACAGTGCATGACATGACAAGTTCTGAGGAGGTTTACAACAACTTCCATTATATGTATATTATTTTTATATTAATACTATAATAATATGACTTAACGTTACCTTTAAAGTGAATGCAATATATATATATGATATATAGTGTATATATTTATCATACATATATTATATACACACACACACTAGAGAGAGAGAGAAAGAGAGAGGAGAGGTACTCCAAATAATAAGTGCCATCTAGTAACAATCATCTTACCTTCTTTATATATAAGAATTTCCATAGCTTGATATAATTGTTCCACAATGTGTACATATATCAAAATGTCACATTGAACCTCATATTGACAGTTATCATTTTTCTATTAAAAATAAACACTTTAGCCTGGTGCAGTGGCTCATGCCTGTAATCAATCCCAGCACTTTGGGAGGCCGAAGCAGGAGGGTCGCTTGAGGACAGGAGTTCAAGAGTAACCTAGGCAATACAGAAAGACTCCATCTCTACAACACAAAAGTAAAAAACAGCCAGGTATGGTGGCACATACCACTAGGCCTAGCTACTCAGGAGACTAAGGCAGGAGGATTCCTGGAGCCCAGGAGTTGGAGGCTGCTGTGAACTATGATCATATCACTGTACTGCAGCCTGGACAACAGAAAAAGACTCTGTCTCTAAACAAACAAATGAACTTTTTTCTGTTGGGGTGCAGAGTAAAAAAAAGCAAAACAACAAAACAACTATATATATATTTCTATATAGAGAGAATTATATGTATATAGTTATACATATAGTTATATGAAAGAATTTCCAAAGCCTGCGAGTAAGTTTGAGGTTACCTATTCATTCATTTCAAATACTCAAATATTTTTAAGTGACGAAACATTCAAGATAAAAAGAAAGAACTAAATTATACTCAGCGGTAACTTTAGAGCCTTCAGAGACTAAAGAACAATTATATATACATATATATAATATATATGCATGAAATATATATCTCATATATATGTTTTAGTAAAGCAATCACTATTACTTTAACACAGTTTATTACAAAGCAAAGCTGTCATCCAGTGGCCCTTCTACTAAGAGTTGAAGTTACAATCTACATGAGATCTGATGTTGGTTGTGAAGTTGATTTCTGCTCTTATCTCCCTGTAAGAGTTTCCACCCACTGAGCTTCAATGGATTGTATGAATAATGGAAGTATAAATAGTTTCTATTGATATCTGAAATATAAAGTAAAAAAGAAAAATCACACATGAGAATGAGAAAATGTGGTTATTACTAAAATGTATGCTCTTTCATATTTGCCATCTCAGCATTTTGAAAATGAGACGTCAGTCTCTGAAACCAGGTGAGGAGGATCCCACCTTCCTCATCAGAAGAGGAAGTGATAACTCACACTGATCTCTGCGTAAATCGCCATTACTGGAATCAGATCATGAAAGAGAATATTTACCATTCATACCTTTGCTTTTAAAACGTTTGAGGTACAGTTAATAAATGTTTATATATTCACATTAGACTCAACCTCTTCACCTCATGCTAATGTTGTAAAAGTTTTTCATTCTACTGCTCTTATAATTAATACAAAATCCATGTAAAGATTATAAAGGTTTATTAGTTTTTCAAGTGAAGAAGGAAAACAGTATATCAGTTATGCCTACAACTGTGTATTTTTTTATTTATATCTCACTTGAAAATTGTGGGAGACAGCATTGACTTCCAGCTCTTGAGGGCTATGGTGAGCACGTGAGCAAAAATTTGGTAAGTTTGGCTTTTGTCATATATCATCCTCCTTTGTCTATTAGTACTTTGTCAATCATAATATAACAACACCAAAGTCATTAATATTCTTCAGCAAGCTTACATTTTAATTCTTTTTCTCATTGCTCAAAAATTATAAATAAGTCTTAGTATTATAATTTTAATAATATGTTAGCAGTTTATTTTCAAAGTTGGGAGTACTTGTCTAATAGAGTTATGACTTGCTTATTCAACTTTCAGGAAATATATTTTCTAATATTGCCATATTTCTAATATGATAAGCAATGGACTTATTTAAAATATATTTCACAAACTAAAAATAGTCTAACTTCTGTTTTGAACTTTATATTTTTAAAAGCATTTTATAAATGCAAAATAATTATTATAGTTTTTCTCTCCAGTTAAGCATTTTAAAATAACCAAAAGTAAATACTTACAATTATTTGATATCTTTTATTATGGAGATGTCAATTTAAAAAATCAGATATCTAAATATCTAGTATTTCTAGATATCTTAGTCCAGGGGAAGATAAAAATGATTTCAAAGCAACGTACCTTACACATGCGTACATTTTTAACAAAATGCTTGGAAACAAAGAGAATATACATTCTAGTCTTCTCACCCAGGATCACCTCACAACATCCTTCTGGATATTTTCCTCTTACTCTGCTCCACTCAAAGCACAAATTTCTTCAAAATGTAGTACTCTATGCATGTTGGTTGACAGCAACCCAATAAAGCTAGACACTTACGCCAAGGCCTGTGTTCAATTCAGCAGAAATGAACACTTAACACACCATTAAGCCAACCATTAAGGCCGCCTTGTTCTCTCTGCTTGGATGCTGCCTAACCTGCCAGGAAAAGGCCCCTCGAGTGCTTCCAGTGAAAGAGGCACATCACAGCAGCAGAGTGATGGATTCAAAGCACAAATAAGAGCTCCAGAGGGTGATTGCTAGGATGGAAAAGCAGGTGGCTGCTGCCCTAATATTCTCTGATTCTGTTTAAGAGCAAGGTTCAAAAAGAAAAATGCACACACAGGGAATGGACCAATCACTAGAAAATAAATATTTAGATAACTCTTTTCCATTGTATTCAAAAACATTCTCTTAAGAGTTTCTATGTCTATGACTTAGAGGTAAATTTCCAACAAGCTATACTGTATGTATGGGTGTGTGTAAAAATGTACCCAAGGTGTTTATTTTTTCTTATTGCCACTATAACACAGTCTATAACAATTTAACAAATGAAGCAAGGTAATTATTCTTCTCACTGTTAAATTACCTTCTTGAGAGTAGGCTGGGTTCTTTCTATGATTTAACTTACTAAATATTAACAAAAATCATTTTTTTATTTTACAAATTAGGAAATAAAGATGTAAAGATGTTAAGTAAACTTATCTGAATATGCAAAACTAATAAAAATAGAGTTTTCACCTAAGATCTATCTGATATTATGCCCTGAAGCATCTGTCATTCACATAACATCACATTACCTCTACTCAAAATTTGTTATCTAATCTTTGATAGCTATAAACCAAGTTGTTTCATTTGCTGAGACAAGGGTCTAAGTATCTATAAATATGACACTTGGTTTGAAATTGAGCTCTGATGATTTCACATTTAGTAACTTTATGGAAATATATTTTGCACACCATACAATTCTCCCATTTAAATAATACAATTTAATGGTGTTTAATAAAGTCACAGAATTGTTCAACCTCTACCACAATCAATGTTAGAAAATTGTCCCACTCAACAGGAAACCTCATACCCTTTTACAGTCATCCTACCATTTCCCACAACCTCCCAAACCAGCCATAGACAACCACCGATCTACTTTCTCTCTCCCTGCATTTGCCAATGCTAAGACACTTCCAATAAATAGAATCAAACAATATGTGGTCTTCTGTGGCTGGCTTCATTCACTTAGCATCGTATTTTCAAGGCTCATCCATGCTGCGGCATGAATAAGTGTTTCATTCTTTCTTATTGCCAAATAATATTGTATTGTATGACTATACAACATTTTATTTATCCATTCGTCTGTTGGGCATTTTGATTATTTCCACTTTTTGACTATTATGAATCATGCACCTATGGACATTCGTATATATGTTTTTACATGGACATATGCTTCCACTCTCTTGGGCGTATACCCAAAAGTGAAATTCCTGGGTCATATGGTAACTCTAGGTTTAACCTTTTGAGAAACTGCCAAAGTGTTTTTCAAAACTGCAACCCATTTTTCATTCCTAATTCTAGTTGCATGAGTCTTCACCTCTTTTTTCTTGGTCCGTATAGATAAAGGTTTGTCAATTTTGTTAATTTTTATTTAAAGAACCAACTTCTGGTTTTATTTTTTTCTTTTATTTTTCTGTTCTCCATTTCTTTTCTAACCTCATTTTTTCCCTCTTTCTGCTTGTTTCAGGTCAAGGGATGTTTGAAGATGGTAGGTCAATACATAGTTTTGAACATATAAATATTTTGATTGTGTATTTACATGACTGTCTTCTCATAGTCTGGATTCGAGGTTTTGGAAATCAGGAATTCTGACTTATTCACCTTTTTCTCAATTCCTATTATCTTTGCCACAAAGCACCGCTAAAAATATCAATAAACAATTAAAACCATGTTTTTAAATGCACTGAGGAACTAACAAGAAAATTGGGAATAATCAGAGAGTGAAAACAAAGTTAAATTAGAAAACTAGAAACAGGTAAGCAACAGGCCATTTTCACCTTGACAATAGCAACCAAACAAAGCAAGGAGAATCGAGCTTTAGTTTTCACTGACCTATAGGAGTGAAACAGAATACTGTGAAAGGTAGGAAATCTGACAAGGTACTCAAGGTTGGTCCAGTAAACTATATATACACCTGCTTCCCCAGGGCAACGGCAAGGGAAAATACATACTACAAACGTATCTATAGAACATTCAAAGCATACTAAAATAAAACATATTTTTGATTATACAAACATGTGGTAAAACTATGAAAACTATGATAGCAGGCAAAAGAATGATAAACACTAAATTCTGATAATGTTTCCTCTGAGCAGAAAGAGAATAGGTTACACAAAGATACATAGGGATTTTAAAGGATATGATAAAAGAATTTTTATAAACTGGACAGTAGAATGTAGGTATTCATATTATTATTATTATACATTTTAAATACATTTTAAATATTTGATATTTTACATCTGATTTTAAAAATTAAAAATAAATATACATAGAAGGAAGCCCATAGATCATTGTAAAAATAATATGAAACCTAAATAGTTGAATGACCAATTCAAGGTCAAATAGCTTGTTAACAAAGTCCAGAATTAAACTAAGTTTTATTTAATAAGTATGTATAAAACTTTTGACCAGCCATGGTGGTTCACGCCTGTAATCCCAGGACTTTGGGAGGCCAAGGTGGGTGGATCACCTGAGGTCAGGAGTTCGAGACCAGCCTGGCCAACACGACGAAACTCATCTCTACTAAAAATATAAAAATTAGCTAGGCGTGGTGGTGCGTGCCTGTAATCCCAGCTACTCGGGAGGCTGAGGTAGGAGAATCGCTTGAACCCAGGAGAGGGAGGTTGCAGTGAGCTGAGATCATGCCACTGCACTCCAGCCTGGGCAACAGAGAGAGACTTTTTAAAGGCCATCTACAAAATGGTATAATTTTATCACTAGGAAAAATGGCTTAAAATAGCAATAATGTAATTGGCCATATTCTGCTAACCATAACAAGTTTTATATCAATTAACATTCTTATTAAATGTCCTTAAAAATATAGCTACAATAATTTGCAATAAGATTTATCTACTTGTGGCTCATTTGCTACAAGTCCCCATTCCCAGGTTTACTTTTCTAGTCACAGAACATTCTTGAAAAGTTGCACCCTACTGTCTTGTTTTGTCAAGATGTGTAAGTAACTTTCAATATTAGAAAATAGTACCAAAAATTCATAAAGGAATATAATCCCTTCATATTTTCAAAAAACAATAAATCAACATACATATGATAACATGCATATGTGGACTTTTTGTGCAAAGAATCACAAGAGTTGGTAAATTTTCGTTATGCTTATTTTACCACAATTTTCAAAAGTGGTTTTAGTCAGTTGTGGGAGCTTAAAGAAATAGATCACAAAAGAAAAGTCAGACAAAGTTGATTCTAGCGTTGTTAAAAGGGCAGTTCTCAAAGGGCAGTTTCTGGACCAGCAGTATCAGCAACAACATCATTATCACCTGGGAAACTGTTAAAAATGCCAGTTTAGCAATTTATGTTTCAATGAACCCTCTAAGTGTTTCTGGTACTAGCTGTGAGAATCACTGATCTATTTTATATTCAGGACTGAGAGCTATCAACTTTAGGGCAGGGATTTGCAGCCCTAAGACATATTAGAATCACCTGGAGAAATTATAAGACATGCTGCTAACTGGGGCCCATCCCAAATTAACTTAATTAGAATCTCTGGAGGTGCAGCTGCTATGAAAAACAGTCTGAGGTCCTCAAAACAAATAAAAAATAGAGCTAACATATTATTCAGCAATTCCACTTTTCAGTATTTATAAAAAAGAATTGAATCAGGCTCTTGAAGTGATTATCTGCACTTCTATTTTCATTGCAACATTATCCACAATCGCTAAAGCGTGGAAGCAACCCAAGTGTTGACAGATGAATAGACTTTAAAAATTTACACACACACACAGGTATACTATTCAAGCTTTAAAAAAGAAAAAAAAGAAAAAAAAAAAAGGGATATTCTGGGCTGGTCGCAGTGGCTCACGCCTGTAATCCCAGCACTTTGGGAGGCCGAGGCGGGTGGATCACTAGGTCAGGAGATGGAGACCATCCTGGCTAACACAGTGAAACCCGGTCTCTACTAAAAATACAAAAAAACTAGCCGGGCGAGGTGGCGGGCGCCTGTAGTCCCAGCTACTCGGGAGGCTGAGGCAGGAGAATGGTGTGAACCTGGGAGGCGGAGCTTGCAGTGAGCCGAGATCCGGCCACTGCACTCCAGCCTGGGCGACAGAGTGAGACTCTCTCTCAAAAAAAAAAAAAAAAAAAAAAATCTGCCATATATGACAAGGATGCAAACATACTTGAACCTGGGGGACATTATGCTAAGTTAAATAACCCAGTCACAAGAGAACAAATACTGTGTGCTTCTAAAATAGACTCATAGAAGAGACAGCGGAATGGTGGTTGCCAGGAGCTTGGGGTTGGGTAAATAGAGAGTTGTTCAATAGTTACAAAGTTTCAGTTACGCAAGATGAATAAGTTCTAGAGATCTGCTATACAATATTGTACCTATAGTTAATACTGTATTATGCACTTAAAAAAATTTAAGAGGGTAGATCTCATGTTGAGTATTTTCACCACCAAAAGGGGGTGGGGGAGGCAAGATTTGTTTACTGCATTGACTGTTTTTGTGATGCTGGTTTCACAGGAGTATGCACATGTCCAAACACATCAAATTGTGTACAATAAATATGTGCAGATTTTTTGTACTTCAATTATACGTCAATTAAATAAACAGCTCCCCAGGTGATTTTAACATGCAGCTAGAGTTAAGAAACATTGCTCTAATGACCATAAGATGGTTTTGTTAAGGTCCTTAAAAACTCTAATCTTTAAGGCAGCCTTAGATGTGTAGAGTGATGCAGTGTAAACGAGTGATATGTATAGCTTAACTCCATCACCAAAATTACCGTTACTATGGATGTGGCTGGATGTTTTTGTTTTGTTTTGTTTTTGTTTTTGTTTTTTTGATACGGAGTTTCACACTCGTTGCCCAGGCAGGAGTGCAATGGCGCGATCTCGGCTGACCGCAAACTCTGCCTCCCGGATTCAAGTGATTCTTCTGCCTCAGTCTCCCGAGTAGCTGGGATTACAGGCATGCGCCACCGCGCCTGGCTAATTTTGTATTTTTAGTAAAGACGGGGTTTCTCCATGTGGGCCAGGCTGGTCTCCAACTCCCGACCTCAGGTGATCTGCCGGCCTCGGCCTCTCAAAGTGTTGGAATTACAGGCGCGAGCCGCCGCTCCTGGCTGGCTGGATGTTTTAAGTGTTAATCAGAGTCCATATTCCTTAAGGAAACTACTGATTATCATTTGATTTTTTTATGTACCACGTCTAGAGCTTAAAAAACACTTTGATCATATTACATGGAAGCAAATCTGGTCCTTTTCAAAAAAAAAGAGTTCACTTCAGATTAATAAATTGGCTTTTGAATTTGTTTTTTTATCCATCACAAGAATTTAGTTAATATAAATGTGGCCAGAGATGGGGCTAAAAGGCCTTAATTCTCTAGTGATAGCATCCCTATATGATCCTATATGTTTAATATTTTGTTCTCTACACCTACCATGTGGTATTTCATGATTATTAAGAAACAAAATGTTTTCAAGTCATGCAGTTTTCTTTTAATTTATGCTTCATAAATGGTGATAGTTACTATTTTCATCATTTCCTTTCTGCAAAAGGTAACTTTCATTGTAGATCTTCTCCCCAGTTCAAGTGCTTTTAATTCAGTATTATAAATTCTCCAGGACCCACCCTGTAGCACTATGCCCAGACTTGGATTTCACAGGCAATGCCCTTCACTCTGAGCCTTTCCATCTGCTTTTCTCCCACTCACTTGGCTTCCAACATCCTTATTTTATTTCCCACCTTTCACCTATAGAGCAGTGAACTGATTATGAATACCTATGTCTATTGATTAATCAAAAGACAGAGGAGGTTGTTATATAGCTTTCCTCATTTTAAATATATTAAGTGTATTTTAAAGGTTCCCTTTTAAACTCAATTATCTTTCCTTTTCAGTGTAATTTTAAAAAGTAAAAACCCATAGGAAACTTTTGACAAGAAACACTTTCAAGGCAGGTTGACGTCAGCATTTGTTAAAATTTCTCCAGATGATTCTAATGTGTCATTAGGGTTGCAAACTCCTATTCTAGAGTCCATAGTTCATTACCCTGGCTATACATTAGAATTACTTTAGATACCTTTAACTATACTTCTTGAATCCCACTCTTAAAGATCCTGATTTAAGCTCTGGAGGTGATTTGAATGTGCAGCCAGGGTGGACAGTTGCTGCTCTAAACCAGTGATTCTCATAGTCCCCATCAGAAACACAAGGAGTGCTCATTAAAACCGAAGGCACTGCGGGAGAAGATAGCTGGTTGTGGACTTCATGTCTACCAAGCAAGAGAAATAGAAACTGGATGCTACTCGTTTTATGCCTTATAGTTTCTGATTCTAGTCCCCAATATGTAATGAAACAATACAGTATGCAGTAGTCTCATATATTGGGACATCTGCAAAATGGAGACAGAACTTGTAAAATATGTCGAAAAAGTTTTTGGTTTCCAGCAAAACACCACACGAGTCTGTAACTTGCTTTCTGAGTATTATCTGATCTGATTCTATGGAAGGTATTTTGCAACTGTAAATTGTAGACAGCTGATAGCAATGCAAAATGATTGTAGACGCAAATTCTGTCTGTCTGGAACAAGTTCTATTGACTTTCCTTCTCCTCTACCAACCAACAGAAATAGAAACTGGATGCTACTTGTTTTATGCCTTATAGCTTCTGATTCTAGTCCCCAATGTGTAATGAAATAACACAGTATGCAGTAGTCTCATATATTGGGACATCTGCAAAATGGAGACAGAACTTGTAAAATATGTCAAAAAAATTTTTGGTTTTCAGCAAAACACCACACGAGTCTGTAACTTGCTTTCTGAGTATTATCTGATCTGATTCTATGGAAGGTATTTTGCAACTGTAAATTGTAGACAGCTGATAGCAATGCAAAATGATTGTCTGTAGACATGCAAATTCTGTCTGTCTGGAACAAGTTCTATTGACTTTCCTTCTCCACTACAAAAGAGGCTTGCTTTGCCTCCTTTTGTGCATTCAGAGCTGTTTTCTACCTTTTCTAAAATTATTTTAACAAATTTAGATTTTTTATTTTTTTAATACTGCAAATAATAAAGGACTGGCAATAGACATTTTTTCAAAGAATCTTTTGAGCCCAAAGGAACAAAAATTTCAAGGGAATTTTTAATTGTACCAGTTTGATAGTGTTTAACAAAAAATAATATTTTACATATTATGTGCCTATCCAGGTACAATGCAAACATAATAAACTAAATCTTTCCCAGAATCATTTCGTCCTAAATATAAACGTAGCAAAGATCTCCTGGTATAGTATATAGTCACATATTACTTACAAGGATTCAAAAAAATTTTTGAGACTAAATATCAGGATGAACCACTAGGTGGCAAAGTAACATTTGTTTTGTCAACTTTTTAAAAAGACTTGAAACCTTCCTTCAATGTTATTTGTAATTGAAATATGACGTTCACTGGATTCTGATTCAGTAACATTTTCTAAATATGCTCTGATTCAAATGAAACTATGTGGCTAGTTTTCTCAAGGAAAACCTATCTTCATAATACATTTTTAAAAAGAACACAAAAAGTTGTGTTGGATTGAAGCATCTATTCTGAAATCAAAGCTAAACTTGAATTTAACAGTTTTATATCTGATGTAACAAAATCCTCAAGTATTAATGGACCTTACATATCCCCTGGACTAAAAGTTCACCTTTAGACTGAAATGACCTTTAAGATTTTCCTGATCATTAATTATTTGTGCTCCTATTAAACATTTTGATTTAGAGAAAATATGCTCTCTCACAAGGCATATCTATTGTTCTTTCTTTAACATTATACCTTGGGGTTTTCCTTTTAAAAAAAATTGTTTATTTTATTTCAGTTCTGGAAAATGTGTAAAGATCCCATCACTAACCTACAAGAAAGCAAAGAATAAGGCAATATAAATAAAACCAAATATAAGAATAATAACACTAAGTGTAAATGAATTTAAATCCCTAAAGACCAAATTCATGGGTTGGGTGATTTTTCTAATCCAACTAGAGGCTTTCTATTTTATTTTATCTTTAATAAAGTGACACAGGAATGTAGGTGAATAGGAAAGTTATTTCAGAAAAAGATGGAACAAAAAGACAATATAAAAATAAAAATACAGGCTGGGCATGGTGGCTCACGCTTGTAATCCCAGCACTTTGGGAGGCTGAGGCAGGCGGATCACCTGAGGTCAGGAGTTTGAGACCAGCCTGGTCGACATGGTGAAACTCTGTCTCTACTAAAAATACAAAAAATTAACCGGGCATGGTGGCAAGTGCCTGTAATTCCAGTTACTCAGGAGGCGGCGGCAGGAGAATCACTTGAACCTGGGAGGCGGAGGTTGCAGTGCACTGAGCTCGCACCATTGCACTTCAGCCTGGGCAACAGAGTGAGACTCTTGTCTCAAAAAATAAATACATAAAAATAAAAATACAATTCTTAATATACATATTAACATGCTAAAAGACAAAGTAGGCTACATTGCAGTTATAAATAAATAGTGTAATTTTCAAAAAAGAAATCACACTCATAAACCTTTCCATGGTTAAAATTTTAGATCAAAATATTTCTAACAAAGAAAGACAGAACTTCTGGTAATGACAGCATGAAGAGGTCAGGTGGTCTCTTCCACAGAGAACAATGACAAGCACCAGACAAAAATATTAAAAGCAACTCTTTGGAGGCACTGAAAATGACCAGAGATAGGCAAAATCTTGAGAAGAATGTACTCGTGGAAGGATACTATTTCCTTGGTTAAGAGCTCTGAGTTTGTAATTTTCTTTCGGGAACATTCCTCAAACCCACCCTTTCCTTCAAGTCAGGAAGTAGAAATCAGCAGCCTGAACAGCTCAAGATGGCAGGTGATGGAATTCAGAGGAAGAGAGCAACTAGAAATTTAACAGAGAAATTCCGAAAGTGAGACAGAATCTGTCTATAAACTCTATCCAAGTCTCCAGCTGACCACTAAACTATGTATGCAGAGGGAAGATCCCATAAGCCTGATGAAAATGTAGGCAGAAACTAGAGGTGGGTGTACTCCTGAAAGACATAACTGCTCCTAGTGGGATTTGAGGGCTTGCCGCACCTCTGACCCACAGTCTTCCCCAACCTGCACACAGCTTAGGAAGCAGAAAGCAGAAACCTTTCAAGTTTGAGGTGTGAAAGAGCAGAAATTGGAACTGGCAGAGCAACTAGTTATTAAAGGGGGAGGGGGATAGATTTTGCTGTTTACAAAAAAAAAGCCAAAGTTCTCACAATAACAAGAGATTCCAGAATCACTGCAAAGTCTTATCTTAAAGGTCAATTTATTAAAGCAAAAATGATGAGACATGCAAACACACAGGAAAATATAACTCATTTTTAGAAAAAAAAAATAGCAGTTTCTGAAAGGTTCCAGATGTTGAATTTGACAAAGACTTCAAAGAATCTATTATAAATATGTTCAAATAATTAAATGAAAATGTCACTTTAATGAATAAACTAATAAGGAATTTTAACAGAGAAATAGAAGATATATGTAACTGAAACGAGAAATTAGATGTGAACAATAACAGATCTGACATAGCAGAAGAAAGAATCTGTAAATTTGAAGATAACTCATTGAAATATCCATTCTGAAGAACTAAGAGAAAAAAGACTGAATCAAAGTAAACAAAGTATCAAAGATCTGTGGGGTGGTATCAAATAGTCCAACATTTATGGAATTTGAATCCTAGAAACAGAGGAGAAAGAGTAAAATGTAAAACAACTTTTTGAATACAAAATAATTTAAATACCTTAAATTCTGTGGAAAGCATGTAGTTCCAAAAACCTCAACAAACCAAAATTAGTATAAATTCAAAGAAATCCACACCTAAACACACAGATGAAAGCCAAAGCTAAAGAGAAAATTCTAAAAATAACAAGTGTTTTTAACAACATTATTTATCATAGCAAAAAACTAGAAGCAATCTACATGCTCATCATCTGTGACTGGATAAATAATGACATACTTATATAGTAGAACATCATTCAAAAACCAAAAAGGAATAAATTGCTGACTCATGCCTGTAATCCCAGCAGTTTGGGAGGCCAAGGCAGGCAGATCACCTAAGGTCGGGAGTTCGAGACCAGCCTGACTAACATGATGAAACCCCGTCTCTACTAAAAATACAAAAATTAGCCAGGCGTGGTGGCGCATGCCTGTAATTCCAGCTACTAGGGAGGCTGAGGCAGAGAATCGCTTGAACCCGGGAGAAGGAGGTCGTGGTGAGCCAAGATGGTGCCACCACCCTCCTGCCTGGGCAATAAGAGCAAAACTCTGTCTCAAAAAAAAAGGGGGGGGAATTACTGGCACCATAACTTGGATGAAATCTCAAGAATACTATACTAACTAAAAGAAAGTACACACAGATGATTATATACTGAGTAATCACCTTTATAAAATATTCTAGAAAAGGAAAACAACCCAAAAAGCAAATCAGTGATTGACTGCAAATTGGGATGCAGGAAAGGATTGACTACAAAAAAATAGGAGAGAAATTTGGGAGTAATTATGATATTCCATATTTGATTTTGCACATAGTTACAATATTGTATTCATTTACCAAAACTCAATAAAAAAAATTTAAATGGCTGAATTTTATTGTCCATAAACTATACCTCAATATAATTATGAATAAAAATCACTACAGGTAATGGACACCCCTACATACATACTATGAAAGTGGAAGATCTTGAACTTAGTAGACATTAACAGGTCAAGACAGCAAAAGTAAGCAAAAATATAAAGTGAGATGTTTTAGACCATTCTTGCACTGCCATAGAAATACCTGAGACTGGGTAATTAAAGAAGCTTATTTGGCTTACAGTTCTGCAGCCGGCAAAGGAAATATAGAGGTATCTGCTTCTGGGAAGGCCTCAGGAAGCTTACAATCATGTGGAAGGCAAAGGAGGACCAGGCACATCACATAGTGAGAGTATAAGCAAGAGAGAAAGTGGAGGAAGAGATGCCACACACTTTTAAATGACAAGATCTCATGTGAACTCAGAGCAAGAGCTCACTTTTCATCAAGGGGATGGCATAAGCCTTCCCAATAATTCCTCAAAGGCTCAACTCACTCTAGCATTAACTCAAAAGTCCAAAGTTCAAAGTCTTATCTGAGACAAGGAGAGTCCCTTCCACCTATGAGCCTGTAAAATCAAAAACATTAGTTACTTCCAAGATACAATGGGAGGATAGGCATTGGATAAATACTGCCATTCCAAATGGGAGACCTTAGTCAAAAGAAAAGGGCTACAGGTCCTACGCAAGTCTGCAACCCAGCAAGGCAGTCATTAACTCTTACAGCTTCAAACTCTTAATATCATTTTATTTCATTTCCCATATTTAGGGCACACTGCTACAAGGCATAGGCTTCCAAGAACTTGGGCAGCTCAGCCCCTGTGGCTTTGCGGGATTCAGCCCCCAGGGCTGCTTTCAGAAGTTGGAGTTGAATGCCTGTAGCTTTTCCAGGTGCAGGGTACAAGCTGCTGGTGAATCTACCATTTCGGGATCTGGAGGACAGAGGACCCCTTTTCACAGCTCCACTAGGCAGTGATCCGTGGGGGACTCTGTGTCGGGAATCCAACACCACATTTCTCCTTGATACTGCCCTAGTAGAGATTCTGTATGAGGGCTTTGCCCCTGCAGCAGGTTTCTGCTTGTGCACCCAAACTTTTCCATACATCCTCTGAAATCCAGGTGGAGGCTCCTAAGCCTCAACTCTGTGCACCTGCAGGCTTAACACCAAGTGGAAGCCACCAAGGCTTACAGCTCGTACTCTCTGGTGCTGAGGCTCAATCTGCACATGGACCCTTTGAACCAAGGCTGGAGCCAGAGTGGCCAGGATACAGGAAGCAGTGTCCTGAGGCTGCTAAGCGTAGTGGGGTCCTGGGTCTGGCTGAGGCAGGAGAATCGCTTGAACCCGAGAGGCAAGGGTTGCAATGAGCCAAGATCATACCACCGCACTTCAGCCTGGGTGACAAAACAAGAGTCCGTCTAAAATAAATAAATAAATAAATAAATAAATAAATAAATAAAAAAAAAGAAACATAGGATGAATTTTCTCTTACATTGGGAGAGTTAGGCTCTTTCATTTTGTTTCATAAGGGCATAGGTTGAATCTATGTGTAAATACTAGAGCAAAATCAGGTTAAAGAGATGTGGGAGCCCAACCAAAAGCTAGTGGCTACACTGGCAGCTTCATGCCCTCTCTAATCTGAACCAGGATTGAATTAGAGCATACATAAAGCATGACATGTATATGGATTTCATGTGCTTCCCACCAGTCTGCTGGAAGAGAGCCTTTGTTGTTTACTTTAGCACTAGATATTTTGTCTCAGAGCCAGTGATCCACAGCCTCTAATTTCATAATCCAGAGATCATTTTCAAACACTGACCTAGTCAAGGAGACATCTTCTAAGTCTAAGACATTGAATTCTGTAGGAAAATAAAACAGTAAATATACAATTAGGAAATAAGTATGCTACCTAGTCTTCATGTATGCGTGTATTTGATTTCCTGATTTTTACTAGATTTCTATTTAAAGATTTTAAATATATGTACCAAATTGATGAGATATGCCTAAAATTGTGCTTCATGAAATTCAAGGCATATTTTAAAGCCTTAAGAAATATTTGTTATTGAACCACATTTTGATAAACATCTGTTCTCCATTCAGTCCAGCACTTGATTCTCTTTTTCTCTCCCCTTACCTCTTACCCACATCTCTCCTTCTCTCTCTCTTTCCTTTTCTCTCCTCCTGTAGCCTCTGCTTCGGAAAAATACCTGAGTGGTGTACTTGTCACAGAATTATAAAATATTATTTATGTATATATATTTTGAAAATGAAACCAATTATCAGGATTCTACCTCTCATCTTCTAAAACTTATGATACTTAATATGATAATATGAATAATATTCATTAATTCTACAGGTAAAACATTATCTGAAGATGGATAAGAGATATTTTCTAAGGGCAAATTCAGTAAGTCTGCATGTTATTATAAGTCAAAAATAGCAGGAATTATTATAATAAAAACTTGAAAAGCAGAACTTGGACATATAAATCAGATAATCTTGTCCCAGAAATGGAAAAGCCTGTAGAGACTGCAAACTGTGTTCTATTTCTGAAAGAACTTAAAACAAATATTATACATTCCATCATTGAAGAATCATCCTCATCATGATACTGACAATTGACTTTATATACTTATGAAAAAGCAGTTGGATATTCTGAATTTTCCATATGCAACTGTGATATCAACATACTTCCAGTTTTCAATTCTTGTTTTGTTGTTGTCTTTTCATGTTGTTATTGTTGCTGTTCTGATACTAGGGTAGACATAGCAATTTTAATAACTGTCTTTACCATTGTCCTTTCCAAACAAAACTGTGTCATCTACAGCTCTGACCGATGTAGACCAAGTGACACTTCTCCCAGGCCACAGATAGCTGTGACAGAATCCTATGGCATTTTCTCAGATAGCTGGGGCATTTGTAGGGAATATTCTGTGAAAGAGAATTCACAGAAATTTGAATTGGAAACATACAGAAAAAAATAAGGTCATTATTAGTGAAAACTAAAGACGAAATAAAGCCACGAGAACGATTCAGGGTCATGAGGGTCATGCTAAATTGAGTTTATAAGGAGAAAGAAACTCTTAAGCACAATAGGAAATTGAGAATATGAATAAACAAGAGCTGCAAGGTAGAACAATAGAGAAGGGCTGTATTTTAGCATTCCTGTAAGACAGCATACTTTAGATTTATGAAAATCTTTAATGTTCAGCCATAAATTCCTATAAGAAGGAATTGTGAGGAGACTTATACATCAGATACTTCTAGATGGCCTATAGGCCATAAACATTTTCCCAAGGTGCTTTGGATATTTGGCATCAGTTCAATCATCATGACCATTTTCAACTATTTCCCCTAACATGATTGCATGTTTAGGTAGTATATTACGTTTATTAAGATAAGACAGCATTTTTAAATATGATTGCTATTTTATAAATGTCATTTGCAACCTCCATCACTGCACTCATTAATTCATTAAACAAATATTTACTAAGCTCTTATTGTATGCCAACACATTGTTATCTGTGATCATCTGAGGTAAAAACTGAAGGGATCCACAGGAGGACACTAAATTACAGAAAACTTGTCAAACAACGAATGAATCATACTTAACAGCAAAAAGTTGAAATCTTTTCCTCTAAGATCTGGAACAAGACAAGGATGCCCACCTTCATCACTTCTATCCAACATAGTACTGGAAATCCTAGCCAGAACAATTCGACAAGAGAAGACTGTAAATGGCATCCAAATTGGAAATGAAGAAGTTAAATTGCCCCTGTTTGCATATGACATCATCTTACATATTTTTTAAAACCCCTGAAACTCCACCCAAAAAAAGCCTGTTAGAACTAATAATCTAATCTAGTACATTTGCAGGATACAAAATCAACATACGAAAATCAGTAGCATTTCTATACACTAATAGCAAACTATCTGAAAAAGAAATCAAGAAAACAATTCCATTTACAATAGCTACAAAAAAAAAAAAAATACTGAGGAATAAATTTAACCAAGCAGATGAAAGATCTCTACACTGAAAACTACAAACATTGATGAAATAAATTGAAGACACAAATAAATAGAAAGATATTACATGCCCATGAATTGGAATAATTAATATTGTTAGACTTTTCCTACTACCCAAGGCGATCTACAGATTCAATGCAATACCTATCAAAATACCAGTGGCATTCTTCACAGAAATAGAAAAAAAAATTAAAATGTGTGGAACCACAAAAGACTTCAATAGCCAGAGAAGTCTTAAGAAAAAAGAAAAAACTGGAAGTGTCACACTATCTATCTGACTTTAACTAAAAAGCTGTAGTAACCAAAACAGCATGGCATTGGCATAAAAGCAGAGACATAAAGCAATGAAACAGACTAGAGAACACAAAAATAAATTCAGACACTTACAGACAAGTGATTTTTGACAAAGATGTCAAAAACACACAATGGAGAAAGGACAGTCCCTTCAATTAAGGGTGCTGGGAAAATTGTATATCCACATACAGAAAAACAAAACTAGACCATTATCTCTCACCATACTCAGAAATCAACTCAAAATGGATTAAATACCTTAATGTAAGACCTGAAACAATAAAAGCGCTAGAAGAAAGCATATGGGAAGTGCTTTGTGACGTTGGTCTGGGTGAAAATTTTTTGGATAAGATCCCAAAAGCACCAGCAACAAAACCAAACATAGACACATAGAATTATATCAAACTAAAAATCTTCTGTACGGCAAAGGAAACAATCAACAGAGTGAAAAGACAATCTACAGAATGGGAGACAATATTTGCAGACTATACATCAGACAAAGGTTAATATCAAGAATATATAAGAAGCTCAAACAACTCAACGGTTAAAAAAAAAAATGCAATTTTCAATGAGCAAAAAACCTGAGTAGGTATTTCTCAAAAGAAGATATACAAATGGCCAACAGGCATATGGAAAAAAAAAAAAATGCTCAACACAACAACAATGAGATATCACCCCACTCTAATTAGAATGGCTATTATCAAAAAGACAAAAAAATAATAATAATAACAATTGCTGGCACAGATGTAAAGAAAGAGGAAGGAACTCTTATACACTGTTGATGGGAATGTAAATTAGTACAGCCATTATGGAAACCAGTATGGAGTTTTCACACACACAAAATCCAGCAATCCCACTATTAAGTATTTATCCAAAGAAAATGAAATCAATATGTCAAAATGATGTCTGCACCCCCATGTTTATTGCAACACTATTCACAAATAGCCCAGCTATGGAATCAACCTAAGAGCCTATCAATGGATGGATTTTTTTTTTAAGTGCTATATATACACAATGGAATACTATTCAGCCATCCTGTCATTTGCAACAGCATGGATGAATCTGAAGGATATTATGTGTATCAGTCTGTTATCACATTGCTAAAGAAATACCTGAAACTAGATAATTTATAAAGAAAAGAGGCTTAATTGGCTCACGGTTCTGCAAGCTGTAGAAGAAATAGCTGGGGAGGCCTAAAGACACTTTCAATCATGGTGGAAGGGGAAGGAGAAGTAGGTACGTGTTAGATGGTGGCAGGAGAGAGAGAGCAAAGGGGGAGGTGCTCCACATTTTTAAACACAGACTCCTGAGAACTCACTCAGTATAATGAGAACAGCCAGGGGAATATCTGCCCCTATGCCCCTCTCCCAACACTGTGGATTACAATTCCACATGAGATTTGCATGGGGACACAAATCCAAACCATATCATTAAGTGAAGTAAGCCAGGAACAGAAAGATAAATTCCTCATGATCTCACTTACATGTATAAACTAAAGGAGTTGATCTCATTGTCATACAGAGTAGAATAGTGGTTACCACAGAGGCTAAGGGGAAGGGGGTTGGGGAGGAGATGAGGAGAGATTGGTCAATGGATACAAAGTTTACAGTAAAATAGGAGAAATAAATGTTGGTGTTCACAACAGAGAGACACTGGTTAGCAATACTGTATTGTATATTTCAAAATAGCTAGAAGAGAGGATTTTGAATGTTCTCATAGCGAAGAAATGATAAATGCATGAGGTGATGAATATGCTAAGTACTCTGATTTGATTTTTATATGGTGTATATATGTATTAAAACATTGCACTGTACCCCATAAAAATGTACAATTATGTCTCAACTGAAAACAAAATTAAAAAAAAAAAACAAAAAAACCTGGTGCAGTGACTCACACCTACAATCACAACAATTTGGAAGGCTAGAGAGGACGGATTGCTTGAGCCCAGGAGTTTGAGACCAGCCTGGGCAACATGGTAAAACACCATCTCTACCAAAAATACAAAAGTTTGCTGGGTTTGGTGGTGTCTGTCTGTAGTCCCAGCTACTAGAGGGGCTGAGGTGGAAGGATTCTTTGAGCCCAGGAGGCAAGCGTTGCAGTGAGCTGAGATGGTGCCACTGCACTCCAGCCTGGGTGACAGAGTTAGACCCTGTCTCAAAAAAAAAAAAAAAAAAAAAATTAGCTAGATCTGGTGGTGCACAACTGTAGTCCTGTCCACTCCAGAGGCTGGTGGGAGGATCGCTTGAGCCTGTGAGGTGGAGGCTGCAGTGAGCCCTGATCACGCCATTGTACTCCAGCCTGGGTGACCCTTTCCTAGATAATTTGAGACTTCTGCCC